>NW_027526335.1:148224494-148796994 GCF_048455015.1 Haemaphysalis longicornis | reverse complement strand
TAAAAAACAGATAATCATTCCGCCCACGGCTCTTCATTATTCCTACTTTCGTCTCAGGAGCGACATAAAAAATGAGCCCATTAAACTTCGTTTATTACTAAGCACAAGCGGCTTTGCTATTCGCAGCTTCTTTCATGTTTCCAGAAACTTGTTCCGAAAACTAATTTTCAGAGCACGAGTGTGTTTCTGAGACTTCTTACACGTTTTCTTTTCTTGGGTTCCACAAAATAGTGCGTAAGTACATTGTTGGGCACTTTAGATAAATCTTATTATAACAAATCATTCACTAACTTAAAATTTTGTGTAGTACTGTTCAGTTTCTAATGTTTACTTTTAATGTAATGTTGTGTACGAAATCCTTGTGCTACGATGCAAAAGTTAGCTAAAATACACCAATGTTCAGAAAGAAAGGGTTACATTTTATAATTGTAGGGCCTTATACACGTTTCCAACACAAAAAAGGTTAGGGGGCGAGCCATTTCAAGTCTTCATTCGGCCGCGAAAAGCTGAAACTTGGGCTGAAAATGTTGCAATTTGTTTCATGTGCTTGTACCCAATTGAGACCAGTGTTTGTATCACGCAGATCGGGGAATACCCCATACACTTTTAACGGAAACGAAAGAACACGTTTTTTATAGCATACCTGTGTTATGGTATACATTTTCATACATTTTTAAATGACCGCATATAGGAACTCCAGATGGCTCTAGGTCTCTTTAGATCGCAAGGTGTTCTATAACACGCGCAATTATCGCCATTGAAGAGTGCTGCAACGACGGGAATAGACATTTCACGTGTCATATTTCCGGTTTCCTATTCGAGGTTATCCTGTCCCCCTATGCTCCCCTCCCTCGCATTTGTATGTACATACAATTGCCCGCAATGTAATGTTGGTCAGGTAAGGCGGCCAGAGAACGAAGCCCCTCCAGAATGCGGTGCTCAACCAGAAAACCTCAGTTGTTCAATTGGGTATTATACTTTTGAGTTAAGTACCTTTAAGACGTGCTTAAGGATCCACTGCCTGTCCTCCAGCATTATGTTAGTGGTTGTGATGCTAGCCCAGTTGTTGCACTAGGTGAGTTCAATAAAAATTGGTTGCAACCGAGAAAGGGAGTGCTTTACGTGTTTGTGTTGGGCACTTATAGGTTGCGATGGCACACCTGTAAGACCCAAATGGTTCCCCGACGACGTACGTCCATCCATTTGAGATTATTCAAGAGTAGTTCTGAAGTTTTGAATATGCTGATCAGGGTATATCATAGCTACAGCAAAGCCATCGTGATCACCGTTACTTATAACCCACACTTCAAAGCCCTACTAGGCAGCAAATTCGCCATGTGGAGGACTTGGAGTGGTTCGTGCAGCTTTTCTGCAGCCATCCTCTCAGGGAACAGTCGCAAAATAGTTGCAAATGGTTTGCATATTTTGGTTTCATAGAAATGATCGCGTCTTGCTCAGTAGTATTACGTGGAGCCCGCTACGGAGACATCGTGTTTGCCTATGGCTAGCAAGTTTTGTCCATCGTACACGTGATGTCGAAACGATGCACCCAGCATAAAAAAACGGCATTTGAATCCTGATAATGGGCCACATTCTTGTCCAGCGTTCATTTTGTAGGCAAAGTTCCGACAAATGCCCCCCAACGGGTTCTTCTGTCACCGTGTTTAATATTTAACGGTTCAGAAACAGAGCTACAAAAGAATGAATAAATCGTTTACCCACCCGCATGAATAGGAGAGGTTACAGTATTATGCACCCACGCGTATAAATAACAGAGAGGCTATGTATCTCATGAGTGTGTAATCGCAAATTTAGAACAACGATCACTTTGCCAAAAACAACATGCGGAGGCGGGCCATTTGAATAGGATTCTTTGAGGAAGTCCTTCCGCACTCAATACGGGGATGAAAACAAACTGGTAGCTCGAAGGCGAGAGCAATATAATTGATTTGTATGTCTAACACACATAACAATTGCGGACATCGCTATGTTGTTGTGGCCAGTAGTCGGCCAACGTAAGGTTAACGGAGACATGTACAGCTGAAAAGGAAGCTTGCGCACACGTTTGGTGTTGAATTGTACGATGCGTAACGATAAATTTGAAGTCAGGCAAGTCTGAGCCTTTTTTGACCTAACGACGGTAGTGTTCTGCCACCTAATCAAACAGCCAGAAAGACTTGTGGGCGGGAACATGGATCAAATGAAGGCAGCTTGCGTGAGCCATCCATCTGTTACCCGGTCTTACACGGAAATAGAGTCGCTAAGCAATAGGAATTAGAGTATTGTGATTGCAGGGTTGTACGAGCTTTCTGCAGCGAAGCCGTGTAAGTTTAACCTCCTCTCCCCCATTTCTCATTCTGGCAAAATCTCTTTATTCGACCCCGCTTCTCGGCTGCTCCTCACTAACGCCGACGCCTCATTAACAAGTTTTATACCCTTCGCCAGCACCGGTGACTCTTTAAAAAGTTACCCAATCGACTTTAAATATCGCTAGCGCCATCATCAGCATTTTCACTTTTGCCTCGCTGTGGGAAGGGCGGTGGCCGTGCTCTCGGAAGCAAAGAAGCGTGAATTCAAGGAGCGCCGGTACGCACAGGAGCGAGAATGTGCGGAAAAATAACGGACAGGCGTTGCCGCAAAACCTGAAGCTGCCGCTGCTGCCGCCTGAAGTTCCACCTCCTCAAGTAGCTGAGAAGCACTCCCGGATGAAGAGCAACTTGGTGGCTTGAAACGCTGAAGTGGGCAAATGATTCTTGTTTAGGATGAATAACAAACAAAATTACTAAGCGAAAGAAAAAAAAGGATTCGGTGTGCGTCGCACTGGGCGTGATTGGAACCGGCATCCCCCGGAATTTGACGTGAGCACGGCGCGTGTGAACACCAGAACTTCAATGGTTCCAGCCGTCTAAAGACAAATACAGCAAATGTGGTACGACACTGGACGAAGGAACGTGCCTTCGACACAGGTATTGAGTACCACAGCCGAGTTCTCAGCTGACATGGTCACGGGGCAAAGGCATGGACAACACATCATATTTGCACATTTACTTTGGGAGGCAAGGGTAGTAAAAGACATTAATGTACAGAATCCGGAACGTTTCTCGTATTTTTCTGACGGGGCAGCTTCGCGAAACACAGCCGCAGCCAGCGTCTTTTTTTCTTCGAGTATTCCAACCCACTCGTCACAATATTCTTAAGTATGGAAATTAGGGGAGAAGCAGAGCGTGTTCCTCATATTACCGTTGATGTAAAGCTAATAAGAAAATGTAGCAAACCTTGCTCATAGTAATTTAAAAAGCAAAATACATCACTGTGATGATTGACGTCCCCGGGCCGGAGAGTGCGCCAGGAGACGGCGGTGAAAGAGAGGAAGACGACGAGCGGAGAGCACGAGAGGGGTGTGTGCCGGCAGTGACCGCGGACGGGACAGCGCAAGGATTCCTCTCGGGAGGCGGTTCGAGGGCAGGCCAGGAGCGTTCGCGCGCCGTGCTCCGAGAATCGTCCCGGGAGCTGTTCCGGGACTCCTCTGCTGCAATGAGGGGTGCCTGTTCCCGCTGGCGAGATCCCGAGGCGTGATCCGGGCCGAGGTTCGGGGCGAGACCTAGAGTGGCCAGGCACGAGCGCGGGCATCGACATTCTGTACCTGCGACCACCACGTCTCAACAGGCGACGTTCGACCGACGTTCCACGTGTTCTATCGACGTCATCCCGCCCAGCGTCGAATAAACTGGAACGTGAGCGTGTCCCCTCGTTTTTCCCTTCCGCGCGAACTTTGGTTCGGACTTCAGTGTTATAGCCATTTCTCCGCGTGGCGCGTGTGCTGCTTTTTGTTGCCAATCAGGCCGCCAGTTCTGTTCCCCAGTGTTTGTGTGTCCTCAGAAGAATATATGCTTTTTTAGTTGTCCTCGACCCATGGCGTCACTTGTCGTTGATCCTCCTCCGTGGGCCACACGCCCGCCTGCTGAACACGCGGCCTCACAATTTCTGGCATCCGCGACAGGACCGCGTGCTCGAATTCCATCTTGAGACTAAACAGGCAAGTGGGTGTGGCAAGCGAGGATGGATCTAGAAAAGTTGATGTCCATTGGGAAGGAGCTAGGACTGTCCGGACCAGCTCTAAAAGAATGGATTGACGAGGAACGCATAAAAGAAAGGGACCGGCGCGCAACTGAACGCGAGGCGGCTAGAGAAGCGGCAATACTAGCCCAGAAGACAGAGTCCGAGACCAGAGCGCGCATTGAGGCTGAACGTGCCATGCTAGAACTGAGGCTGCGGCTTCAGGAAGGGTCGCAGAGTTCTGATGATGTGGGAGGCCACACTGCGACTAATGCGGCACGAGGCGTCCACAGCCCTCACAAGTTCATTCCTGCCTTCAACGAGGATCGAGATGAGCTTGACGCCTACATCCAGCGTTTTGAGAGGGTGGCAACCAGTCAAGGGTGGCCCTCAGACAAGTGGGCGCTGTCCCTACACTTGTGCTTGACTGGTGAAGCTCTTAGTGCCGTTGGTCGCATGTCTTCTGAGGATGCCATGAATTACCCTAAACTAAAGCAGACCCTACTACAGAGGTTCAGATACACCGAGGAGGGCTACAGGTGCACGTTTAGGGAATCCCAGCCGCAGGACTCGGAGACAGGCCGTCAATTTGCGGGCCGCCTACTCGGCTACTTTGACAATTGGCAGGAGCTGGCCAAAACGGAGCAGACGTATGCCGCGCTCCGAGACAAAATGGTGGCCGAGCAATTTCTCGACAGGTGTCACGAGAAGCTAGCCATTTTCCTCAAAGAGAGGGGCTCCAAGAACCTGGACCAGCTAGTCGAAGCAGCTGACCAGTACCGAGAAGCTCAAGGTCTCAACAACTTGGCAAGAAGTCGAGAAGACGAGAGGGGCAGGCCACCTGAAGTTGACAGGCCTCCTGACCAGCAGGACCGTAGGGCGAGGCCTTACTGCTTGTTATGTAATAAGCAGGGCCATTGGCCAGCTGACTGTTGGACGAAGTCGACGTCTCCGGGTTCCAGCCATGCCATCAAGAAGAATGCCTTCTGCTTCAGGGGCCGTAATCTCGGACACCGGGCTGAAGCTGGCGCAAACCTGCCCGAGAACCAGGGCCAAGCAGCAGGTTCATTGCCTGGAGCCAATTCCTTTGCGATGGAAGCGCCGACCAAGTCTCAACGACGCCACGCTCCGCCAGAGTATCACTGCGGAAAGAGACGCGAGGTGTCTCAGGAAAAGAACCCGGTATTAGCAAGCACGGTTCTTGGAGAAGGCAGCACCCGGGTCCCAGCAGAACTGCGTGGTCGGAACCTGCCATTGTCTTCGCCAAATGTACCAGGGTTGAACACCCACATGCGCAAATCCGCAAAAACAATGCTGCAGGTACCTGCCGTTGCTGACAGCCCCTGCACTATCACCTCTGCTGACTTATGTGCGCTACAGCAGCAAGACCCTTCTCTCCGAAAGTTTTTGGGCGAGGTCGGCAGAAAGGTGACATTCAACGGAGCGGTGATCGAGTTCGGGAAGACTGCTGGTATTCTTTACCGACGGCATCAGTTGCCCTCCGGAAAAGAAAGAAAGCAAATCGTCGTCCCCCAGGATCTACGAGGCATCGTCTTGGACAAGGCCCATCAAGGAACCCTCAGTAGTCACAGGGGTATCAAGCGAACCATGGAGCGCGTCTGCAAGGATTTCTACTGGCCTGGGATGAAAGCTGACGCTGCAGGCTTCGTAAAGTCGTGTCACATTTGTCAGAGCGCTGCGCCTCAATACCGAGTAGCCACGAGAGATCGTGCCAGGGATCGAAGCATTTCGGCGTGTTGCAACCGACGCGATCGTCCACCTCTAACCCACAGCCAAAAAGAGAGACCCCTCCACAGGGTTCAAGGTGACACACGCGCCCATTGATAAAGCTGAAGGCGGGATCGTTCATCGGACTTTGGGACTATGAGCGACTGTATGCCGAAAGTTCCCAAATATTCTACTTCAGCAGGAGGACAGCATTAGAAAACTATTTCTAATACAGGTATTAGTTTATCTTTGGAGCGGCTATGACACTTTAGCTCTCTACGTTTAGCGAGAGGCTACAGCACTTTAGCGAGAACGTGGGTGCAGATTACTTGAGCCGTATCTCCGCGTCGTGATCATGCTACTTTCTTGCTGGTGTACCGAACGTTGAAAGAGCGACTATTTTAAGCTTTTATTTCGAAGACTGTTTCGGACAGTACTCTTGTGCTGGTGCTAGTGGTGCTAGCACGTCTGACGCGACAGAACGTTCTTCCGTGTGATACGTCTCGTCGCTGCCGTGGTGACATTCTGTGCCGAGTTTTGTTTCTCCTAAACAAACCTCTCGGGAAGGGGGGTGAATGTGATGATTGACGTCCCCGGGCCGGAGAGTGCGCCAGGAGACGGCGGTGAAAGAGAGGAAGACGACGAGCGGAGAGCACGAGAGGGGTGTGTGCCGGCAGTGACCGCGGACGGGACAGCGCAAGGATTCCTCTCGGGAGGCGGTTCGAGGGCAGGCCAGGAGCGTTCGCGCGCCGTGCTCCGAGAATCGTCCCGGGAGCTGTTCCGGGACTCCTCTGCTGCAATGAGGGGTGCCTGTTCCCGCTGGCGAGATCCCGAGGCGTGATCCGGGCCGAGGTTCGGGGCGAGACCTAGAGTGGCGAGGCACGAGCGCGGGCATTGGTGTTCCGACCAGGGGCCTCTGAGTCTTAAAAGGCGGCACCGAGAAAGTGTACCGCCACGTCTCCGGACCACCGGCACCCTACACGGGGAGCGCTCAACACGTACTACCGACGTCATTCCGCCCAGCGTCGAATAGACTAGACGTGAGCGTATCGCCTCCTTTGTTTTCCCCTCCGCTCGAACTTTACTTGGGACTTGTGTTAGTTTCTTTTCGCGTCCGCGTTGCGAGTGTGCTGCATTGTGTTACCGTTATCGTTCCTAGTGCGTTTCTCTAGCGTTTGTGTGTCCGCCAAAGAATATGTTTTTTAACGTGTGCTGAACCCATGGCATCACTTGTCGTTGATCATCCTCCGCGAGCCACACGCCCGCCTGCTTAACACGCGGCCTCACAATCACAAAGAGAAAAAGGTGATGTTAGGGACAACCACCCAAAATTAGCGTACCGTGCATGGTATGAACGCGCTGAGTTCCACGCGAAACTTGCCCTACATATTTCATCTGCACGTGTCCCATTCAGAAACACTTTCTTAGTGTTGCTGAGTGGTCAGAAGCTCCAAAAGACGTGGGACGTCGGAAGAGCACAACTGATTGTACTGAAACTGATGCAAATGCTTGGTACGTAGTAGCATTGTATTCGGTTCCTTCTATACATAGATACATCACCGCTGACCCGTGTTCTTCCGGTTTATCGTGACGCAAAACGTGACTGCAGCTGCTGCTGTTTACGGCGTTGGATCACTGCCAGGGAAATAAGGAACGGAAATATATTGTTTGGTTAGCGGTTTCCTTGTAATTAAGCCACTATTCGGCCCCTAAACAACGCTAAAATGGCTATAGGAATGTCAAACTAATTTTTGAAACCACCCAGCTCGTTGCCTTCTGTATCACTTTAAGAAAATGACTCAATTTGTTTGCGTTCAACAGTTTTGACGGCAACTTACATGTTGCTCTGGCCTTCCGAAGCACTATATGCACGTGGTAGTTATTGGCTCGTTCGAGATGAGAAACTTTACTTGCTGGCTGTGCCCAAAAATATGATGTTGCCCTAACATACCGGTTAGAAGTGGAGCCTAATTTTTCGACGTTCATTGGGACGAAATTAGTTAAATATTTATAAAGTAGTAGCATTTCTCCAGTTTAGAATGTGCTTTTTGAGTATTACTAATAGACTGTTGGGGAAAATTATCGCTTTGAAAAACGCCTAGTCGTCATATCCCCTTTTGCTTAAAGATTTTGAGATCAAAATCTTACCGAGCATGGGACACCTTCAGCACGAAAATTCCATTCCAACTCACTAGTTTCCGGATTTAAGCACCTAAAGGTGCAGCCGATTGGAGGGTTGTTGGCATCCTGGAAAAAACAAGAATCGCGATAAATGCGGGAGTTCTTGGCATCGATAGAGTGTAATTTTTATGTTAAATTACATTTGGTTTTCAAGTACTGTAAAATCTCTACTTATCGCAATACACTTCCTAAGTGGAAGCTCGGAGTTTTCAAGGATAAAACTTTTATGTCAATCTTATCATTGGGCTTCATAGATGCCTGCCGCCTTCCCAGCGTCGCATTTTTCTCGATTGAACTGTTACTGCAAGAAGTAATGTAAACAAATCCCATCTTTTTATCTTTCAGTAACATTGCGTGCGATAGCTTTAACAGCATTATCTCACCATTTATTAGCTGACTGAATGCACACATACGTAAGTGCTCCGGTCCCCCAACCAGCCCTTCCTGTGGCGCATACCCTTCTCCCACTCCTACTGGGACTTCCACCCCCGAAGCTTCCCCTTTCCCTCTCACGCATCACCTCATATGTCCACAAGAAAACGTTGGAACTATGTGCGTAAATTGTGTAAATAAGCCATCGCTTCAGTATCCGGTGATTCTTCAGAAGAAATATATTATGAGCAAAGTAAAATAACTTCGTCTTTATAGTGGTATATCCCTTGGAAAATTTAGCATGCACCTCAATGTAGCCGTACGGCTGCAAAGCGAATCTGTACAACTTTCTCAGAAGCTTCGCAGTCGAGAAAAAATTTGTCCTTGTCCGGGATAAATTTGTCTCGTTGGCTAAATGGAAGAGCTACTTTCCAAGATAGGCGGTGGTGCCGTGTTTCAAAGCTGCACAAGGACGAACTTTTCTTCAACTGCTAAGTTTCTCAGAAAGCTCAACAGCTTTGCTTTGTAGCCGTACGGCTGTATTGACGTGGACAACTTTTCCTTCGCAGAAACTTACTCCACGTTGGCGATTTCCCCTAAATGTCGTCGATTAATAGTGGCATATATTTACATTGTACGAAGGAGCTGTGAACTGGGTTAGGTGTGGTCTCTCACAGTTATTGAATGCGTGTTAAAACGGACTTGAACCGTGGAGCGAAGAAGGCAGGCGACCGCCCTGCACGCGGTCGCGTCTAATCTCTAATGTCATGTGGCACTGCTCACACGCCAGGCCACGCCTTGCTGACGATTGTGGTAGCCTGCAGTTCTTGATGATGGCAGTGGCCCTAATTAGGTTCGCACCGCAAAAGAGCTCCCCCAACCGCCAAGCGCGGAGCGCATGAAGATGAATGTATGCATGCCCAATGCATAGTGTGCCAAAAAAACTATGGAGACGTATGTACATATAAGAACAGGTAATTAGCAGGGTGTGTACCCGTCAAAGGTCCTTAGGTTGCCGTGGTATGTCCCATGAGGACGTCCGCTGAGAAGATGGGCCTGAGGTGGTCTTTGCTGGGAGTTCAATAGAGGACGAGCTTGCGTGTTGCATAGAAGCTCCAAAGAGAAACAGGCTAGAGTCGCGGCCACGGTGTAGATGAGAAGGCAATGCTTCGAGAAGTGGCACTCTACGGGCAGTCGCTTCGACGCGGGCACACTGGCGCTGCGACACCAGCACTAACGGACCGAGATCGCAGATGATGACGTTTTGACCACGAGTTCTTGTGAGGCATCGTTGCGCAAGTTCAGAATGCAAGAGGGGTATGACGCTAAAGTTGAGCGTGGCTACAGCGAGACACCCAGGTTCCGGAACGCCGACAGACATAAGCATGAAATAGGAGTCGTCAATTGCGCACGTACCAAACACGTTTGGCGAGAAGGCACTAACGGCTCGCAGGTGTGCATCGCTGTTGTACCAGTGACGAAGCTCGCCCTTGTAACGGATGGGTAACGTGTCGATGGCGGAGTGGGCGTCGAATAGCAGAACCACACCTAACTGGTGGCCACATTTAGCTGTCTTGGAGGTGGACGTCTGTTGCCGATGTGTTGTGCTCTGGCGGTTCTCGGGTATCTGAGAACAACGAATTTGTCGTAGGTGCGTTATCGGCGTACTCTTGAGTGAAATTGCTTGGTTATTTCTTATGTGGTTGGGAGGCCAAATTTTAGTCGCCATGGTGTATGTTTTCGCGTCCTCGAACATTCAGGTGCGGTGTTATTGGCAGCATGACAGCAGACGTCATATCGTCGGGGTTGGAGTTGGGTACCAAGAAGTGTGTCTCACGCCTGTAATGCTGCGACTGCAATGGAGCAGGGCATTCAGTCAGCGTGGGGGTTGAATGGAAGTGCGACAGTGGTGTATCACGTACCCAGATTGGTAAGAATGTTGGGTCCACGGGGCTCAGTCGGTCATCTGAGGCCTCGATTGGGGTGATAAAATCGGGCGAGGTGGAATAGGGCCGCTGGGCGTCCGTCATCAGGTCAGGTGCACGTCGTGTCAATCAAGGTGTGGGTGCGGCGCTGAAGATGGGGTCCAGGGTGCGACACAACTGGCTGGTGACGAATATGTTCCAAAACAGATGTTTGAAGTTAGTGGTTTCTGAAGTACGAGTTCTTTCGTATGTGCTGTTTTATCCTTATGGACGTACAACGCTGTCAGCTCATTCATCCGTCATCTGAAGTACACACTGTATGAAACTGATTGTTTGTGGCAGATTAACAGAATTCTTATTTTTTACCTATTTTCTGCTTGCCGAGATTGCGGAACAGCCCATCGTCATTGTTTTGTTTCAGTAACTTAAAGAGCGTATAATCACTGTACCTACCCTAATTGGCCTGTGAAGGATTGTTTTGATACCTTGTGATCCAATTTAGCTCCACGTGTGGTTTCAAAACGATTTACTTTAGCTCTGCGTGTGGCTGTAGTGAGTGTTCATGGCAACCCGAACCTCTTAGTCACTGGGGCGAAGTACGTCCATGCCGTGGACCACCGGCTGCCCACGACAAAATGCCTCGAACAAATGTCACGCAGGCTTTTGTTCATTAGGCGTGAATTATCACGTCTGGCCGGTGGCGCCACTACGTCGATTCTTCGTCTTTTGGCAGGCTTTTGACGGCATAGCCTTCTCCGTACAACCATCCGTGCTGCGGACAGCAGACTAGCGTCTCGATGGCAGGCGCCATGTACAGAGTCCATATAAAAGCGTCAGCGCACGACACATAAAACAACGAGTCTGTTTGGTAGTCTCCTCACACCCTGCATACCAGGCGCGCAATGAAGAGCTTTGTGAATTGTAAGCCAACCTGCGAGGCGCGTTCCGGGAATAAGGCGCCAACCTGTCGACCGTCTGTCTGCATGTTGCAGCGGGGCCCTGAGGCTACGGCAAATGAATCGGTGTATATTGTTCAAATGTTAATGACGCCGATGCTATCCGCTTGCATGCTGGCTGCTATAGACCATGCTATACAGTGAAATCAAAAGCAAGGAAGCAGAGAGAATTAAGACTCCGTTTGTACAGCACCCGCCATTAACGGAAGAAGCCAGCTTCGAATGTGTTCCTGAGCTTTCTACTTCCACGGTTTGATGCTGTAAGGGGCAGCTGGCATGTATGATTACATCAGATATTATACACGACAATACAGGAAATTCAGCTGCCAAAGTGAGTTCGTTTCTAACAAGTTTGGATCCAGCACCGTCTTGTTTTCGAGTGCTTTTACAGCTCTTCGCAGTGCAACACCCCACTTTGCTTCGATCCGAGTGTGGAGCCCTCTCCTCCAGTATTGCAAACTTGTTCGTGGTTTCATTGCTGTGTTCCTGTGCGCGCGGCCTTTGCGCCTGAGTACTTAAGCCTTAGTCGCCAGCTTGAAAGCTGGGTCATTGCCCTTTGTAGGTAAGAAGGCCTCATTTAAAAATGTTGCTAAGGTTCAGATGCATATAGGTTGCTCGTTAGCAGAAACAAACTTCCTAATCATACTTTTTTTTGCCAGAGCTCCCGTCACGATATGGTTCTGTCACTTTAAACGTTATGGGGCATAAGCAATCTTTAAAACAGCTGACGCGAGTGCTTCAGGCTAAGAAATATAGCAGCCTCATGCTTAATATCAGCAAACCCGGTTATGCGTTTGTCCAAATTGTTGCGTTATATGGAAAAACATGCCGAGCGCTTAAGTCGGGTCAAAAATCATCCACTAAGGGGCCAGGCACACCTTCACACAGGCATAATAATGAGGGGGTCATAATAGCGTCCTTAATAGAAATAACTCTGCTGAGGCAATTCCAGGGTAATAAACAAAGGAAATGAAGGTCAACGTGGAGGCTTTGGCGACTTTGCTATGGTGAATGCAAAACTGTTAATGGGGTTCCGTGACACTTCCCTGCCCTAACTCGCGTTGGCACAGAACATAACTGCTCCATGCTCGGTATTCCCGTTAAATCATTCAAGTAAGCATTTCAAGTGCGTGTAGATGTGAGCAAGTTACGCGTGACATGCCTGTGAGTTAGCGCCATTATGCGAATGGTGCTAAATTCGAAAGAGTAGAATTAAAATTAGAAAGAGCAGCCATCAACGTAATAGCTGCTTCTCGCGTTTTGCAAGAACGAACTTTTAGTACAAGATAATATGCAAAAACTCTTAGTAGCGGGACTCCCGCTACTTATTGGTTCAAAATAGGCAATGTGATAGTGCCTATTTTTGCATCACAAGGATGGTTGTTCTGCACGAGCTATGTCACCAAGCTGCTACCACCTCCCTACATCTGTGACAGAGGGCAGGTTTTGCATACTCTTGTAGTTACCAACGTTTATTATAACGTCATGCTCATGTTGCCTTCCTCGGAAACTCGATGCAGTACTACGAGGCAGTTTTTACGTTGACGAATTAAAGGAATGGAATTGAACTGCCCGTTCATTCCAGGAGGGGGAATGGGTTAGGTTTCCTCATTCCGATAAATTGAAAGGAATGGAATTACAAGAAGTTCTAATTCATCGCAATAGAATTGGAATAAAATGGGGATGCGCATTCCCCAACAATGCACCATACCCAGCTCTGCCGACAGCTGTAGCTTTAAGAAACACTGTTTTGCGATACGTAAGGTAAGTGCCATTCTTATCAGTTTTGGTATAAATAGTGACAATAGTTAATCAAACTGTCTGAAGTATTCTTGGTTTACATTTATGGCAGATGTGTAAGATTCAAGTTAGTAATATGTACTCTATATACGTGTTCTATGTTGAAACCAAGATTTACAAAACTTGAATTCGGATTATTTATAATGCAATTCAGGCACATAAGAACATATTGCAAAATTACTTACAGCATAGTCGTTCGGTGATGGTGTTACCCATTTGCAACCAAAAGTGATAGGAAGCATTACACATTCTCCTCTTTCACATATGCCATCCTCGTACGTCCATTCCCTGTTGTAACCGCGATCCATTTTCTGTAATAGAACGTCGTGCTTTAGGCACATCTCTTACGCACTCGCTTTTAAGAACAGCTAACTCAAACGGAGCACGAAATCTATCAAACAACATTTTCAAAAATCACAAATTGCCCCCTAAATACGTCATCCACACTTCCCCGACATACACAGGGGGTTTTAATGAAGGTTTTAAGTAATTTAAACAAATAGGCTTACGAAGGAAAACTGTTTTTCTTGCGCCATGTGATCAGGGTTCGTGGCGGGCGGTATAAAGCGTGTTTCAAGTGCTATTTAAAGGAACACATAAATACAATTTGTTAAATAACTTGTTAATTATTCTAATTAGCTTCTTCGTTGAAAAGAGTAAATTGCACAGAATTCTGAGCTCATTCAGTATCGATTATTAGATTTGCGAAATTGTAATAGCGTGCAGAGCCACAGCGCTTGGAACCACCGCTCTCCAGATGCGCGAAGCGGGCTCTGTCTTACGTACATCGCCCCTGCACACGCGTACATCTCACTCCGAGCTTTACACGTCACACGCACGTTGGTCTTTATCTTCGGCCGGAACAGAGGCAATCGGGGTCGCGTTCATAATCAGCTCAAATTTCCTCGGCCGCCAAAATATAAGTTGTCATCACGATTTCCGAGTGCGGCCTTTGCCATCCGTGTTTGCGCGGGGTGGTCACGATGCATGTGGACATAACTTAAAAGAAAATAAAACTAAATGAAACTCAGAACTTTGTAATCTACAAATCCGGCTATCAGATACCTTTCACCTGTTCTGATGCCGGTTGCCTCTGCTCGGTCCAAATATAAAGAGCGGCGTGTGTGTGACGTGCACAGCTTCTATTGACATGAGTGTGTCGCGGGGATTTGCGGTGCTCACGTGGCGAACGGAGCCCGTTGCGCGAATCTGGAGAGCATAGGTAGTGAGCGGTGTAGCTCTGCACACAATTAAAATTTTAGATGCGACGCTTAGAGGAGCATCTCTTGCCGGCGGTCCTCTCCTGCGTCCGTCATCGTCGTCGTCCACGTCCGCACAGCTGCGTCTCTCTTCCGGTCACCCCCTCTCCTCTCTCCGATAGCAAACAATCTCGCCCAACATCTGCGGGCGCGTGGCGCAGCGCAGTCTCACTCCGCCGGTGGGCGGCGCTGCGCGCTGTGTGCATCTGCAGTACTCTCTCTCTCCGCGGTCACCTCTCCTTTTGGTGCGCCGCGTGCCGCTGCCGTGCGTGAGAAGCGTGCTGCCGACGCCGAGCTCCGGCGACGCGACGCAGCCTCCGTCTAAACGACAACAACAACAACGTCTCTCATTATAATCAAAATTACGCCCACATCCCCTCGCCTGGAACCCAACGATGTGATTGAAACGCAATTCACGTTCACTACGCGTTTCACGCAATTCAACTAATCGACCCAACGGAAACACCCAACGAAACCCCCTTCAGCGTCGCATCACACCAGGGTTCCCGCTAGGGGAGGTGGGCGTAATTTTTTTTTAAATCTAGTAATTGATACCGGTGGGCTCATGATCCTCTACATTTTTTTATTACAACCAAGCACCTGACAAGAATAATTACAAAGCTAACTAACAAATTCTAGTTAATTATTCCCTAAATATCACTTGGAACTCGTTCTATAGCGCCCGCCACAGCCCCTGATCACACGGCGCAAGGAAAATAATTTTGCCTCCAATAGCATGTTTTATAAAAATAATTATTCTTATCAACATTACCCTGTATAAAATATCCATTTTGAGCACTATTTTGCACCACCACTTTGCACAACTATTTTGCGTATAATTTGTGGCGAAAGTTCACACTATCTGTGCAATGTGGGTTACTTGAATGGTTTACAAAGAATACGAAATGCGGGAAAGGGATCAAATCAAAGAAAAACATAATAAGGAAGCTCGCACTAACCCGAAAGACTAGAACGTAGTGAAAGTGTACGCATCCTTCATAACCATCACGACGATATCAGCCAGGGATTACCACCGATTTGCTTCTTCTTCGCTGGTGCAACGACCTTTAGTTCATCTTTGTTGCTATAAGTGTGAGCTTCCTTTATTTTTTGTAAGTTATAGATGGAGACCGAAACTTTTGACAAAATGCTCATTTTTTCCTAGAGTCCATATCAAGCTTATTTGACATTTAAGCGTGAACTATGCGAAATAAAAACTTAAGCAAGACTTTATTGTGCCTATCTGTCACTTGTTTTAGTTTCGTGTCTATGCGGGCTTTTGACGCACAAAAATGCCTTTTTCGGTTATCAATTTCTTTTGGAGGTTTTGTGCGTCCATGTTACACCGACACTTTGCGAATAGAATCCACGCGTTGTGCTAAACACGGTGAAATGTGAGAACCCGGGCTCAAGCCGCTGCCACTTGGTCCTGCGGTTACCCCGAGCAACTAAACTGTGCTGCAAGAGGCTGGAACGCGGCAAAACGCAGCCAAAGCCGCCGACGGGTGTCAGCAGAAGCTTTTTGTTCGGTTACCCTATGCTCCTCTGTGAGGCTATCAGTGGCGCAAACTTTTGTCAACATGTCTTGTCCATTGCTAACACACTGAAACAACCAAGAAAGGGAATGAGGATGGCAGAACCGCGCATTCACCGCTCAAGGGCAAAGAAGCCGACCATCAAAAATCACGTGAACATCTGTCACCCAAACGTTTCAAGGTGACGCCACAAACACGTGCACAACCATCAGCCGACCACGGTGACATCGTCAGCCGTCAAGATGCAGCACGTATAGCACGAAGGAAGAAAGGTAGAAAAAGGTTACAGAACGAAATCTCACCACTTCCTCTGTCTGGTCGCAACTACCGTTATCCCGTGAGGAGTAACTTTCAAGAGCGTTTACAATCTATTCAAAGGGTTAGTTCAAATGCATGCTTTGTAATGTTGTCAATCGGTATAAAGAGCACAGCTACTGAGTGGGGCTATTCCCGGCAGCTTTCCTGGGCATCCTGTACTACAGGAAAGGATGACTGAATTTTTTATTCGGAGTTACTGCACTTTACTGAGCTATCCTTGGAGGTGTCGTCGTCAACAAGCAGATACCAATTGTGCTTCTTCCACCAGAGCCTATTGTAACACTCATGGGAACACTGGTATGGTTGTAGCTCCATTACAACGAACACTTCTGGGTTATTTAGAGCTTTGCAGCATACAAGAGTGTCGCATCTCAGACTATTCTACACCAGGCTACACTTGAGCGTAAGTATGAACGTTCATGCGCCCATTTGGCATTCTAATCGAAAGCATTTAGCAGCGAGAAACATGGGCGCCACTGCATATCAGAATGCTGAGCTCATTTCCAAGGGACGGGATATGTCCACCCCCATGCCCGAAGTAGCGGTTGCTGGCAGAGCCATTACAAATGTAAATATGTCACGGACATACCACAGAGCGTTCCTGCCCACTCTGTTCTAAAAGATCATCCAAAGGGTCTGGTAGAAAACATTGATATTTCGATAGAATTAGATCATTGAGCGCTCCAAAGCCCAAATACGCTACGCCAACTTCAGTGAACATCGACTCTTTGTTTTCTTGCAAATACATGCCGAATGAAAGAAGGTACAAGTGAATGCCATAAAACATTCTTATTTCTGCATTTTCGTCGCTTTTAAGCCGTTCTTTGAGTGCCAAATGACTACATTTCATGTAAAACTCTCGAAACCGCCGCCCTTCTATGCCACTTATAATATAAAAACATAAAGAATAGAAAATTGCTTTAGCATAGCATAAGAGTTGTCCGCTGTTTCAATTGCTAGTAAATAACTGATCCAAAATAACTCTGACGAAGTAAATACTAATTGAGACTATATAAGCCTAAACAGGATTTGTTGACGATTATATAGGCCTAAACGACACTTTTCAGTGCCTATTACTGCCGCCTAAAACCCTAAATTTTTGCCACCAAAGTTCCTGTCTTCAGTCATAATCATTGGTCAGTAAACTTTATGCGTGCATTGCCCCGTTCTTTTTTGCCCAACCTCGGCCAATCTCTCTAAGTGGATATTGTAGTATATTGACAAACGTGCGCATGAAACGCCGGCCGGTCGCCGCACCGCACGCACACGCGAGCCCTAAGAATTTCCTTGATTTTTTCAACAGCTGGACGGTCGCCGCGAGCCACCCGCTTACCTGCGGTCGGCATTTTCCTGTTTTTTTTAACTGTGGACACAAAAGTCGAATGATTTGCTAAACAGCTCCGGTTTTAACAAATTCAAAGAGGCTTGAACTCACGTGCAAAACATGAATGGCGAGGCATTTGCAGGTGACCGTTTTCGGACACATAGTTAAGCTTCAGTATCGTTGTTTGGTTTCATAGTTGCGGTGCCAGCAATCGACGTCATATGCATCAAAGATGTCGTCGTCTTCTTCGTGACGAGTGGTGGATGCAAATTCATCCTCAGCAATGCAGACTTCCACTAGCTCTTCATTATCAACTCGACGCAACGGGGTCGTCATCTTAAAGTCGTCTCGAGAAGTATTGGCACTGTCGTAGCCATGTCTCCAATTATCCATAATGACTTCTAGAGAATGAGGTAACCTCGCTGACCTCTCCCGTGCAGAGTGCCCTTTTATTTTTCGCATTAGCTGTAAAGCCACTGCGCATGCCGGGGATGTTCAGCGGTCGCTTCAGGGCACGCGCTCACGAACATGTTCTTGGTATTTTTTTCCTGCAACACGGAACTTACGGCTTGAGCAACAGCTCTGCTGCTAAAAAGAGAGCGAGGTGAACCATCGATATACCTCGGTTTGCCGTACTGAAGAGGGGAATGGCCAACTCAACAGGCCATAGGACGATAAATAATATAAGTAACACTTAGCGACAGGAAACTACCTTCCTGGATCACGAAACAAATGTATTAATTTATTGTAGGGTTTAACGCGCCGATGCAATGAAGGCGATGAGGCGCGCAGTTGTGGAGGACTCTGGATTGTTTTTGAATACCTGGGGATCTTTAACGTGCGCCGGCATCTCGCACACACCGGCGTTTTTGCTTTTTGCCTCCATAAGAAAAGCGGGTGGCGGGGCCGGGAACCAAACCAGCTTCCTCGTTCGCTGGAAACAAACTCGAGTAGAAGATATACATCAGAGAAAGAGAAAAAATGGTCCTGGGTTGGCCATGTAGTGAGACAAAATGACAAATAGTGTACCACCAGGGTGAGCGAGTGGATAGTTAAGTACCCTTCCAGGAGAATGGGAAGGCAAATAACCCCATGTAGGGACGAAATAAGCAAATTTGTGGTTAAAGAATGGACGTGAGAAGAGCAGGACCGAAGCGTTTGGACGTGAATGGAAAAGGCCTTTGTGCTTCAGTGGACCTAATTAGGCCTTTTAATATAATGATGACTCAGGAGAAGAAAAAAAGGCATCGATATAGCCGAAAATGGAAGCATAAATGCACTTTATATTCACACTTCACAGTCTTTATATTCATATTCTTTATATTCACACCTGAGAGAGCGACAAGCACTAAAATATTTTCGCGGTAAGGTGGTAAACGGTTTGTACCGGTTGGCGAGATATTTAAACAAAATTGGCAATGCATTAAAACCTTCTGCGGAGGAAGACGCATCCAGTTTATTATGTTTGTACTTAGGGTTTGTAATTTTTAAAAGCACGTGCGCGACAAAGGTTTCTGCAGGAAATTATTTGACGTTCACATGACGTTTCCATCTTACTTATGGTTAACTTGTGAAAAACGCGATAACACCCGGGAATGACAGTGAGGCCAGTATTCCTAGGAATATAGCACATTTGAAATTTTAAATGTTTTGATAATTATTAATTCCCGCGGTGTTGTCCGCAGTTAGGATTTGGTTTCTCGCTTGCTGGTATTACGTGGCCTACTAGGGCAGGTGTGTTGTTTGGAAAACGCATGGAACTGTGTTGTGTTGGAATGGTTCCGAAATGATTTGTACGGGATTTTTTTGCTGAAACGACTTCAGCCGTGTGGGAATATTTATCTCAATAAATTTAATGGATAACTATTCATCAGAAGGACGTGGTTCAAAAAAGGGAAAGGCGCTGTATCAATATGGATCGCTAAGTATGCGGCCGCGGGAAAATTTAAGTGGACTGCGCTTTGTGGGGTATGTAATCGTGCTCCCCCTTTTTTAGTGAGGAGCTTCATTCCTTGGCGAGAACGGCAGAAGCCACATATTGGAAGAGAGAGAGGGAGAGAGAAACAACTGTACTCTCTTTACCAGAAAATCAGATGGGGGAGGAGCAGGATAGATATTTTGAACGAAGTAAGCAGATCCGCGGGCAAGAGTTTCCCTAGTTTAGGACAGCAGTATTATTATCTAATTCAATTCGTAATTTTGAATTTATTTTCCTGACCCAATTTCTAACATGCAGATCCAGAATTGTGGGCTGGGTATCGATATTCCTAAGAATTTGTTTTTTATAAAGGGGCCCTGAAAAAGGTTAGTCGATTTGCGCGTGTTGGCATCTTTAGGGAAATGAATGTCCTAGAAATCACATCCTTCAAGAATTTTGCTAAAGTTATTTGTATAAGTGAAGCTATTGCAAATCAAAACATCGCAATTTTTTCCACGCCGCGATTCTCCCTCGTTTCATGCGCCTCCTCGCACCACACGAGGGTGACTGCCCATGATGCCTCGCTTCTCGGCGACGTCTACAAGCACATCCGGTTGAGGTCGTAGTCTGCTACTGATTTATTCTGCGCCGCAGCGTCACTCTGGGACGGCGTCGTCTGACTTTGCGCTTTCCGTTAGGGCCGTTTCTTTATCATTTCGCTTAAGGATCTTGCGCTTCGCTCACGGCTGGAATAGCTAATGAAAGGAATGAGGCGGGAATTTTCGCTTCCACACAACGTCACAAGATCACGTGAAGAGAGAACGACCCTGTCACCATGCGTTCACTGTGACAAAATGTCTTGGTACATCTGGGAGTCTAAAATGTCTGAGCGAATGAATAAAGAATCGTCTGAAAATTGCTAGAGCGAGCACGTACATGGGCTCCGAACCAATGTCGGTTTATCCAGGGTGTTCCGGGGACGCAATTTTTAAAAATAGGCTTTCGAAGTTAGTGTTGGTTTTCTTGCGCGAAGTGATCAGTGGCCGTGACGAAGGCAATAAGACGAGTTCGCATTGCTATTGACGGCAACAGTTAATTAGTACTTCTTATTAACTTTTTTAATTATTGCAGCTCGGCGTGTGATTTTAATGTGGAAATTGTACAGGATCATCAGTAAAAACGGTACCCAACATTAGATTTGCGAATATGTCACGGCCCTGGAAAATATGGGCGGAATAGTTCAATCTCCCGAACGCGCGCTTTTGGAGATCGGCGGCTGTATAGCGTCGCAAACCCATTCCCGCCGCGTTGACGTCATACGTCAAACGTACGCCTCGCTTTATTAGAGCTCAGGCCGGCGCTCCCGCAACTCCGCTCTAGAACGGCCGCCATAAAGCGCGGAGTAAAGCACGCGACTCGGGCTTTAGATCAGTGGCTCACGAGGGATGCGGAGCAGGCCAATCTTCCGGTAATTCCAGCGCTAGAGGCCTACGAGCCAAAGTCGTCTCTCGGCGAGGTCGCTCCCTGTGTAGAAACGCCTGCCCCAAATGAGTGTGTATCGCCGACAGGCTGCGCATTATTTAAGAGCGCAGGGGAGGCAGGTGTTGAGGGCGAGTCCGCAGCACATGTTATAGAGCCTGAACGAGAGTTAGGCACTCTGACGGGCGGTGTTGTGATGCCTGTCGTCGAGCGTAGTTCCAAACCACGGGCCCCGGGTGGCGAGTGTGCGAATTTGGTTGCCGGTGTAGTGCAAGAGAGTACGATTGAGTTGCTCATGTGCACATGCCAGCCCGGCGACCGAGGAAGCGGCAGGGCTGCTGAGCATGCGGTTCAGGATGAGGCGCATACGTGCGTATCAGGGGAGCCGGTGGTACAAATGGCGGTGTCGCACGGGGCTTTTTTTTCCGTTGCTGATCCACCGAGTTCCAGAGGGCCGGAGTTGAGAGCGCGCCAAAGGGATGCACCCTTTTGCATAAGAAGCGCAGTACCGCCGCGTGTAGACGCGCGTAGGAAAGCCTGCGATAAGTTCCCTGATGGCAAGGGGAAGTGGCCCTTCCTGCTTAGAGTGGCCCACTGACTTGGGGCAGGACCGACGGCCAGTTCCCGCTAGGAGGGAATACCGGGCACTACGGGGTCTGCTGAGATGTGAGCTTTGGCTCTTCGGTATACAGAGCGCCGCAGCTTTCAGATGCCTACCTCTCCTTTTCTTTGCCCCGCCTTAAAACGTCACTGTTTGGATGAACGCCCCAGTTGGGTTGTGTTACGCTCATTTGGACAGTAGTGTTCGCGTCTGCGTGCAGGAGAGAGGGGAGCATGTGCGGTGTTAGTGCGTGAGACAGTGCCCAGAATGCCTGGTACGGGCAACGAAGTCAACTTTGAGTATGCTGCAAGCGCACAGCAATTGAACTGCAGCAGGCATGAACAATCTTCGTTGTGCATTCGGAAAGAACATTCTTCCGCGAGTGTGTGCAGCGACGAGGAACTCTTTGCAGACGTTTTGTAACTGCTACAGAAGTAGCCGCATTCTGTACCGTTGCTTTGTCTGTGCGTCGCTTTCTCTCGTTAAAGAGAAAGAATGATTTTGCATGCGTTTGTGATGGTATTTTGGCTTGTAATATTACTTTGTTTCCTTTTGCTGTGTTCGCACATGTTTGCTGGGTATGAAGCGAGATTGCTTTTGTGTGTCAAGCTGTTGAAAGATCTCGCCATTTTGGGAGGCTAGTGGAGAGTTCGTTGATGTTTTCTTTCTTCGTAATAGGTGTCCTTTGGGACAGGTTTGGCCGGAACTGCGCAGTCGTTTGTCTATACATGCACCTGAAAGGGACTACGATACGACTGCTGTGACGCTTTATATTCACGGTGTCAGGCACAGGCTGAAGAATTTTTTGGGAAGAGCAGGCGTGCGCTTGGTTTTCTCGGCTCCCAAAAAAATATGCAAGATGTGTGCGCGAATTAATGATGGTTCGCCTTCCCGTAGAGAATGTGACAAAAACCACGTGCGACCCTTCACCAAGTGGCGAGCCAGCGTGGTTTACTCCATTTCGTTGCATTGTTGCCATCACTATGTAGGCCAAACAGGGCGGTGCCTTAACGTACAGTCGCGTGCGATTTGAAAGTAATCGCGCGAGCGTCGACAGACCATGACGATAACGCCCCCGCGCGGCTTGTTTTACTGCGCCTGGTTCCTTGTTTAAGCATTCTTCTCTCCCTCCGTCGCTGACCCGCCCCGGTGGCTCAGTGACTAAGGCATTGCACTACAGAGCACGAGTCGCGGGTTCGATTCCTGGCCGCGGCGGCTGCTTTTCTGATGGAGGCGAAAAGAAAAACGACCGTGATTACGAGATTTCGGCACACGTTAAAGATCCCCAGGTGGTCAAAATAATCCGGAGCCGTCCACTACGGCGCGCCTCATCGCCTGCGTTGCGTGGGCGCGTTAAACCCCCCCAATCAATCAATCCCTCGGTCGCTGTTTATTCAAGCGGCCATCCCTCCCGCGGCAAAACCAGTAACCCCTTCCTCTTTTGTTATCGCGCACGCAGCGACGACATCCCACTTGTCGTACCTTAGAGCAGTTCTCGAAAAGGTGCGCACAAACACATTGTCGGCAAATACCTGACATTTATAACAATGAGTGCTATCGCTGCTCACGATAACCAAGAAAGCCCTGACGTGATTATAACCACACAAAATCACCACAAAGCGAAAAGGTTGGTTTACTACCCGTGGGAGTGATTACTGCTTGAACGAACAGTGACCGAGGGAGAGGAGAATGCATAAACTAGGTCCCAGGCGCACCAAAAAATGCCGCGCGGGGGCGTTATCGCCTTTATAGGTCGAAGCTCGCGCGATTACCTTCAAATCACACGTGACTGTACGGAATATGGAGCACGCGTTCAGTGTGAAGCCAAAATCTGGTGGCTGGCTCCCCTCGCACGTGCCGTCGTGCTAGTGCACTCCTGAATTTGAGCACAGTAAAGTGACAAAGCACTACGGAAATCAGCACATGCGTGAGCTACTGGAAGCATACACGATTCATAAGTGTGCGCTGGTTGCGTAAGCACTCCTCCGGTTTCCTGTCTCCAAAGGTGATAGCGTTTATTGAGGAATAAGCGAAATGGTCGAACTACTAATATGATAATGCAAAGATGCTGTTCTTGTCTATACTTTTAACGTTTTTTTGTAATCTTTTTTCTGTAATCTGTCCGCCCTTATATTGTAGTAACCTTTTCGCTTTATTGCCGAGAGGCAAATCGACGCTTTTTTGGTTGTCAGCGCAATGTGTGTGTAACCTCCTACTTTTTGTCCCGTCTTGAACACTTTTTTTTATTTGATTGTAGGGTTTTAACGCGCCGATGCAACACGCGATGAGTCGCGCCGTAGTGGAGGGCTCTGGATTAATTTTGACCACCTGGGGATCTTTTATGTGCGCGGAAATTTCCTACAGACGGGCTTTTTGCTTTTCTCCTCCACGAGAAAAGCGGCCCCCACGGCCGCCAATCGAACCCGCGTCCGCATACTCAGCAGTACAACGCCGTAGTCACTGAGCCACCGCTGCGGGTAGCACTGTTTTTGTTTGAAATACTTGTCAAGGGCTCGACACGAATATGATCTTTTGACTGCGTGTGCACCGACGCGGCAAATACACCTATAATTTTTTGACGGGCATTCAGAGGCTACTCTGCATTAAGCATACAAAGTTTCTCTTTGACAAAATGAGCCGCAAGCTTTCGACGTGAGAAGTGGTCGACGTGGGAGTACAACCAATAACATTACCCTAGCACTTACCCAGCACTTCGTGTTATTCGGAAACGTGCTTAGGCTTCCATTTTCTAACTTGCACGTGCAGTTATAAACATACCGGTCCTGCAAAAAAAAATATTTTAGCAGAATATGCAGCAGATGTGCGGGCATACATGTTTTCAAGTTGAATGCTTATAGAATGGCTTGCAGGCATTTAGGAAAACATACAAAATATAACTACTTATTACACTGGTATCGGTCAATTCGAAGGTTCGAAACATTTATTCCACTCTGCGTAGCTTGTGCTGCCGTGTCAACGGCACTAGAAAATGAACAATCTGTCCCTCCCAGTGCTCCTTCTATGTTGGAAGCACAGCGTACTTCGGAGCCTTAAAGATCATCCGTCGTTGGTTGCAGCGGTTTGCCCAGTGCCGTGCAGTTTACCAGCTGAAGTTTATTTATCGCAGTTTTACTAGGCCCAGTATCGCTATGGAAGGCCAGTTTTTACTGCGGAAAAGCGTAAAGTGTTATTTGAGCATTTAAGGGCACTACGTGCGTGCCAAGACCGCTAACACATCACCTTTCCAGAGCCATTTTCCGATGGCGAGCCGTGAGCCAATATGCTCTTCAAGGGCCACAATGACCGATGCGAGTACCAGCAACACTCGCCACAGTGCTGCAGTTTTCATAACATATATACTTGCAGTGCCGCCGACTAATGGGTTCCATTTAATGTGGCTGCAATATTGAACGGCCAGTCTCTAGATGGCAGGTGAAAGCTGGGGATGTAGTTCATCTTATTTTCTGCGGATCACATTCGAAATATTTCTGAAAAGGCACTGCAGTTAACTATCGTTTGTAAATGCTACCAAAGGCCAGTTGATAGCGTCAGATGGTAAGTGCGCAGTTAACATGCCTTTCTTGTTGCAAGATGCTTTTTTTCAAGCCGTACAGAAGTTCAACTAGCGAAGATTCTTTAACTATTGAAACGCCAATTTGAAACTCCCACATTCCCACCTCTGTCTTTTTCCACCTCACATTTCTTTTCAAAATACCCCTAACGTTTTTGTTTCGTCGTGATCTTCGTACAGGCGAAACGAAACGTTTCGCTGATACACAATAGAGAACAATTTATGACGTCATGGATACCCGCCTGTAATTTCCTCGGCTGCTGGTAATAATCTCTCGAACCGATTTTACACCTGTGTACATTTCTCTGCTTCAAGAAATTACGCCACTGTGAGGGCAACATATTCGCATGAAGAAAAATGGCCCTACTGATCGGGATATTCTTTGCAGTTGGGTTGTTCCAGCTTTTCATTAAGGTTACTATGAACAATATGTGTATTAGTTCTGGTGGGATACGAGAATGCCATCTTAATTGGCGTGACATTCACGTTGGGTAATTTCTCCTTGCGATTGGGTCTCCAAACTCGGAGAAATATTTCGGTACCCGTGTACACTTTACACCAATGGTGACATCGGGCAGCTGTAGAGTTGCGGATAAGGGAAATTGAACTCTTTTTTTACCAGTCATACCGAAGAAATCACCTAGTTTTGCTGTACACCAAGCTGCGGAGAAAATTTTTTGACCGCGAATTCGAAGGCTGTGAGTGGTGTCAGCATTGTACTAACAAACGTTGTCCTCGCAAATAAGCCTAACTCTGTTATAAATGGGGGAATGTGGACAAAAACATGTAAGAGCAAGCGCGTCCGTCACTATGATGTTTCAACCAGCGACCAATGGCAATTGTGCAGACTATGCTAACAAAGTTCTTCCTCGCAAATAAGCCTAACTATATGGTAAATTGCAAGGTACGTCCAATAAGCACGTAAGAGGAAGGGCGGCTATCACTATGATGTCTCAACTAGCTAGCAATTGCAATTTACTTATGCAGATTATGCCTGCAATTTAAGACTTTGGTGATACAGCAATCGATCTGTACAAACAAACTGTTTGAACTTTAGGCATAGCGGTTAAGGTAAACTGAGTTTCTTTTCAAGAGTTGCTCTCACGCCTTCAAGAACATCAGTGTCAAATACATTCTGTTACGCAAAGACTCTTGATAGCTTGAGGGTGATGAATCTGATATACCGCTTCTTTGTACGTTGCTTTCTAATGCACTTTTTCTCGTCGACCTAATTTCTTTTTATTATGAAGTTATTTTTTGTGCCTTCATTTCTCATTATATTACCCTAGTTCTTGCGCCTAGTTACGCTGCGCCTGTTATATTACAATAAAAAGTCTTCACGCGTAATTACTTCTGTTATTATATTAACTACGCACTACCATGGAAAAAACACGCAAAGAGAAATATGTTTGCCATGATTGATTTTATAGGGGGGGGGGTGACGTTCGTTCTCTCAGTGATAATTTTTTGCCTTAGAGCAACGGTAATATACAGCGGTGGCTGGGCAAATGATCCAACTTGTGCTTCGAGAATTTCCTTCCTGTCAATACGCTCATTTTTGGAATTACATTACACTCGTGAGACAAAGATGCCTTACGGCGAGAAGCCAGTAAAGCACAAAGCCAAAAAAGCGCACGGAAGGGGTTGGTGGTTTTCTTTTGACTTTAGGAGTGGAGCTCTCGTGATCGTGAATAAATTGCGAACGAAAAGAACTGGCTGGCAGGCGTGCCATTGGAGTTGACAATTTTTTCATCGAGTGTCTGCAACTGTGGGTCGCATTACAAAGTCCTCTTGTTCGATTTAAGTGTTGGGGTCAACATATGTGCACGCCAAAGTATGGTGCGCGTAGGAGGGGTGCAAAAGAAATAGCCCTTGGCTTGTCGTAGGCAATCACTTGTGAAGTAATTACGATGGGTAACAATAAAGGTTTTTAAAAACTCCCACTACAGTAGTAGTGCTGTGTAAAGACTAGAAATACCGACAGTTCCAATGTACCGTTTGTATTTTGACATGCATCTAGCCTACTCGCGCGCAAGACACCGTGGCCATTTTCGGACTTTTTTATTTTCCTTTTCGTTGTTGTTGTTTCTCTTCGCTCTTCGTTTCCCTCTCAATGTCACTCTTTGTGATCTAGGTTATTTGGAGTTTGTGCCCTCGACATGTTACAGCGAACACCTCGTAATCGATTTGTAGCAATCATCCACAAACGCAATTGGCGAAAAGCGCTCCCACTACAGTGTTTACTGGTCAGTGGCTCCTGCTAGCGAGCGCATAGACGCTACCGTGCTGCGAGACTCAGTGGCACGGCCCCAAGGTCGCGTGAAGACAATTGCTACGCACGTTGGGGAAATGACTAGCTCTGGATGGTATCCGTTTTTCGATTATGGGAGTCCCGTGACATTCCGAGAAATATACCCCAAAAATATTGATTCGTGGTGGGAGAGCAAAGGAGACGAATCATGGAACATGTAACAATATATTACCGTACATGCAGGACAGCCACGGTTGATTGGTGGGTTTCTTTGGGATGTGGCACACACCCACACGGGGTTTGGCCAAGAAGCGGCCAGGAAAGATTAGGTAGGCCATTGGAGAGACCGCGCCAGGCAACACGCCCCAGAAAGCTCCACCGTCGTCACTGGCGCTGGTGCACAACGCCACCCGCCATTATCATCTTCATCGTCTTTATATGGCATACGTGCCACGATGAGCCAGAAAATATTAAAAATTAAACACGCTCAAATCTACGCCTGAAATATTTCCTCCACACCGTTTCAGTGCGACCTGAAAGGCATTTCTACACTCTTAGGCAAAAAGGACTAAAAGTTCGTCCTTTCGGGGACTAACGGCATCTGCCACAATCATCAGTCCCTTTGGGGACTAACTACGAGGGACAAACGGTTAGTCCCCCACCCGGATGGTCCGTTCCGATACTCCCCAAGGAGGAACTGCGTAGAGACCAGAAAAAAGAAAAAAACTCCGGCACTGGCAGGGAGCGAACCTGTGACGCCGGGAAATATACACAAGGAACCCGACGCGCTACCCGCTAGACCACGCCGCCGGGTATAGCTAAGGTAGATAATATTCAAGTGTAGAACGTGTAGTTCTGTGCATAACGCAACAGATTTATTGCAACTGGTGCCTGAATTTCTATCTGTGCAAGCGAACGTGACCCCGTTTTGCGCCTTGCACTTAGCGCTTTGCTAGGTTTAGGGACTATTTCTCAGTTCGATTCGAAGTAGAGCCTCACAACCATAGTTTTTCTCGTAAATAACAATCAACTCGTCGTCGCCTAGTTGAGATAGGTAGCTGGGCGATCGGACGACTCATTTGTTTCCGCACAAATTAGCGCAAGCTAAGTGCTTTCTTAGTGTTCGATACATATGTTAAGTGCTCTATGTAACGTATGTGAAAGGTGTCGTCTGTGTGAGTGTCAGAATAAGGAAACATGCCATATTTTCCTGCATCGGCGAAAGTGAATTCGGTGTTGCTTAGCCTGAGTTCTTCAAATTCGCGTCGCTAGACGATTGCGACTGGGAAATGCAAGCGGGTTTTACAGCAGTTGCAGCATTGTCATAGCTTTGGTGCCCAAGGAAATTATGTACCGTGTGTAAAAGATAACTTTGAGACGCTTACCTGTAGCGAGCATTTTTGTTTTGCAGTTGTCATCAGCAACATGCGTTTTTTCTCTTCTGTTAAACATATACATAATCATTACGCTCAGGAATCCACTTTTGCAATTGTCACTAATTTTTGCGTTGCTGTTAAGGCGCTTGAAAGCTTTCATTGGCCTTTATTACCTCGCACGAATCGTATGCAACACAGCGTATCAACATAACCTCGCCGAGAAGCGTATATGGCAATCGCGCTTCGCCGCTCCTTGCCATTACCCGCCGCTCTACTAACCCTAGGCGATTTTCTTATAACTAACATCAATAGTTTCTCCCGTGGCACCATCTAAAACACCCCATGACTGCAATGGCTTGTGGTTTGGAAATATAAAACTGTTCGCAGACATATGCGCGAAAGGGTAACGACGACGCCATTAGGGGATTAACGACGCAGAAGAGAGACTAACTGCATGCGTTTCGTCTTCCCGTTACTCCTTATCGATCGGCGGGGACGAACAGTTAGTCCGCATTTATGCTCACGGCACGCACTCTGCCGCAGATACTCCCCTTGAAGATGAACGGTCGCCCGCGAAGACTAACGGCTGTAATTTAGTCCTTATTTTAGTCCTTTTTTCCTAAGAGTGTACGTTGTTGGCGGCTCAGTTAGACCATTTTTTTTACATAATTTTTAGGTACACCAGACGTTCTGTTTATTCTAAAGCCGCGTCTAGAGCGCCGTCCGACGGTACTATAAGCATTCCACTATATCGACGTCCACCATCGTTTTATAACAAAATTGCTGCGTCTGGCACTACATCGCCCTAGATAACATAAAGATAGACAGCGTAACCTAAACGTAACATAACATGACCTAACACGCAGAAAGGAATCATTTAAAACCCCAAAGCTAACTTAAGCCATAAAAAAATATTATTTCAATATAAAGATGACAAAAATAACTGAGGCCGAGCCGGTATCGAATTTCTGTCCATGGGATTAAGAAGCCAAGACGGATCCTCTACACTAAAACACTAAAACTTTTTTATTTACTGCGTGAAAAACTACACCTATTACAGCCTACAATAGTTACGAGTCATCCAAGACGATGCACATCACTGCAGCTAAAATAAGCCATCCGTCAAAACTCCGGCAAGCAGACGCCCGCGTCGAACCGATGCAGCCATTCTAGTGGGCTTCTTTGCGCCGCATAAATTCAGTGTACCAACGCAGCTTGCGCCCGAAGAATTGACTTCGTTGGACGAGTGGGTCCCGCGTGCCTGTCCGTCATGCGGCCCTTCCACAAGCTATACAATCCCATCACAACAAATATAACATTGGGTACCCAAGGAACATCTGGAAAAGGCAAGAACCAACTTGTAAAAGGGGTGATGTCCATGTCCTTTTTAAGAGTTCGTTGCAACACATCCCAGAAAAACACAGCATTGAAGCACAAAACAAAAATATCATCAACTGTTTCAGGTTGATTGCATAAACGGCACTTGTCAGACCAAGGAATATACATTCCTCTCTCTCGCAACCATGTTTTCAATGGGAGTGTTGATGTATGCAGCTTAAAGAAAAACGTTTTTGCATTTGGAGGAAGGCACATACGTGTGACACGCTTCAAAACACTGTCCTTGTAGTGGCCAGTGTAAGGCTGGCGATAAACCGGCACTGGCAACAGACTCTCTAATAAAGCGTTCGTTAAAGCCTTCCTTGAAAGGGGAGACAGATAGTGCAGCGAAAACCTCGCAGTAAGGAAATGAAAGGTGTCGGCTACCTCCATTAAAAATTCCCATGGCGGCTTCGAACCTGTGGAGACAAGCAAAAACAGTAAATGAAATCTTTTTGCTGTTGAATATTGTTTAGCACAAGTGGATGATGCGTCTTTTTACAGATGAAAAACCGAGATGCGAGCTGGTGTACAAATAAATGTGTCAGCCCAGCACCCCCACACACTAATTGAAAAAACAAATTGTCCCTACGCATACGTTTTCATTGACACCCCTACACAAATGACGCAAACACTCTATGTAGACCTTGTACTTTAGAACGCGCACAATGAAGTGCTTGCAGCTCATATACCAGCTTTGCGACAAGGAAGGCGTTACAGTCCTGCACACAGGCAAACACAGAAAGTTCTCGCCCCATTCATGCCTCCGAGGATCGCTTGACTTTTTGTAGTGCCAATGAACAATGCGGCCCGGTGTTTCGTATTTGGTGCAAAGGTACACCTAGGTATTGAAGTGCGTCCTTATCCCAAGTAATGCTAGCAGATAAGGAGGGTTTCGCACTCCATTCATCAAAATAAAATCCATTTGTTTGTTTTCTATATTCAGAGCCGCTCCAGACGCATCACAAAACTGCCAAGTCTGATTAAGAGCTTTTTGAACGCTTTTTTATCTACACAAAAATAGGAAACGTCATTCGCGTAAGCAACGACCTTAACCTCGCAGGATAGTTAGAAAAAACCCGTACTCCTTGACTATGCTGAATACTAAGGCAAAGAGGTGCAAGGTAGAAGGCAAACAACTAATGTGAAAGGGGGCAGCCCTGTCTAACCGACGACTTCATCGAAACTGGCTTATACAGAACGCGGTTGATGGCAAGTTGTGTGGTGCACTGTTTGTTACAAAGCTGAATGCCTTTTAACAATATATATCCTAAATTTGCCGCTGTAAATAGTGCGGATAGAAAATCGTGAGAAACTCGATCAAATGCCTTTGAAAGATCAATTTAGATAAGGGCCACCTGTTCCGTCGAATCAGACAGACACTTCAATATTTAACGAGCAACCTGTATGTTTGTTTGAATGCTCCTACCTCGAATACCGCAAGTTTGATGAGGTCGTACTAAAGTAGTGATGACAAGTTGAATGCGCCTAGATAAAAGTTTTGCAAACATTTTATAATCTACATTTCAGAGAGATATTTGGCGAGAGCCCTCAACTCATTTGAGCTTTTGTTCATCTTGCGTTTTAGGAATAGAAACTGTGTGTCCCAAGTAAAATGTTGGCGGCAAAACGTCATGGTCGTATGCTGCTGCTAATATGTCTAACAGAACGGGAGTAAGGATAGCAGAGAACTTTTGATAAAGCTCTCCACTCAAACCATCTCGCCCACGGGTCTTGTTTGTCGTAAGGTCAGAGACGGCAGCCATAACATCTTGAGTGTAATAGGCCCAGAAATCAGAGCGCACTCATCGCCTGTCAGCTAAGGCAGTAAATCGATGAGGGAACTAAATTTTTACCCCCGAGCCAATAAACGTGACCCCGCAAATAGTGTGCTGTAATGATCCTGCAAAGCACTAGCAATTTCAGCTGCTTCCGTGTACCTATTATCATTATGTTGAATTTCCATTACTTCCTTTGAAAGTGCTTACTCCCGCTAATCACTTAGTGAACGACGAGTGGGGTAGCTATCAAAGGATTTCTCAGTTCTCGAGCGAATTAGAGCGCCATGGTATTTTTCGGTAACATATTGCTGAAGTTGCGCTTTAACCATGCCAATTTCTTCTACACCCGATCCCGGACGGACCGCTTCTAGTTCATGCAGCCGAACCAATGTACGAGTAAGTTTCCGTCCATAAAACGTCTTAAAAACGAAAGGCGAGCGGACTGGTCTATTGCGCAATTGCTCACCTTCTGTTTGAATAGATCCCATTTCTGATATTTAGAAAAACTGTGTGTTTCGAGAATACTAGTCAAGCAATCTGATATACGCTTGCAAAATATTCTATCAGCCAATAAAAAGGTATTAAGCTTCCACAGATCTCATTGAGGCAGCGCATTACGCGGTATTGATCTTCCTAAGCAAACAGATACCATGCAGTGGTCTGTGAAGAAGATCGCGCGTACAATATCATCAGAAATCCTAGGCATCTCTTCTGCTAAAATGTATATGCCATCAAGACGGGTATTCAAATTGCTCTGAAAGTGAGTACATTGCATGGTACTCTTTTTCCGGACCAGCACCGACAAGACCAATATCATGCACTAAATCCGACAGGGTGCCTGCATTTGGTCATAGTGTGAACGTGGTCTAGATCGGTCCTGTTCACAACAAACAAAATTAAAATTCCTCATCAGGAGGATTTTCCGTTGTGTGCGGAGAAAAGTTCCTAGTGGTAAAAAAAACGAGTTACGCTGCCGACAATTCACTGGTGCATAAAGACATATATTACGCCATTAAACTCCTACCATAACAAGGTCACAGCAAATAAAACGCCCAGCATCAACTATACTACAGCAGGGACTGGCAAACTGAGCTTTCTTGCTTATAAGCAGATAACATCCACCAGACAAGTCAGCAGAGGGACTGACACATACCCTGTAATGCTCTAAAAAGGGCTCTGATGCAGCCGCCGTGTCGTCAACACTGCAAAGCTTTGTCTCCTGGATGGCCCCAATGTCCACACCCACCGTTTAAGGAAGCCTAAAAGCTGGTATTGCCTTCTCCTGTTTCTTAGGCCTCTCACGTTAAGTGTGGCAACGTGCAATGCTTTGAGACTTGCCATTCTGTTAGAACCTTTGGGTGGAGCTTGTCTAGTCATATATTCTGATGTTCTCGGACTGCACTCTAGCCATGCTTGGAGCGTTCAGCTAGAGTGCCGTCTAACGGCACTCTAGACACTGCGTTATCTTAATAACGATGGCAAGCGAGTGCTTGTTTTTCGCTTTTTGCATATCGCTAACCTAAAATAAAAACTACCTCGAATACTGATAGCAAAACTTTTTAAATAGCTTGTTTTGGTGGTATAAAACAGAGGTTTCTATGTCAAAAAGTCTCTACCCCTTCGAAGCCTCATCTAATGTGCAATGTTATCTTGCGTAGTTCCTCCCCAAAGCATGTGGGAATTTCTTTGATAGTGATATGCGTAGTTGAGCTTACAACATCAAAATATTCGAAGTTGGAAACTTGAAACAACTCTTCTACAGGAAGGTAATAGTGCTAATTATCGTTTTTAATAAGTGTTGCGCATAATACCGTATATCCTTGTTTGAGAAACATGCTTGCGGACGTTTTATTGCACCTAACGACTCCACCAGATCTCAAGAACGTATACATAATTTGCCACAATTACCGCCAAATCAGCCTCTAAATGTAAGTTTATGTAAACCGTTTATACGTCCCTTATATTGTTATATGGCACACGGACAGTGGATATGAGCCATGGTTGAAGGGGACGCGATGTACTTACAAAGCGGCCAAGGCAGCCTGAACCAGGCAGTGTGCCATTCACTCCGTTTTCACCGCGGGTGCCGGAGGAGCGCGACGTTACAGGCATCTCCTTTAGTCGTATTGTTGCAATTCTTATCAAGCCATTTGGAAAAAGCTTATTGCAACGCCGGTGCTGGATTACCCTAATTATAAAACATTTTACGTGGCACCGCAATACTTCCTTACCACCGGCATATCGTACTATTTTATTTTATCCACAGCTTCACTATGCCTAAACCCTTGACGAAACGTCGCCACATGCCGGTATATAGACGGCGGACATCTTTTATTACCGTCCCAAAAAACGGCGCACTTTACACAAATCCAGACCAATGCTGGAGTTCCTGAACAACCTAAGTGGCGTCATTTTAGAACAAGGATAACCTGGTAATGAAATTGAAAATTTGGAAACTAGTAGAAGATGACTAGACCCACTCTCTAGACCGTGAGAGCGGAAGCTGCGCAGTTATTTGTTATCGCTACGCTTAATCGGACCCTCGGCAGTGCAGTGCCACGCGACTAGGAGAGTGTGAAACAGCTGCTTTGCTTGCGCTTGGTAGCTTAGTGCAAGCTGGATCATCTGTGCATGCGCTACTGTGCAAGCAAACTCCGTGACTAGTACGGGGTTAAACAGCTGCTTCACCGCCGCTTGGTTCCTCAGTCTCGCCATCAATAGCGGGCAGGCGGGGCTGCCTGTGCGCTCCTTAAGCCGCAACTGAAAGGCTAAATCCACTCATCCAGAAGGTATAGCTAGACGGAACACTCCTAAAGTTCATACAAAAGAAAACGTTCACGAAATACCGTGTGCATAATCTTTATTTAAACTTTTGATAACAAGGCTTACAAGAATTACACCTGAGCCATTTTTGGAGCGTAGATAGTTTCTCTTTAACACTGCACTAACGAAGGGCTTTTCTTTTGACTTTGCCCTGTTTCGATCATGTGAGTATACAGCGGACCTCTATTTTCAATGAGTATCCTTCTAGCGAACTTTCTGTTCCTCCCTGGCTTTGGTGCTGGTGTACCCAAGGATCAAGTAGTGTCGTCAGTTTATCATACTGCCGAACACCATGTGGAGAAAGCTGAACAATAGTGACAGCAGCCACCTCGTCGGTTTAACTAAGCTGCAGTGGGCGGGCGCAGGTATGTTTGTGTATGTATAATAACCTGGGGGGATATTCCAGAAAGCCCGTGTTTAGGTGAAAATAGGGCAAGGCGAGCTGTGGTAATAAGAATACACTCATCATAATATTACGAGACAGGGTTAAAATACTTTAAAAATGCGATTCATGCTATTTCTTGATAACTGAGGTGGCGTTACCCGTCCAAAACAGCGCGCTTCAAGCGTGCGGAGCTAGGGCGTGGCGCATCTTTCAATGCGTTCCTTCGGTCCGCTGTTGCACTAGTGCAAATTGGAGATAAGCAATTCCAATTGCTTTACTTTATTGCATTTTTCGTTATTCTGTGTTTCACTACAATGTACTTTATTCTTTATTCCAGGTGTTAATATGAGCTTTTTGTTTGAAGTTTTGCGCCTTAAGATGCAGTTACTGCCTGGGTGGCAGACAATGCAATCCCGTGATATTGCCGACAGGGAAACAAAATAAAGCGGGTGCAGGAAGTGCACCACATTCAAAACCGTTGGTGCTCGTATTACGTTTTCGAAACCCTTTGTATTTCGATACAAAATTTGCTCGGAGCGCTCAATCTGCTTACGTGCTTTTAGGGCTAAAGCCTGGCGATAGGTATTAACAACTTCTTTATTGATACATTGTACGTATGCCGTTTTCTCGCTTGTCTTTCTCATTCTTTTGGAGCGGATTACTTCGACCGGCTTCTTTTCTGCTATAACCTGTTTTCGTTCATTTCGTCTATTTCATTTGTTCGACTTACTGCGTGAATTGCGTCAGCAAGCAGACTGGAATATGCCACAGCTTCCCTAGAATCGGCGTGACGCCAGAACGTGATGTCATCAGAGTGACATTACGTTCATGCGTCACGCGGCACGCACTATTATGCAACTTTTACTTTTGAAATTCATATTGTTATGAATTTTGAGAACGGGACACGTTAGCTCCTCAGTGCTCTCAATTGGGGCCCAATCCAGCAAGCGGCCATATCCTAGAAATGAAGTATTAGCAACAACAACTCTTGAGATTTGTTTGCTTCATGTTTGTTTGCTCGTTACCGCTCATGTTCGACGAACCCCTCCACGGTCGCTTTTGCCTTTCATTGAGTTCAATCCCCTCACTCTCCTCTCTTCCTTCGCGCCCACCCCACTCCCGCGTAACTTCTCTCTGGCGTCACGCATTGACGAATTCTCAACTCTCCCCTTTCCTCATTTTTCATGCTCTGCTTCCAACCATACGGCGGGGACACTGAACGAAACCCGTTGAAATTGCTACAGATCTGCTCTGACAATAGATAAGCGCCGTTAATAGTATACACATATACATATAAGCTGCTCTGCCCATGTCGCTTTCACAAGAAATGTGCACTGCAAAGCCTCAGGGGAAACGTTCTGCCGCGCTCACTATAAATGAAGCGTGCGGTCATGCAACCCCTCGTTCAAAACGGTTTTCCTAGCTGACGATAACAGAAGCGCACGCTCCGACTGCAGAGGGATAGACCCGCAGAACAACTTGAGGAAGCCATGTCCACCAAGCTATCTAAAATAAAGGCGATTTCCGGGAAACACAGTCTGCAGCGATCTAATTGCGCACACAGCGGCTGACTGTAGACTGGTAGCGGTCGACGTTGCGTTCGCTACACCCGCTTCCATGAAGTCTGCCCGTCGCGTAAAACCGCACTGCACATATAACTTGTTCCTCGATTGTCATACAGCGTAATCCGCCTCTAACTCGTCGCCACCGTGCGTCTGTCGCCAGGTGTCTGTGCACCCACGGCACAGTACTTTTCGAGAGATAAAAATGAGCTGGCAATTTCACCTTTGTTAAAGTACCTGTCAGGGTAGAACTATGCCTGCTAGAACGACCGTAACAATAAAACACGCCACAGCAGAGCCGCCACAGGAGTCCCGAAGTCAACTCGGTCGTACAAAACTATCCGAAGCTTCATCGGAGATGTTCACACGCTGAATTGGAACGATTTCTGACGAGCGCCCGTCGTGCACACTCACCCAAGCGGTAAATAGAAGCCATATTTCTATGGGTGGAATACGGAGTTGCGTTTGTTGAGAAAACTCATATGTTCCATTTTTTCAGTCGTGACTTACTTGCTTTGGGGAGCCCGCTGACCAATGATATACTGCGTCAAATTTAGAAGCCTTGTTTCAGACGATCAGGGCTTGCTCGGAACGGACACTTCAAGCGGAAATGAAAGAGGCCAAACTGAGAATTCTACCCCTGAACGTTGTTACAGAGCTAGATTGACGTAATTAAAGGGCTGTCTGTATTTGCCAACTTTATTTTCGTTGCAGCAAGGAACGCATTCGGTGGCCACTTTAACAAAAACAGCAACGAAAGCAAAGCAAAAACCACGAGGTGTATCTTCCGGGACGAGCCAATGCCACAGTGCTCTTTTAATTACGCAATTACCACAGCATTCGCAGTACGTCTTAACACGAATAGAAGAGTGAAACAGTTTGAGCAAGTGTTCCAGGGTCCCTTTAACCTTCCCCTTTAGGCGTGGGACTTGTTGATATGAAGCTCTAACGCATGGCTTCTTCACCGAACGATCCCGTCATGCTGCATAATGACATCAACGCAGTTTGTGCATGCTGAGACAGCAGCTATTTCAAGCCTAATCTCTCCAAAACTATCGTGATAACATATACTCGTAAAATTGCCCCGCTCATTTTCCCATACTCTCTGCTTGGTGTACCTGTAAAACGCGCTACTGCAGTGCTTGATGTGGGTGTAATGACGGATGTTAAGCTATTTTTCAACTCGCATGTCAACGCACTGACCACCTTCTGTCTCCGAACGCTTGGCGTATTTTCTCGGGCCACCCGTGAATTCACCGACAAGTCATACCTTGTCTCTTGATACCGCGCCCTAATTTTACAGAAGCGCGACTTCGCCAGTGCTATTTGGAATTCGTTACGCCCTTCGTCATCTCTTCAACTAGAAAAGATTCAGAAGCGCTTCACTAGAACCGTATTTTATCGTTACTCACCAGTGAGCATTATATGCACGGTGGGCTTCTCAAGCTCTTGAATATTGATGAGCTATGTATTGGGCGTTCCAGGCGTGACCTGCCATTTATTTTTAGCTGCATTAATTCCAAGTTTGACAGACCTTGCATTGTAAGCTCTGTTCGCCTGCGGGTACCAAGCAGACCACAACGGCCGCATGGCTGCTTTCATGTTGACAGAACACTAAGCATGGCACCAGCGAACCAATGCCAACATGCCTTTAAAATTCTGTTTTAATTTTTCATTCGCAATTTATGCAGCGACATGGTTCTTTCTCCTTGACAAATTTGACATTTTGAATGCACATATTGTAGAGATGTCGCGCATGCACTCCTCACTCTGTTTTTGTGTTTCTGCGGCAGAAGCACCACCTTGCTTATGCTTGTGTATGTTGATTCAGTCGACGTCCGAGCTCTTGTTGTTCAGAAAAGGTTTTCTCTTTTTTGATCACTCTCGTTCTTTATATATGCCTACACACTTATTTGTACCCATTCTTGATTTGTTTCCCTTGCTGTATATGTTGTCTTTTGTGTGCCTTATATTCATGTACCCAGTGCATTGCCCGAGAAGGACCTTACGCTGCTTGTGAGCACTTTAACTAACTAACTAAATAAATAAATAAATAAATAACTAAATAAATAAATAAATAAATAAATAAATAAATAAATAAATAAATAAATAAATAAATAAATAAATAAATAAATAAATAAATAAATAAATAAATAAATAAATAAATAAATAATTTAATTATTAAATATTTATTGATTTATTGGATTATCAATTAATTAATTATTTAAACCATTATTGATGAGCGAGCCCGGTTATAATTGCGTTACTTTTCCCTACGGCGACTTATAGCCTAGCACTGACGTCATCGTACTTGTATGTGCTTCCACTAACAGCTACAATTTTGCGCTCTTTATACAACGCCATTTGTTGGAGGGGTGGCGTACGCTCAGGGGGTCTCAGGGGGTGCCGGAAGGTGGCGGAACAACATTTTTAACCAATTGTCCATACCGCCATCGCACTTTTCGACGAGTGGAGGACGTTAACGCTACTTGTTAAAACGTTGTTAGTTGCAAGTTTTAAAAATTTATCAGCCCTTCCACTATGTGAACAAGGACAAGCAGTGAATGTGCGGTCTGTTTTACAGGAAGCGACGCACCCAAGGGTGAAACAAAGCACGTTTGGAAATTCCGATTGAACATAATTTGTGGATAATTAGATAAAGGAAACCCGTATGGACTACATGTGTGTAATAGAGGACAAACATGGTAGTGTTAGTTCCCAAGTAGAAGCCCATGCAGTGATCGCAGACGCATATTTTGCAATCACTACTACTCCATGGGCGCTCCAGATCTTATTTATCCTTGTGCTACCCAACACAAACATACACACAACTTCACTGAAAACTAGGTAATTTTGAGAAGTAGGCAAAACTCCCTCTAATGATAAAGTCGTCTTAGAATCCCATGTTCCTATCTTTTTCGGGACAATTTTGATAAAACAGAGTTATAGCTGTTTGCTGTCGCCACACTTCCTTCACAGACAACCATTCTACAGCGAACTTCACGTGAACGATCTTAGACAAGTAAATGAAACACAGATTAACGTTAGATTCGTCTTAGCGGGCAATTTAGGTGTATTTTGTGGGGAACCTATATTAGATTTGGGGCTTCAAAGTATTCGCGTAAAACTGGAGACCGCAAGTATTTTGTTGCGACGTGACGCGTACGCGGATGGACATCGACTACCGCCGATGTCCATCCGCGTACGCGTCACCGCCGATAACAGCTTCGCTGAAACGAATATTGAAGTGTGCACAACCGTAAGTATGGGCAAGCACAAGCCTCAGTCAAATTTTTCCCACGAAATATGTAACGTCGCATACTGCACTGGCTAAGCTTTGTTACAACACAAACACAATGCCTGTGGTTTTCACAACGAAGCTGTACGTAGCTACCATCCGGAGGTGGTGAATGTCTGACTGTATAGGCGTCACGTCCACCTGAAAGAATTTTGTCTTCACTTCCTCGCGATGCTCTGTAGTTGTGAGTTCAGTGGAGACAACTTGAAAGAAAGCGTGACAAAAACGGGCCTAAGTCGATTTTATCATTACGCCTGGTTGCAGTTGCTTGTCTTGATCAGTTATTTCAGAGTGAAGTAGTACTCGTTATAGAATAGTACACCTTATAGTGCACTATATACATGGTCCTCTTCAGAAGGCCTGTGGTTACAGAAAGCCGTCGTAGTTCTTATTTTGTAGAAACTATACCCAAATGAAGTAATAAAAATGGCTAGTAAGGCGGTGTAACATATGAGTGAATTTCACCTACTTTAAATTATTACGTACTTTGCAGCAAAGTTTTCATTATTGTGCAATAATTGTCTATGGTGCATACAATACAAGGCTTTTTAGAGAAGGTTAGCGAACAGCTCGACGTTTGTCTGCAAGAACAACACTTCAGTCCTTACAAGTTTCATTCAGCTAATTACTAGGACGTGCGCTGGAGCAGAAATTTGAAACAAAAATGTTTTGTTTCGCAACCTCCCTGGACGACGTCCCGGTCTGCGCATATCTCCAGCCAAGCTTGGCTCCTCGTTTTCTACCAGAGTCTGGAAGGGCTGATGAGTTTTTTTAGCGCAGAAAATACTTACGACTTGCTCTCCATTGAACTGTATTACATTGTTTGAAGAACACTCCTGAGGATCATGAATTGGTAATCGAACAGGAGGCTTTTCTTGTGAAACAGGCTGTCCGAAACCTGTGTAAAACAACCCGAGATTTAGAGGATTATAAATAAAAGAAATGAAAAACAAGCGTGAAAAGAACAAAAAAGTCTACTTGTTATTGTACTTTTCTGCCTCCCTCAATATTTTGTTCAGGCTCCCGCTAGACTTTTTTTTTTGTTTCGGTCCCACCACCACTGTTACCCTTTTTTTACAAACCTTTAGTGCTTTCCAATTACCTTTGTGAGTAATGTGTAAAGCTCAGATATTGCGAAAGCAGGCCGCGTCGTTTAGTAGGGGCTGGGATCGTACCCCTGTGCTCCCGTACAATGTCTCAGGTTCCCTCCCAAGTTCCCTCCCAGGTTCCCTCCCAAGTCGTGCGCACAACTCTTCCTTCGGAACTTCCTCACGGATAACGGTATCTGATTACAAGCAACTCGCCCGGTTTGCAAAAAAGGCATCCACATTTTTTAGTATTATCAAATAGCTTTTCCCGTGTGACCGTTTTTTTAAGTATTTTGATCGTTCTTCTTCGGTCCGTGTCGACGATTTTAATGTAAAGACCTTTGCCGCATATCTCGGGATATTCATCTTTCTACACCTTTCTGTACTGCATAATTTGCTTTATTATTTTTTCTCTTTGAATACGGGCCATATAATACCTCTATCCACTGCCCCACTTGTTGCTTGAATATGCGCTACTAAAACCACTAGACGAACTCCGATTCAACGTATTTGTTTTCATGACTGTGTCTGTGCTTTGATCAACCGTTATGCATTTCAATGAGTGGTGCCAGTCAACATTACCGCTTTCCGGATTCCTCTTGCAAATTATGGTTATCTGTATCCCCTTCGTGCTTTGTGTTTATGCCAGAGAATTTTTTCTTAGCTTTCCTGTTGCTATTTGTGGGATTTTAACCAGTCTTCCTCTTTCTTGCCTATTTGACCACGTATTTGTATTCCACGCCTAGGGTATTTCTTGTAGAACAAACACACAATTGATATGAGCATCTTCATTGAGCCTAGTAACTTCCAACTTGTCTCTACTGATTTTTAAACGTAGATAACTCGCTTGTTCGTCGCAGTTATGCGTGAGCAGTGGTTGGAGGTGTTCATTATTTCTTTGTGGGACCAGATAACATGTGTATATCATTCCTGTGGTGTGCTGTTCTTCTTTAATTCCCGCCGAACCTGGGGCTCATTAAACAATCCTCTGTTTTCTTGCATTCTTGGCGTGAAGAGCATTATGCTTGTGGAGGTATACCTCCGTTAGCATTAATGGTCTTTACGGTAAAGTCAGAAGCAAATCTATAAAGGACAACGCTACATTAAACATCCATTGATAAGTACAGGTTTGGCGCATTCGTTGTCTTTAATGGCAAACTCGGCATCGCGCTACTTTTAAACGGTCCGCAGCAACTGTACGGGGTCCTATAGTGATCCCTCCTGTTGAAGTATTCTTTAGAGAATCTCTCAATATACACTGGCGCACGCTCTTTTCATATCGAGGAACGCTTGGCGTTAAGGCAGCTTTTCAGCCATTGACAAATCTATGCGCTGGATTACGGCAAACAGTATGCCCTTCGGGGAATTCTCTTCTTTAAATCTTTTCTGCATTCTGTGGATCTTTAGGCAACTCTTTATCTTCCACGCAGGTTATCACTTCCAGTTTTATAGCTTGCAATGCAAGCCTATACACCGCACAGGTAAGTGGCCTATACCAGTTCTCACAGGCCTCGCTTTCTGTAACGATGCTGATAGGCCTCATCCCTCGCTTACTCCAAAGACCTCTATGTATCAAGTTTTAACAGTGCTTCACTTGCTTGAATTAGCTGCGCGTCTTTTTTGCACAAAGCTGGTTTTTCAGGTTGTCGGAATTTCGTCGTCCCCTGTCGCCGCACTAGTAGGAATATTCAATTCATTTTTTTCGCTGTCTCACCTTTTTATAATACTTCATTGCTGACTAGTTGGTTCATGACCTTCTCACCTTTTTGTAAGACTTCATTGCTGACTAGTTGGTTCATGACCTTCTGTGTGAACCAACTTATACATACCCCTTTTACATTATTATCTATTCGTATGCCCCCAGTTATACAAATTTATACAAGACGCAACCTTCTCTTTGGTATTCTAAACTTGTGTTGCATTATTCAAGAAATGTCAAGTGGCGCTTCTTTTTCCGTGAGTAGCTGACCTTCAACGTCAATGACAAACTTTGTATTCTTAGATCATATTTCCAGGTTTCTTTATTTGGTTGCAAACATTTTACGACAGGTCTTCTAAGTTTGCCCATATAATCGAAAGTGTAAATCCTCCTTTCGTCCTTGATTTTACTCAACGGACGTCTGTGCACTTGCACGTGCAAAAAATTCGCGGAGCAATTTTTTCTGCCTGCATTTCCAGTCACACGGGCACTTTCGTTTGTCTGGACGCTTGTTGTTGCGCAGCAGCTTGCTTGATTTTGTTGTTCCAGCTGCTTCTTCGCTTTCCCTTTCCTTTCTAAACGTTTTGCCCCTTTCGTTAACTGTCGTTGTTAGGATGAAAGAAATTATTTTCCCGTAGTTCTAGTGTTTTGCAAGCTGCCTCTCAATTTCCTTGTACAGGCTTTCGGAGCTATTCGCTCTCTATTCAGCACCTAATCTAAAGGCTTGACCCGCCCTTTCTGAGTTTTGATTCGTTTCTTTAGGATCATAGATATTCACTTATGGTCCGTCGTAAGACGAGGGCATTTCTTTGGTGTATATTTATTAGACTTACCTTTTAATGCCCCCTGTTATCGAAGACCGTAGCCTATACTAAGCTGTTTAGCCGAGTTTGCAAATTTTTTGTGCTAACTTTACTTTTTTCGCTACAACAATACTATTTTGATTGTAACGCATGCAGTAACTGTTCACCACTATGATTAGTGCATCCGTCTATTGCTGCAATATTGGCATTCACTTCTCATCCTAAATTAACTATCCCGATTATGTAAACATATGGAGGTAGCGCTTAATGCAGCTCACCAGTTTTTCACTCCTTTTCTGGACTATTCCTGACTGCAAAAGGCGACTTCAAAGAGTATTTCGTTCTCCACTATTGTGCCCATAACCTACTGGTGTCCTTCCCTGATTCTTTTAAATCGGGGCCAATTGGTTCCTCTTTAATAAAGTTTGGCATATTTTTATTCGTTTCTTTTTATTGAAACTTTTTATTGGTCATGCGAGAACTGGAAATGGTGAAGAAGCATGGGAACCTTGAAAACACCTTAAAAAATGGCTCACTAGGCACACGAGCACAACAGCACACTCCTTGCCTTCGTTGGCTTCGGATCATTGGCTGCTCACAAGCACATGAAGGAGATTGCACTAAGCACAACGAATGACTGCCGATATCCCGGCACTTGTTACGCAAGTAAAACATGAAACTCCTCCGATTAACTGGTGTCCACGCCATACATTGAAACGTTTTATGCGGTTGCTCTAAATAGCGAGGAAAGGTACGTGTGAGGATATACACTTCGGCATTTCTTTCTAGGTGACTATGCCCGTAGTGCCATTTTGTTTTGTGATATGCCACTATGCATATTTGCAGCTAGTTTTTACCGATCGTTTGTATCCTTTCGGCTACTTTTTAGATGTTCTATGTACGCTTTAGACACTGTGTGCACGTCGCTCACCTCTTTTCTCGGGTGCATTTTGTTGTCCAGCCTTTCTTACATTTGCGTATGCCCGGCTCACTTAGACGCTTCTTTAAAATACAGGTTTCACCACTTGTTCTCTTGCTTACCTCTTCGGATTTAACGCTGTGCTTGCTATATATTCCAGTGTCCGGAATGTTCGAGACCCTGTTATAAAGCTACAACGTGGGGCAGCTGGTCGCCTGGTCCTTGTCACTTAACCTCCAATAGTGCGCCAGGTCGCATGCTTAGCGGGGGACAAAATATTCCTAAACGTTCGGTGGGCCCCTTCTTCAACCGGACGTTCTCCAAAAATATTAGCCCAGAAAAAAATTCTTCCCAGACTACTAACTCAGACGTTACCTAAGAGTTATAGATGAAGTCGGTTGACATCGTCTAACGTTACTATCCTAGACGTGCTACTATGAATTGGATAAGGCAGTCCCACTAGCTAATTGTTTCGGTAATTGCAGCAGGGTTCGCAAGACAATTTGTGCTGATAGCTACTAGTGCCCTGAGACATTCTTGACCTTTCGCGCGTGTGTGTGAATTATGGGGTAGGTTTCACACAGTAGCAATTCACACTGGAAGTACAGGTGGCTGGTAGGCCAGCAATCTGCTTCAGGTGGTCGCTGCGAACATGTAGCAGAGCAGAGACTGAAAGAAGGCCTTGTCGCTCAACGCCGAGGTCAAAGGACAATCTAAAAGAGGATTATATTCTGCGCCACTTGCGGCGAAGCAAATTCAGTACTCTCGGAAAGAAACCCAGCCGATCAGTCGGCTCACTTCGGCGATTAGCTGTGCGACAACTTGCGATTGCAACGGGGATGCGAAAAGAAAGTCTCCTGTTTTACACCGCGGACCCTAATAACACATTTACAAGAACTGCCGATAAGCATAAAACACAGAAACAAGAAGCGACAAGGAGATTGCACCATGAGTCTGCAACGATAGCCCACCGTGTACGTACAAGGCTAGTGATTTAGTGTCATAAATGTAGATACTCTGTAATATTGCGCCAGAAAGACATATAAAGAGAAAGGCGAGAAAACGTTTTCCTTCGGGCTGCGTTATTCTATGAGCGATGGACCATTTGCTGATTCATTGAGAAACATTGTTGCATGGCTCGGTACCCCCAAGAAACACAAAAACGGGTGCAGGATGTAACATAGAACCATGCGTGAGGGCATGAAGAGCGTGACAGATGAAACAGAAGCAGGATCACTTGTAATGGGGCCTAACTAGGCATGAAACCTAACGCGTAAATGGCAGCTGCTGAAACTTTGAATTGGAACAAAAAAATAAAATTTGCAACAGAGAAGAATACAAGGGGAGGCTACCTTATCCTAGATATATAGACACCTACGGTTTTATTGCGAACAAGGTACCCCAAAAATGGTAAAGGTAACATTCCTTCTTGTATTTGCTGGTTGGCGTTTGTTATGACCGCAAGCAATGATTTTACATAGGACGTTCGTGTGTTATCCTATTTGTCAAGAACGCATTTTTGGTTTGTTTAGCGGCCGTGCTCTTTCTGGACTACATGTTGAAGAAACGAGGTTATGGTGACGTCTCAACCGAAATATAAAGAGGCACTGCAATTTGTTGTGTCACTGCATTTGTGTGCACGGGAAAAGGTTCTCTGAAAACTAAATATTGTGCAACTCTCTAGATATGCCCGAATTTCTAACGAGCTCTGAGAAGACAAACTAATAACAAAAATAACAATACCGGATCGTTGAAGATATCTGAAAATAATGGATTCGGATACAGCTTACCCAGGACGATCAATGCGCTCGTAATAGCACCAGTAGCGAGACTCAAAAAAGTCATATCCTATTTTTCGTCGTAATAGGGTGCTTGCACCTGCAACAAAAAAGTGTAACAATGTGAAGGTATTTTTTTACTTATTTAGATACGTCGTCCCTTTCGGGATCCGCCTCAATATGCTGCACAATGTTTTGTACCACTGGTGTTTGGCTGAGGCATTTCGGCACTTGCACTTCCGAATCTTTGATTCTAAACTTCTGAGCGATTGGCCGATGTAAGTGTTACTTTATGAAACGATGTAAACAGTACTTTACAAAAGTCAAAATTTGCATGAGTTTCGAAATGTTAAGTAATTATTCATTCTTATCTCTTCCTGAAAAAAAAAATCCCCTCCCCTCCCCGAAGGGGATCGTGCGGTAATGCGAATGCATTGGGTGCACCGATGAGTGCGCTGCGAGTAATTATTATTAATGGCGTACTTAATGAAGAAAGACGATAGTGTGAACGTAACCATTTATTCATTTATCAGCACCTGTTTGTGTTATCGTTAAACCTGACGGCGACAATCACCGCCTTGTAGTCGTTGAAGTGCACGGTCAAAGGGTCTTTGAGAAGCATACGCGCGGCACGCGAAACTGTGCCGCGCGTATGCTTCTCAAAGACCCTTTGACCGTGCACTTCAGCGACCACAAGGTGGTGATTGTGGCCGTCAGGTACAACGAGAGGAGAGAGAGACCCGCGCAACACGCCCGCCCCGCGCGCGAGCTCTCTCCGCCGAGCTCCGCGTTGCGAGCGCCCTCACACGCCGAGCGCGCTCCTCCTCTCCCCTTGCCCTCTGCTACTCCCGCCCGAGCTACAACGTGCTCCGGTTGCTAGGCGCGCCACAGCTGTTGCTAGGCGCACGCCGGCCAACGCACGACAACCCCCGACTAAGAAATGCATTCGCATTTAAAACAGTTTTGTAGGCAACGGCGGGGGCTCTTTCTTAGTCATGTGTCTGTTTGGCACGCTTTTAAAATAGTAACAAACTCGTCTAACAAGTTTACTTTTATAAATTCAGTAATATAAAGAAATGTCAATTAAAAGTGCATAATATTATCAGTTATAGCAGTAAATTCAACCATTCCTAATTACCAGCCCCTTGATGTTCCTAACGGGGCAGGCCTTGCAACATAAGCTCCGGTTGCCTTCCTCATTGTGTCCTCCATGTTCCCCATGTATTGAGTACGTCCAGCGGGAGAAACGTGACTTGAAAGGCAGTTAAGATACACTCATAATCGTAATTGAAGCTGGATGTATTCGGGAGCGGTTGCTCTCGGGGCCGGGACGCTTTATTCAGGGGCGGGTACCTTAGGGCCGCACAATGTACGTTCGCGTCCGTGCGCCTAGAATTTACAATCGCAAAAATCATACAGGCACCGGCAGGATTCGAGCCTGTGTCTGTTAGACCAGACAGAGGTAGTGTCAGGCGTCTTACGCATTGGGCTACGACCCTGAGTCAGGACCCGAGAGTCAAACAGGTTACTCCCTCACCTGTAACGGTGCGGAGTACCTTAGGACATCCCAATCTGCGTCCCCGTACATCCGTGCGCACACCACCATCAAGTGAGAATCAAGCGAAATTTGATTTGAGCCGTGATTTCTAGTTTTATTTAGAGAATAATTGAGGCGCAACTCACGGCTCAAATCGAATCACGGTCGGGGCGCAAATCGGAGGTCAGTCGGGGCGCAACATGGATGTCATTTCGAGTCCCCGCACTCCTCACCTTCGCCATCATCCACAGAGTGGAGATGCTTCCATTCTTAATTATTCGGTATTTGGTCGCGGGTTCGATTCCCGGCCGCGGCGGCCGCTTTTCTGATGGAGGCGAAAAGCAAAAACGCCCGTGTGTACGAGATTTCGGCGCACGATAAAGATCCCCAGGTGGTCAAAAATAATCCGGAGCCCTCCACTACGGCGCGCCTCATCGCCTGCGTTGCGTCGGCGCGTTAAACCCCACAATCAATCAATTATTCGCTATTATGTAGTTCACACAGGCACGCTGGTAGAAATTAGCCTCTTTTTATGGCGGATGACATCTATATATATATAAATATAGGTACAGTCACCAGCTAAAGTTTGCGGGATACGCAGCGCGTGGCCGAGCGTCGCAAAACTGCATTGCTGCGCCATCTGCAGCCAGCGAGCGCCGGGTCGAGGCTCAAGGAACTGGCGTGCTAGGCACGCTTTGCACATGCCTGTCATTTATTTGTTACCGGGCATCTCTGACCACTCGCTTGCCCGTGACATGCTTTCAATATTCGTGGCAGCCGCTGTGGCGCCACGTGACATCGCCGTCGTTCGGGTATCACTGGTTTGCACGGCCCGCAAATTGAATAAACCTTATCTTCGAACTGATGTAATGGTACATGACTAAATTTATTTTGCAGGAGCTATTTAGGCTACCTGTCAGAAACTGCGCCCGTCGGCGGGGTGCAATGAAAAAAGTCTCGTCGCCATATTTATTCTTGCACTCAAGCAAACTTTCTGGTGAATGATCTAGCGCTCAGTCTAATGTAGGTATTATGTAGATCACCATACTGAAATTGGCCGTCAGGAAGACGTTAGCGTTACGCTGAATCACATTTACTTAGAGAGTTTTTAGGGAAGCTGTAAACTCTACGGTATTCCTGTCTGCTGTCAATACATGGTAGTCACAGGAGGAGATACGGTTACAGAAAACAGCCTCAGCTCACTGAACTGCATGACACGCGTTTTTTTTACGTCCATAGATCACGATATGGCTTTCGCTTCGTTGGTCTGAACATAGCCAATATTCATTCAATGTTGCGCGCCGCGCAAATGGCGGCCGCGTGCTACGTATTTTGTAGCGCCAGGGATAGCAGAACGACGGCGATGGTCACGCGGAGCCACCGCGGCTTCCGCGAATATCGAAAGCACGTCACGGGCAAGCGAGTGATCAGAGATGCCCGGTTACACATAAAGGACAAGCATTTTCAAAGCGCGCCTAGCACGCCAGTTCCTTGAGCCTGGACCCGTTCCCCGTAGGTTGCAGATGACGCAGTAATGCAGTTACACGCCCCTCGGCCACGCGCTGCACGTCCAGCAAACGTTTGCTGGCGACTGTATGTAACGTCACAGTTGACCCACCAGTCCAAGCACGACACGCTTTGACGGACCCGTACTGCGTTACCGTAATTCCTTCCTCTTGCCCAGTTAACATTCCCTCCCTTCCTAATGTCATTCGGTGCTTTGGCAGACGGGAACTTCGATGCAGCAGTGACCTTTCTGCTGTTGGAGAGGGAACATGTGTGGTCTACTGGCACTTGTCACGTACGCTGGGGTGCACTTTTTAAATGGGTTGTGGTTTTTCGGTAACTAGGCTTCAGTGGGTGGATGTACCCGTTCCAAGGTCCCCGTTCGATGGTTAGTCTCCGTTCGATGGTTAGTCGGTGGCAGTGACAGTTCGATGTGTACATTCGGTTGCTCAGGCCCTGCGTGTAGGTCAGCGTGTGGAGTGGGCCACGTGTATAAGCGGGATTTAACCGTGCACATCCACCGTTTGTCACAGAACTCACAACGGGACAATGTGTTCCCAGGAAACATAGTTTCAGCACAGCATTGATTTAAACGCGACAACAACGTTAAACACAGGTTTGAGTTAACACTACAGTGTGCGAAATGCGTTTTTGTCGTTGTTTATCGCCCGCCTGATGGGAGGACCGACCTTTTATTTTCGTTTCTGGAAAAAGTACTCGGTTTTGTGGCGGCGAATGAACTGCGCCTTTTTATGGGACGAGTCTTTATTATCAATTTTTTGCTCCGGATACCAAAATCTTCTGAATTACGTGTGATTCTTGAGTCATTTTACTGTACCAATGTTATAAGGGAGCCTAAACGTATCGGATCGGCAATCTCTCTGATAGTTTGATAGATGTTTTTTGTAAGAAATTGTTTTGAACATTGCACAGATTCCGGTGTGATTGTCACAAATTTTGGGTGATATTTTGCCTATTTAGATGGTATGTCGTTCTGATGATCGTCCTAATAAAGCACGTCACTTCGATAAATTCCTCTTACAGGAAATCAACGACAAAACATAAGAGGAGTTTTGAAAGAAAATTGCAAACATAAACTGGAGCTCTGTGCTTTAAATAACTCATGCAACAAACTCTTACAATATAGTTATAAAAATACTCAAGAAAGTGTATACATGCTGTTTTCCGTTTAAGCAAATGAGGCGGTGCACTAAAATACGCAAATCGTGGCTTACCAATGAGTGCCTTAAAATGATTCTCGAGAAAAACTTGTGAGAACAAGGGACCCCAATGATCTTGCAGAGTTCAGAAAATGCCGCAGTCATGTAACTAAACTTTTCAAAAACTCAAAACGTGCATACTTTGAACAGCGATTTACTCAAGCAAATGGTCGAAGCGAAACGATTTGGCGTGAACTTAACAAGCTTCTAAAACGAGCTGGTAAACAGGTTTAATGACTACTTTACTTCTTCAGCCTTCAGCAGACACAAAAAAGCAGGAGGTGGGCTCCTGGGTGTACTACCCAACGAGCATTCAGCCTTTTCTGAGCCAGCGTATCCGGCAGAGGTTTCCTCAGTTTGCATGTCTTTGATGGGGTTCAAATAGCACCCATAAAATTTGTGCTTTCTCTTCTGTCGCCAGTGCCCACTCATGTATTCAAGAATTCTTCATCTACTGGAGTCTTTCTAGAAGCAATGAAACATGCCAAAGTCACTGCACGGTTTAAATCCGACAACAGGAATGAATTCTCGAATTACCAGCCAGTTTCAGTATTTCCTGTCATCTCAAAATGGTTAGAGAAAATTATCTTGAAAATGCTTGCATCGGTTTGCGAGAAACACTGCATTATATCTAAGCAACAGTTTGGCTTCCGAGAAAGAATGTCGACGGACTGGCTTTACTGACATAAAAGGAGTTCGTTTTAAGCGGTTTTGAAGAAAAAAGAAGGTAACAGGCGTTTTTATTCACTATTCTAAAGCCTTCGACCGGATCGACCATTTACTTTTTTTGATAAATTACGACATTATGGTTTTGGTGGCATCCCGTTAGCACTTTTACAATCATATATTAGACATTAAAAACAGTGCGTTTTCATTAGGTCCCATCAATCAACTGTCCAATGAATATTGCAATGAGTTCCGCAAGGAAGCATTCTTGGAGCAACTTTGTTTAACATATACATAAATGACATCGTCCACATTAGCGAAAAAATACATTTCCTAATTTATGCCGATGACAGCAGTTTGTATTTTCAGTCCCCAAGTATGGCCTACCTTTCAAACTGGGCAAATGATGCTGTGAGTAGTTTACGTAATTGGAGTAAAATAAACTCTGGAAAGTAACACTTCAAAAACACAAGCCATAATATTTGCTCTACAAAGAAAAAAAATTATAGGACCCCAATGCTTAAGCTTGACACAGAAAGGGCAGAGCTCGTAAAGACAGTAAAGACTTTGGGAGTATTTTTTAATGAGCATCTTTTCTCGGATGACTAGGTTGACCGTGTTTCAAACTATTTGGCAAGGGCATCTAGTATACTTTGCAAATTTAGATAACTTTTACCCCCCTAAATTAACTTATTATTTACAACAGCCTTTTCGCTGCTTATGTAAATTATGACCACCTTGTATGGGGAACCATTACTCAAACGAACCTTCATAAATTACTAATTCTAAAGAAAAAAGCAGTTCGCAACATTAAGAATGCCCCTTAAGAGGCCAGTACAACTGACATATTTCCCTTCCCTAATGTAATTCATGTAGAACACTCATATAAAGTAAAGCTTGTCTTAAAATATAATAAAATCCTTTGAACAGCAACGCAATATCCCCAAATGTGTGCACACTAACTTTTCCCATAAATGTGCCATACGATATGAGGCACGGGCATGCTTGGTTGCTCCCATTTTCAAGAACAAATTACGGATTATCTAGATTACAATATCGAATACCGAAATTACAAAACTCCGTACAGAACGCTGATATAAACCTACATTCCATCTCTGAGCGAAGGTTGACAGTTGAAATTTCGGAATTTGGTGAACTTGCGGGGAACCGGTGGCTTACGTGGTCGTGTAACTTGAATGGCATATATAATATGACCGTATTTTCGTCTCTATGGCTTGATAATCTCTGTACCGAATCTGTAAATGTACTGACTGGTGTTACGAGTGATACAAAATGTGAAGTGCGAGGTTTTAATTTCTGATAATATACGCGATAATGTAGATACCACGTACAAACAGCTGGCCGCTGGAGAGACGCTTCCTTTTGCGCTCTGCTTACCACGAATGGTGCTCCGTTTTCTAAATTGGTTAATACCAATGCGGTTGGGTTTTAAAGGAGCCGTGAAGAAAAAATACAAGTTTGTTTTATTCGAAAGATTTCGTGTTCTATAGTGCCCTCAGTGCTTGCGCGGAAGCAAGTCATGCCGTATTTGCTGAGAAATAAATGAATGTAGAATAAAAGTTTGATTCTCCTGCCAAATCGTGTGTATTGGGGACGCCTACAATGAATTCATAACGCCACGTATACTAAAGAACTTCCACTGCGCCATTCGGCTCCGCAGCCTTGCTTGCCGTCAAACCTCCCAAACGGTGCTAGCATACTCTGCACTCCGCCATTGCTTTGTTTTTGGCCGTATTTACACCTGGTTTGTTTTTGTTTCGGTAGAAAGTAATCGCTTCGTGAAACAGGGGGTATCCTTGACAAACAAGATCACGTTAAGCAACGTGGCTTACGCCAATCGGCCAGCGTCGTATAAGACAACTCCAAAGCGTCGGATTGCTGCGCAGCTAAAACAAGCATAGTGCGCCCGCCCAGTAGCAACCCCAGTGCGCCTCGGCACTTGTATGTTTACATGTATTTTCGTACCTTCCAGTGTTTACCGCACCATTCTTACTGCTGTGAAATGGATATGCATTACATTTAGGGGCAAATAGCTCGTTCACCCGCAGCGGTGGCTCAGTGGCTAAGGCATTGCGCTGCTGAGCACCAGATCGCGAGTTCGATTCCCGGCTGCGGCGGCCGCTTTTCTGATGGAAGCGAAAAGCAAAAATGCCCGTGTGAGCGAGATTTTGGCGCACGTTAAAGATCCCCACGTGGTCAAAATTAATCCGGAGCCCTCCACTACGGCGCGCCTCATCGCCTGGGTTGCGTCGGCGCCTTAAACCCTACGATCAATCAATCAATCAATCAATCAATCAATCAATCAATCAATCAATCAATCAATCAATCAATCAATCAATCAATCAATCAATCAATCAATCAATCAATCAATCAATCAATCAATCAATCAATCGATCAAGTTGCTCATTCGCCAAGCTTAGGCTCTGCCTAATTCCCGTTTGCTTTTGCCGGCCTCCGCCTATCGCAGAGCAGTCTGGTATGACATTATACGTTCTTTTGCGGGAAATGAGCTAATGGGTCGCACGGTCATTCCTTTTTTCCTAATTATATAGCTTATTTGAGCGAATTTTACGTTAAGCGTTGGGTCGGTATGATTCTAACGAGGCAATGAACCAAACTTGTGTTTCGTCTTCATGGCTCCTTTAAGAGGTATTACAAAAGGCGGTAGTAGCAACTGGTTCTGAAAACTAGCGATTATAAAAGCTATCCCAGCTTTCTCGCAATTCTCAAACTTACTAAACTAGCTTGTTTAATCGGTATAAATGGGAAACACTAAGCTCACATGCCGAACTGTCTTGGTGACTATGCTTGTGTCGCGTGGTAGTGTAGCCCCGAGCTTCAGGATGGCTAGGTTACGCTATTTCACCCTTAAAAAGACGGTTCTCTCCGTTTTCTTTCTACCGACTCACGGCCGGCTTACGGCGGCGGTGTCCACCGCTCTAGCCCGGTGTGTGAATTTAAGTGACGTCGAATGGGCAATTGCTGTGAGTGTCTTTTAAGCTTTTCTTTCCAACCACCTTCACAGAGTAGATTGGAGCCAATTTTTATGCAAGTCTACATGCACAGCTAACCAACATTTGGCACGGCCGTGCTATAAATGAAATGGCCAGAGTCAAAAGGCTGGCTAAACTGCCGCAAAAAATTAGCAAATTTTTACATACCTCTTAATAGCGAGATCGATTAGCAATAGCTAGTACCACACAAAACTTGGCGCTAGTACTTCCACGTGGACAGTGCCTAAGTGTTCGGCATGCATTATATTCAGCACACAATCCCTCAGCTGTTCTGCAATCACCCCTGTCATAAACCATGTCACACACCGTTTCTCCAGCGAGAGCTCACAGCACCATGCATAATACGGTCGAGTTACCCTATGTGCTGCCAACCATTCAAGGTAACCTCTACAACCAGACACAGTGGAAGATCACGCTTGGAAATCTTAGCAACTTCTTTTGCCGTCAGGCGGAGGCACTGAAACAATCAAAGGCACTGTAAAATCTCGTTGTACAGGTCACAGCCGCATCGCCATCGACCGCCATAGGCCGGGTGCAGCCAGCCATTTTCTGTAGTGAACTGAGGTCAATCTCCCTTGGCTGGCATGGTCATGTCTCACGCTTCCCGAGCGCACGCATTGTTTCTTCGTCTTCTGTTCCGCTCGACGTTCCATTAAAGACAGACCTCCATGGTCGCTTCTCTCCCCCCTTGACGGTCGAGTCTCGTCCTTGGGGGTCGACGGATCCCACAAGCACTTCTCTGACTCTTCCTCGCACATCACGGGCGGCGGCATTCTAGACAAAGCATCAAATTCTTCTACGTGTCTTTTCTTTGCAAAACTTGAGCTGGTTGCTGCATGCTACGAGCTTCAGTTCGTTTATTCACCAAAAAATTCATTCCCCAAAAGCTTCATCACCGTATGCATGCTGCTACCATATTCGGTGCATAAATATCGTGATTGGAATTCCCGAAAGCGGCTTATAATCGATATAAATGGTTAACTTTCGGCCATTTAAATAGTGATGCATATTTTTTTTAGGCCGAGAATTATTGCGAACTTTTAGCGCCCGCAATGACGATACTCTTTCAAGGCAGCATTGAGGATTGTTGAGGTAAAAGTTTTGGTCTGTACTCTTCAACAGCTGCTTTATGAAAAACAACAGCCCTTAAAGGAGTACTGACACGAAATTTTTATGTTACGTTTTTTTCGCTGCTATGCGTGCCTACCAGCCCACTAATCATAGAATGACAGATTAGACGGTCGAGCGCAGCGTAAACATTCATTTACGGCGTCGTTTATTCGTGCCAGTTTCGGTTTCGACTGAAAAACGCCGAGCGGCCGCCATGACAGCATGTATAACATGACGTCACCATTCTTGCCGTATCGCTGCCTCTCTGGAAGCGCGCGCGAGCGAGCGCACGTGCGCGCCCAGACCGGCCGAGGTTTTCGCCGTCCCCACAGGCCCGGGCAGCATGACGTCAGTCCCAAATACCATGACGTGTACACACGCCCGAGCAGCGCGCGCCAACCACAGCCAGCGCGTCGGCTTCGTCACGGGAGCCCCGACGTCGGCAGTTTGGGGCACGTAGCAGATGATGTCACGTCGGCCCGCTCTGGGCTTTCTCGTGCGGGCGGAAATTAAAATGGATTTTAAATATGTTTCGCTGAACGGTTGCTGCTGAAACTTGCTGGGAGATATCTCCTGATAAAAAGGAAGCGTTTTACATAGTTATCTCAGCTTTGAAATTTCGTGTCAGTACTCCTTTAAGCCGCAACACGATGCGTCACACAACATGCCTCTTGGGTTCTGTGCGTCATAAAACGTTATTATATTCTTGTGTACGTCTTAAAAGACATTTTTTCTCCAAATTTCTATCTGTCAGAATGTTACAGCCCTACCGGTCGTCAGCAACTTCTCTGTATTAACAATGTCTTGCTGCATTCCACCGGCCAAGACCATTTTTTTACCTTTACTCAACAAATGACGAAGAGGCCCTGATTTTGACAAAGAATTTTTCATCAATAATAAATAAAAATTCTAAATGCCAACGTATCCTTCAGTTCGGTGACGGTGCTTGGTTCTGCCGCTTTTTAAATGGTGTTTTTGTGCCTAAATGGGATAAATACCTACCTCTGCGACCACGTGCCCATGTCAGCACAATATTATTTGAAAAACGCGCATTTATCAGCATTTAATGGCATGTTGCGCTGGTAGAAACAGTCCAAGAGCTCGTGTCTTTTGGCAGTCTGCCATGTTAGATCCGGCAAAGGTCACATCATGTATGTAGAATGCGATATGCTGAATGTTCCAGTACTTCATACATCATGCATAGAAAGATTTCTAGTTCCCTAGCCACACCGCACTGAAGCCGTTGAAATTAGGCTCTGTTTACCTAGGCTCTATTTACCGAAAATAATGGTCGTTACTCCGGAGCCAATATGAACTGCTATTACAGTGTACAAAGCCAAGACAACAAAACACTTTTCCTCCAGCCAGGCTGGAATGCAAGTCCGCTGCATTAGGTAGCCGGGGGTCGTCTTTTTAAGCACACGACTGAAAGTTTGATAGCTCCGCGAAGTCTGCGGCAACCGTTTTGCTTAATCACCGTGAAAAGCGGCCTCGCTCATTTACTGGGAATTACCTGTCGTAGCATACCTATCTGTACCTGTTGCTGCTTTTTTTCTACTTTTGGTTTTAATGTTAGCAGAGCTGGCCTAACAAGTACATTTGTCTAAAAGCTTGGTAAAGTGCCATTGTATTTGAGAACTCGGAATGGTATAGTTTTTAAAGGCCTCAACCCGCTTTCGGTATGATCCCGGGAAACTTCAGGTTCAGGTTTAGCCGCTAGAGCCAATGGCGCCCAAGTAGCACCGTGTGCCTCCTTCCGTTGACTTTCGTGACTTTTACGGGCAGGCGCATGGTCTGGCCTTTGTGCACTGCAGCAACGCCACGTTTTATTTCAACTGTACTTGTTCTCAGGTCTACGTGCGTAGTAACACCTGAAAACGTTTGCGTTTCAAACGAAGAAAATTAGTCTTGTACACTCTCTTAGAAGATAGAAACTCACCTTCCTATTTCAATTTGCATTCTAAACACTTGTCCTCCAGTTTGCATTTTTTTGCATCACATGACAGCCTTAAGTTGAAAAAATATTATACATCATGCTTACTGCCCTCATCAGAACTACCTAGCGTGCTCCTGCTCTTTCACCTTACATTAACGCTAAGGCGGACTTTTTCAAAAGTCCAACTTTTGCACTCCTGCGACTCGCAGGTTTTTGTACCCTAACGTGCTCACAGAATTTCTCCTTCCTCAGGCCTCGAACTTTTCTTTCATCGTGTTTGCCGTTTCCACGGGTTTTGCTTCCTTTTTTCGCGCGTTACCCCGGTTCTTCGGCAAATTCAAGGGTGCCTCATTAATTAACTGCACCCACCCCGTATCTCGCGATGCTAGTTCCTGGTCCCAAGCGATCTTGCAGTGGTCCTCAAACGTCAACCGCTCTTTTTTTGGCCCGTTCAAAATTCCTCCTTACCTGGGATTTTGAGTTTTATAAGTACCTTATCATTTACCTTGCGTAGGACCTCGACGTAGCACGAACTGCCTCACAAGAGTAGTTAGGGGGAACACAATTTTCTTTTTCGCCTCATCCTTGGAAACACCCCGTGTGTGATTATTACCGTTACATGTGCAGATCACACAAGCATTATCATCACCATCAGCGTACTGAGGTCCACCGAAGGAGGAGGGCTTCTCCCATTGACGTCCAACCACTCCGGTCCTGAGTTGCTCGAGTCCACTAATTTTCGGTTAATGCCTCCCTAAGCTTATGACGTTCCTTTTTCCTAGACCAGTCTCCTGGAGTCCACTCCGTTACCCTAATTACTCACCTGTTGATGGTTCGCCTCACTACACGGCCAGCAAATGTTCGTTGCTTTTAAATACCATAGACTTTCAAGGGCCAACTCAACGCAGAAATTTCGGTCTTTCTGTCTGCCTTTCTGTCTGTCTGTGAAACGATTCAGCCACCCGGCCAAAGTGACGCAGAAACTGCGCAATAACCTTATATACCCACAGCCAAATCTAAACGTCTCAGTCCAGTGTTAATGTTGATACTTGTCAACATTGTTGAGCAAGAACAAGACATTAGGCAAATGAAAGCAGAAAATCAATACATGAGTGATATTTGCAGTATTACTTCATTAAAAATATTCCACGGATGCTTGGTTTTAGTGATAGCAAATGAAATACCACGTCAACCGCAGAAAACCGTCGCCTGCTGTTGCCTGCGCTACCTGTCGGCATTTAAAAAATCAAAATGCAACTGCAACAAAAAGTTGCACTAGATAGGTTCCACGATACGCTTGGAATCTGCCATAGAGTTTCATACTAGTATACATTATTATGAAACTCTATGGAACTGTCGTTGGGAAGGGCAACGTCGTTCTATAAACGCTGTAGTAGGATACTTCGATTCACGCGCGTCTCCCCCATGCGGGAGGCTGGCATCAAGGTGCTTGACTCGGAGCATTGGAAAGCCGTAAATTTACATTGACTTGAGCGAACGTCTACCGCGGTATCTTATGAGAATGATACGGGAGAGTACCAACATGAGAGGTGAGCGGGAAAAAGAAGGGAGGCATTTACTCGCCACAGGCGCCAGCAGACTATCATCGTTCGTCAACATTTTCAAGAAAAGGAGCATATACGCGGCCATTTTTTTTATTTGAACTATCATATCTTCTACTCTAGCTTGTGTAGCTCGTTTCCTGTCCCTGAGTGTTGCTCCTAACATGAGTATTTCCTTAGGTCGATGAGCGGACCTGCTTTTTTCTAGTTGTTCAGTTAAGCGCCAAATTTCACGTGCCTATTTCATCTCGAGCAGTATACACCGGTTGTAGATATTTTTTGGGTGACAGAAGTAGCTTACATTTATTAATCTGGTAATGCTTGCCGAGTGCTCCCCTACCCATACCTATTCGGTACCGGATTTCTTTCTCGTAGTTGGGGTCAGCAATAACCACCTTTCTGATATAGTTATATTCGTTTACTTCTAGCGTTTATTTCCTAAGCTGAAGAGGATGCTTTTGAAATGCTTAATCGTCCTTACTTCAGATTTATGCATACTAGTCGTTTGCCCCTAAGCCGTGCTTTCTTATTAGCTCCTCATGCACTGTGTGCAGGTGATTTGCAGTATCCCGCAGCAAGACTATGCTCCCATGACTGAAGTATTCAACGTTTATCCATAATCCTGTGTTTTTTCAGTCGAGCTTTCTAAATACCCGCGCCAGCCGTGCTGTGAAAAGTTTTCGCGAGATGGTATCTCCCTGTCCTACTCTCTTTCTGATCGGAAATTTGTCGCTGTGCATGCGAGGAGTTATCCTGCCAGTGAATTTCGTATTTGTATTCTACAAGTGTTATGTAGGTCTCCTGTATTCCCTGGCATTCCATGCTTCCAGCACAGCTGCGGGGAGTACTGAGTGAAACGCCTTCTCATAAACTAAAAATGCCCTGTAAAGGGGTTTAGTGCACTCTGCGAAGTGTTTGATAACGTCACCGTTACATGGATATCATCTACGGTTGAATACCTTTTCCTAAACTCAGCCTGCTCTCTAAGTTTCGGAAAATCCAGGCTGTCACCTATCCGGCTAACTACAAGTTTGGCAAGGAAGCTTCCAAACAATAGAGAGTAGGCTGATGGGTCTGTAATTCTTGAGGTCGTTGGTATCTCCCTTTCTGTAAATAAGAATAGTTTTGCCGTTTTTCCCGGCTATGAGCACTTTGCCAGTTTTTAACACTTTAAAAATAGTACAGCTAGTTTCTCCAGTACAGTATCTCCTTCGTCCTTCAAAAGATCCACGGTTATGCCCTAGTCACTGCAGGTTTTCCTGCCGGAAAGCTTTTCCTACTTCATCTTTAGTTACACGTGGGGCATCGCAAGATGAGCTTGTACGCTCAGTAGGTTCCCAGAGGACAGTCAAGTATTGCACAATGTGCCGAGCAACATCAAAGTGGCCGATTCTGATTCTGTAGGAAAAGTGGTGCTCGTTCAGGGTTTGCCAAACGACAACGTTAGTATATCGTTATTGGCATCTGCAAGTCGTACTTGGCCTATTTGGTTAGTTATAGGAATAATATCACAGCTAAGGAAGAATAGAGCTCGGATCTTCCTTGTTTTACCATTTGCATTGTCGACTTTTTTGTTGAATCAAATGAGGGCCTAACGCAGACCTCCGCTACCACCACAAAATTATACTAGAGTTTTTACATTATCTTAAGCGTAGGTATAAGTTCCTCAACAAAGTTTCCAAACCAGTAGGCTTCTGGATACAGGCGCGTAGGAAAGAAGTGGTAGATGAAGACCTACCAGAAACACTGAATCCGTGGCTTAAAAATAATTCGTGACACAATTCAAGTAAAATATGGAGGGCGGGCTGGGGAGGGATTAGCAATCAAGTCTACTTCGCCTTGTTTGTTCTACGCCGCTTGGGTAAAGTAATATATACGCCTTGCGACAAGATAAATTGTAGTGTAGCAAAGTTTTGTTTCTCAAAATTCAAAGGGATGGGAGAAATTTAAAAGGTGTATTTGTTCCTGCCTGTGTTACGTTTTAACAGACATGGCTGAGATGGTCGTATCTTCAACATCGAAATTGGTGGCGAAATCTAGCAATTTCGTAGGACTAACTTATGCTTCGATTACTCTCCGTTCTGTTATTGAGACGAACTGGACACAGAAATTAATATTCGCAAACGCAGTGCACCGCTGAAAGGCGGGATCTCGCCCTGCGCGCAAGGCACTTCACAATTACTGGTTGTGGTATGGAGGGCAACGAGCTCATAGCTTCCAAGCAAAGAGAGCTAGACTGAGAAAAAATACCGACTCCGCACCTACGGGGCACCAACCATCACTTTAAGCAGAGGAACGGTATTTAAGCGCCCAAGTCGAGTGTTGAAGTGCTTGTCTTTGCGGAGCGCGAGATTTCTCAGAGGCCAGTCAACCATTGCCACCAGGAATTTTGTCTACGACGAGACAAATTTGTATCAAGTGCTATAATTATCTATTGCAAATCCTGTCATTGAACTCCTTGCACCTGCTCGACTCTGAACTTTGCATTGAATTCTTTCATATCCTTTTTGTACAGTGTGTTCGCCTTCTTTATTTTACTTGCTCATTCTATTCCATTTAATCGGGTGAATGGAGACTAAATATTTTGAGCCTATTTCTTCCCTTTATTGCGACCACAACGTCGACGATATTCTAGACAGTTATTTAAAAATTCACAAGTCCTATTACAGCTCTCTCAAGAATCGGTCCAGTCTAAACCTTCTTAAAATGCTCACCCCTTCCTTCCGACGTCGTCAGCCGTATAATGTCTTACTCTGGGCCGTAGAACCTCCTAGCTTAGTTATTATCCCAGGACAAAGTTCTTGTGGTAAATGGTTTCAGCCTGATATTAGACTGTATCGCTCTTCGTACCCGGAGATTTGTACCAACTCCTGCGTTGCTAACCTGACAGACGGATTTATGGGATGGTGCTTAAAACCAGTTAAACTGAGATTTTGTCCGCACGTATTCTACGGAGGAGTAGAAGTATCCCGTCGGCATTTCCCATAACGGCGCGCTATCACCAGGGTAGCGGGTCTTCTACCCGTGACTGGTGGCTTTCCCGCAGGAGGGTGGAGTTAAACAATGCTGACGATAGCGATTCTTTTTTTCTTGTCATGACTTACTCAAACACTCAACTCAAACGAACTGTGAGCACCAAATTTATTATTACATCATATCACTTCCCTTGAAAGCTGTACAGGTAGTAAGAAATTGAAAACTAGTGAAACAGAGTTTTTGGTAGGAATTCCAGAATAATAACATTGCGGATAGAAAATCTTCGCAAATATTAAAAAAATGAAGCGGTATCTCACGTAAAAGAGGTACTTACAGTGTTAGGAGAGCTTTTTCGGGGAAAGCAGGGCCGGTTTTATGAGTTCAGCCTTTCCTGCTATGAAACTGCCGGTCGTGCGTCCTCATTCGAAATACTAAGCAGAAAATTTCCCTCAAAGGCATTTCATGTGGCCTTTAACTGTTGCTGTGCTCTCAGTGACAAAAAAATGGAAGGTTTAGAAATATCTAATTATGCTTTTCCTTCAATGCTTCTGACAAAATGTGCGCCTGGAAAAGTCAGGCTCATCTTGCTTCCACAGAACTTAGAACAATATTTGGTTTACGGAAATGCGGTTTTTTATTAACGCAAACGCAACAAAAAAGTTATCTTTTAACTTTTCATCTGCAGCAGCCGGTTTATGTGGTTCTTTAAGAATGCTACACGCTTCACAGTACACTATAAATAGCACATCGACGAAAACTTTTTCTGCATACCTCAATGATGTTTACCAAAGAATACGTCAAGGGAGCAAGTTCAAACAAATATTTTTAGCTTACGTACAAGTCGAAAAATAAAATGTGTGTTTGCGTAGGAAAGAAACACGAATTTCCAGAAAACGGTGAAGGCAATAAAAGGAATTGCATTTAGCCACAGTTTCGTATGGATTTCTCTATTAATTTATGTAGGACGAAATCGCAATCTATCAAACACTGACGTCTCCATTACTCTAGGGGGTATGTTAAAAATAACTTTCGCCCGTACATCAGGGCCACTGTGTTTTAAGTGCAATGCACTTCTTAAGCGACCCTGAACCTGCGTCCACCGGCGATGTCCGCATCACATACCCACGTGGGGGATTGGCCAGGAATCTCCTCGTCTTCCTTGGCAACGGGGGGAGATGGGCGCGCGCTGCCTGGCCGCTGACATGGCACATACCCACGTGGAGGATTGGCCAGGAATCGGGCGGGAGAAGGGCTAATGCACCCGCTTAAAGGAGTACTGACACGAAATTTCAAAGCTGAGATCCGCTCTAGCAATCAAGTACAACGACAACACAAATAGGTGTCTGTGAATAAATGCATCTTTCTTTCTTTGTAGTTGTGTGTGTGTGTGATCTCTCTTTCGCGAACATTACCGAACCGCGCAAATTCAACTCGTGCATTCGCACTTTCACATTCTTCCCCTCGGGGAAATGCGGGGAATTTTTTAAAGGCAAGGGGGAAGGTTCACCGAAGAGCTGTCAGAGAGGAAAATGTTTGTGACCATAAGTGACCTTTAAGAGGCGTCGTGCTGCTTTTTGCAAAGTAAGCTACAGTGGTTGAGGTTAAGCAGTTTCGTGTGGACCCTGGAGGCCGTGCTACGCAAGCGCGAGGTGCATTAGATATGATTTAATTTATTTGGATTAAATTAAATCGTACTGGAAATCCAATCCAAATGGAGTATGGGTGTGTCGACAATTGAGTCAGCACATTCGCCGGTGTGCGCATTCAACAGGAGTGACGTCATAGCCGAGGGAGACGCACTGGCGCCGGTGCGCGCCTAGGTGTGCGCGTCCGTTGCGCAGTAGCCAAGTCTGACGACGCTCTGCCGAAGCTGGTTGATAGCCGTTTCGCTTGGCTACTGGAGAGCTGTGCTTCGCATGCCCGAGGAGCAGCGACTGGAAAGTACTGGACTGGACTGGACTGCACTGAATTGAATTGCATTGGATTAAATTGCTGAACCTTAGCTGACGCTACGTATATCCTGGAAGAAACGCACACAGCGCGCAAAACAACAGGACGAAAAACGGAGGGATGTACATACAACACAAGCGCTGACTCGCAACTAGTTTTTATTAGAAACCCAAAGAATATATACATGCAAGTGTGCACATGCGCACAGGAACAACATACGATTAAAGCGACACATCACACCGTAACACGCTAAAAGATTAAATAACAAGCACACATTCAAACTTAAAAGACGCACGTGACGAGTAATTGACATTTCAAGCAAGCATATGCCCAAATATCTTTGCTTCCTTTTCGTGGAGCTTGATGGAAGTCTGGCTGACGCAGTCATCTTGCTAGACGTTAATGTAGAAGGCATCTACTATTTCCCAAACCTTCTGATTTCTGTGCTCGAAGAGCACTTCGGTATCAGCGAAAAGTGGTTCACATCCACGCGTTTCACACTTTTTACAATATGTGGGCAGATTTGCATACCTGCAGTTTTTCATTGCCCCAGCGTGCTCTCCTAGTCTGATATTCAGGCAACGCCCGTCTGCCCCACATACGCTCTTTTTTAGGACAGCGGGATGCGGTACACAACACCTAATTTGCAAGGCACAACGGCTCGCTTGTGATTGACACCGCACGTGTTCTGGCTGATACCAAGTGGACGGCTCTTGTTCGCCATAGAACAAAGCCTGCCTATTTTGTTCTTTGCCGAGAAGATAACCTCTACACCATATCTTGACCCGACATTTTTCAGCCCGCGTGCCAACTTGTGCATGTAAGGCATGACGGCTCGTTTTCCCCCCCTTCTTTTTCCCTCTGTACCTCGTTTCTTTCGTGCCTAATCTCTCGGACTAAGGTCTGACACACCGAAATTGTAACATGGTTTGGAAATTCTGCTGCCTGAAGGCGGCTTACCTGATCACCAAAGCTTCTTTCCGCAGTATGGTGGCATGACGTTTTTAATAATGATCCGAGGGTAGACATCGCGATGCCTATTTTAACTATTTTCGAATGCCCGGACGCATAATTAAGAAGCGGCTTTGCCGACCTAGGATTGTACTTCCAGCATGTGTGGTTCTCTGCAAAATTTATGGCTAGATCTAGAAACTGTAGGCTACCTTCTGCAGGAAGATCTTTGGTGAACTTCAGTCCCATACCGTGGTTTTCGAACGCCTTTACGATACTTTCACATTTCACTGATGCTTCATTCCTGTGCACAAAAACCAAATAATCGTCTACGTATCTTGCGATACGGACCACCTTGCCTCCAAGCACCTTTTCCAGGTTAACATCAACTTTCCCCAGAAAAATGTTGCTAAGAACTGGTGCGACCTTCGAACCAATACAGACGCCTGCATTTTGAAGGAGTACCTTTTGCTCCCATTTGATAACCGTCGATTGCAAATAAAACAACAACAGCTCCAAAAATCCTTCTACGGTCAGACCACAGTCATTTTAGAACTTTAACTTATTGTTGCTGTCTTTTATACATTCTTCTACGCACTTCATTAACTCTCGTTGTGGAAGGGAGTAGTACAAGTCCACTACATCAACACTGAAAGCTGTGCACCCCTCAAACTTTCCGAGCCGCATTTCGTCAACGATTTCTTCCGAATTTGTTAATTGAAAGGGGTCTTCAACTTTCATCCTTTCGAGCTGCTTCTGCAGAAACGTAGAAACCACTACCTGCCACGTTCCCCTCTCGGAAACTATAGTTCGAAAAGGTTGCTCCGGTTTGTGTGCCTTTATAGAAAATAACACATCAAGGCATAGCCCTTTCGCCTCTGTTACTAACCTAGACAAGCTATCCAAGTTCAGTTCCGTCAAAAGGCACATAGCCTTCTCCTTAACCCTTTTTGGCTTTTCTTCCACTGAGTGAAAATTCTTTGCCAGGGCGTCAGACGCCTTCTTTGCGAACTGGCCATCCGTCAACAGAACAAAAAAGCCTTCCTTGTGTGCAGTCATCAGTTTTAATTTATTTTCCCTTAAAGAATCGACCATAGGATGCAATCGCACACTCCTTCTAGCCTTCTCCTGAAGGTTGCGTAATATCACATCCGCACATTCCGAAACAAACCGCGGCCGTTCATCGTCCGTTACAAGTTTTGAAACATTTCTCGCACAGGCTATATTTTCGACAGGATTGAGGCGAGGTTCCACGCAGAACTTCGGACCAAGCTTGAGAGTCTCCAGATGCCTTTCCGGTATCGCTGCATCGCTCGACCTTGCTTCCTAGACCAGGCACCCCACTGCGTTTGGGTGGACGTGGTCTGGAGTTGTTCCAAAGGAAGTCCGTCAAGGCGCGGCTATTCAAATATTGCCTCAGGGTGAACTGCGAAACCAAGAGAGGAAGAACAGATGGGCGACGGTTGTTCTCCGAAAGGTGCAGGACCAGCAGCGCCTTGACGGACTTCCTTTGGAACAACTCCAATCCTCTGTCTTTCGTCCTCTTGTTTTGCGGGCTGTGTGTGTTTCTTTCAAGATGATTTACCAACTCGGCCAACTTTCGGTCTTACTTCAGTATATCCTGGCATAGCCGAGCTAAGCTACTGCTAATTGTTTTGCTTTCTTCGTCAGTGTTTAAAGTTAAACTTGGTTGTGTCCAGCGAGCGGTACTATGCAGGAACATTCGGGAAAGACGCACAATTAAAGAAAGGCTCTCGGCAGGCTGGTGTTTAATATTGAGCACCTGTCCTGTCTATTTACAGCTCTGGAGGCTGGACTTGGCTGCCCATCTGTTCGCGATTCCGCAAACGCAGTCGCAAGCGCTTTTTTTGATGTGACGATGCAAAGTTCTAATCGACCTCGAAATTGAAGTTATTTTTATGGTAGCACCAATTTAGAAAATGTTCTGTGTTCTTGTACTGTGATGATGCCTTAATGGAGGAATAACAAATTTTTCAGACACAAGGAATTTTGTGTTTCAGAACTTTTAAAGCCTCCGTTTGAAATGTAGCCACGACCGCTGTTGTGTGGTCAAGATAGTCCGAAATTACGGCGACCTATTTTAAACAGACGTCACCAGTCTCTTCTGAATGTTAGTATGCAAAGAAGGGTTGCATCTTGGCTTCCGTGTTTACCGAGGTGTACGGTTATGTGGTATCTTGAACTATAATATTCTGCAAGTCTGACTGAACGATCATCTCCTGATCTTTTGGCCTTGTTGTTAGATCGCGCAGGTACTTTATAGGTGTTTGCTTATGAAGTGGCGCATCTTGAGATATCACATGCTTAAGCCCTTTTCTGAAAATTTCCGCAGAACCTAAAATTATTTTCTCGTCTGCAGCAAACACCTGCAATTCAGTGTTCAGCATTGAAGTCCTCAACTTCGTTCTGCGTACTGCAAAATTCTGAGAAGGGCACCTTTGCTGGGGCACGTCGGACAGTGGCTGCACATACAGTCTTCACCGTCGATGTTGGATACCATTTCTGACATCAGCTATTCTTTAATTGTCCTGAAGTCTGCGGCATGAAGCCGGAGTTTGAACATTTGAGGCGCCATGCACACGCGAAGTGTGTTCTGCCAGTTCTGCCGGCAATACGCAGTGTTGTGGGCGCATAGGGCGAATAGAATCCGCAATTTAGGGGATACGCTTTTTTTCACTGTTCGTACAGTTATCTCAGATTAGGCAAAAGCAGTTGCTTATTTTGACGGCGTATTACGCGTTTTCTTTGGGCACGCAGTTTAAAACAGAATCGTCCTTATAACACCTTCTTATTCAAAATTTCGCTTCATTGCTGATTGCGCGCAGCATGTTTTTCTTTGGGAAGCTCTAGGAACCTTGTCCTTGCTTCTAATCAGAATAGCTTTGCGCTCCTCTCGCTCCGAAGCGTGCAGCAAAGTCGCAGCTTGATTGCGAAAAGAGTACGCCCCAAACGAGGTATCCATACGATCGTAATTCAAAGAAATAAGTGAAAAAACTACAAAAGATTAACAATGTTCTGGCCCGCAAAATGCCTAAGAAGCTTGTGGAATCGTCTTGAAGGTGGAAGCGCTCACAAAACAGGGACGGAAGAAGAAAAAACATAGACGACACGGCGCTAACTCGCAACTATTTGTTTACTGAAAAAACACAAATATATACTTTCAACGTCTCACGTGGTGCGTTCATCACGCGCAATATAAAACCTTGAAAGTCACTTCTTACGGAGATTAAATACATACGGGTATACACGCGACAATCGGAGGGTAAGGGCATTAAAACAGGGAAACCTTAACATATCAAGAAACCGCTATGATCGCAATGAGTAGCACAGATAAAAATATTATTTGTAAGTTATGCAAATTGACGGCGTTTTGCAACGTGTGTTGTTTATTTGATACCAATGACGTGTGGCCACACTTACGTAGGACAAACTGGGCAATGTTTAAACATACGTCTGCAAGAACACAAAAACGGTGAAAAATCAAAGCAGGGCTTTGATTTTCTGCGATACTCCCATATTCTACGATATCAGAGTTTTGCCAAAGCGTCGAGATAAAACCACTCGAGAGCTGATAGAAGCATTCCACATTAAAATAGAACACATGAGAAAACGCACTGTTAGTGTTTGTCAGTATACACATTTTAATAAAATGACTACAATATTTTAGATTATAACGAATAAAAAGTGCACGCAGAAAAGCCACAATGGTGTAACCAAACACGTCTACTTTCTTCATAGTAAAAGCAACGTAGTGTGAAGCCGTTGTGGCGCTAAGAAAATTCAAGACCAGTGTTGGAAAGTTGGTGAAGTGCACAGTGAAGCTAAATCTTAGAAATTAAAAGGATAAAGTCCCGTAACGTCACACACGGAAATCTGATTCGGCCCTAAACATCACAGTTTAGAATATCTTCTATAGTAAACCAGTTGTCTCCATTGCAGGACGAATGCTTCTCCCGAAGGCTTACAGTCGCATCTATTATAAGTTTGTCAAGTCGACTGCTTGCGCTAAATTTTTTATTTTAACATTTTGTGAGGTGTTCGGGCTTCCATTATTTTTTTTTGCGATCCACAGGTAGCGTGCTCTGCAACCAATATTTTACGTGTTGCCCGTAGACGACGTTACGAGATGTGCGGAGGATATTTTTTTTTAGTTTGAGCTCGAATATCTTTCACCCAAGAGAGAGAGAGAGAGAAAACTTTAATGAATACTGAAGTGGTTAGCCCCACAAACAGCGGGCCAAGGTTGTTTTGTGCCACGCCTAGCATTACTCAATTCATGGCCCGTTGGGCTATGAAAGCTTTTATTATAAATCATTAGTGAGAGCCCAAGTTTCTGCTCCATATGTCATTACCACTTGCATGTGAGAATAACCACTGTAAACCAATCTGGGGCACAAGCCCTTGATCATGAGGTAGCAAAGTCATACAAATTAAATGACAACATAACGATGGTGATTTCAGATTTGGCGGTAGCTTTCAGGCGATGAAAATCTACGAATAAAGCTGAAAAGGCTTCCGAGAAGAGGGAAAGACATATTTCAAGGGCCCAGACTAATAAATTTTAAAAATGTTGCTAAAGTACGACTGGTGCAGGCATGCAGCTTTTAACAAAATCAATGTTTTACATATGTGCCTAAAACTTCCCATGTTTAAAAAAAAACATTAGGGAAATAAGGATGTATTATTCAACCTAAGAACAGGATAGCTATTGGAAGAAGCAAAAATTATGCGTTCACCATTGAAACCGGTAATATTACTCAAAACTTGAACCAGGTAACAACTGTAGCGAAACAGGTTCATACGAAGCTACAACCTAACAACTCTAGACAATCGAACAATGTAAGCCGAGAACGTACGTGTTGATGTCGCGCTAATAACTAAAGTGAGGTGGGGAAAGGTTCTCAAGGGGATAAAGGGAGAAGACGCCGCTGGAAACGACCTAATACAACCAAAGGAAAGACGAAACAGAAAGCCCGCAAATGTATCTACCTAAGGGTTGAAAACTTTGAGTGTCCCACTATCCAATCAAATGCTCCTAAATATTTTTCTTCGGCATGAAGGGCGAAATTAAATAGCTTAGGGATCGCACGTATCAGACTAGTTCGCGCAGTATAAAAATCAAAGTTAATCAAAGTCAATTCAGACGAAGTCTCACCTTCCAACAAAGACACAAAAAATGGTCGGTTTTGCAAACGTTGCTAAGCAGTTTATCTCATTCAAGTCATCAGTCACGTCATAAAAATTCCACAGAGGACGATCAATATCGTTGAACGAATTTTAACTTACCACACAGTGATTGTCTGTGCATACTCCGCTGCAAATCTAAAATTAGTGAGAGAAAAAGCAATGAAGGATCCCGAAGTACGGCTTTTGGAGGGCATATACAAGTGATGTACGGCACTATATTCCTCTAGATGAACAGTTAAAAGCTACCCATAAAGTCGGATGTGACGCAGGAAGACATTCTATAACAAAATAGTATACAGCCAGCATGGAAACAGTCTAATCAGCGTCACAGGTCGAAGTCAGTATTACGGGCTTGCTGAGAAGTTATTAGCCATGCGGAATTTGCGGCGGATATTTGCTCGATAAATAATTCTGGTGAACTCTCGCAACAATTTGTCAGGGCCTGCAGAGAAAAGGTTTGGTAATTCGAATAAAGAAAGCGAGAATTGTCACGTGTAAGGTTAAAAAAGAAAGCATAACGAAGCCTCAATGGTGGGGGTTGAAAAATACGTGAAGAAATCATAAAAGTACTTTGAACAAGCTGGCGTGACCGATCCCCATCATAAGAAAAAAATCCCTGCAGAATTGTTATTGCTACCGTAGCACATAGTCAGAAGACAAAATAAGGAATAGCAGCCTACTTCTGCGAATAATGCGAATTGCGTAGAGCCAATGAGTACTGCTCGGGGGCACTTATGGGCAGAAACTGGCAGAGTGATAGGTTCTTGGATATCTCTGCCGCCTAGGCACTCCTTCTGATGTACTAGCTGCAACAGCATGAGTTTTCGATTCGCCAACGACTCGAGTAAAAATACGCTGGATTCAACGCCATTCAATTCTCCAGGGCAAAAAACATCTCCCGTAATATTGCCCGGGAACTAACGGCCTGGGCACCATGAGGGCTGGGCACTACGACACCGCTGATACCCCAAGGAGAGATTGCTGATCGTTTCAGGCCCCAGCGCGGAGTTGACATCCCGGCCAAGGAATCATTAACGAAAGCGCGGGATAGATCACTTGTCTGCTTCAAACAAACGTTTCCATGCCCAACAAAATTGCGCCTAATAAACCCCCCTCTCCCAGTACTCCGCTATTTGTTTCCTTTGCAGCGAATTTGAAACACTCTGTTATATGAAGGAAGGGAGATGGGTGTCAAAAAACCCAATATATACTGAATTTCAACGCCCATTCCATGAGGACTGGGAGAGCGTGCTGTCCAGTTCAAGTTCGCACAACCAGCTTTGGTTGGTGGAAAGGGCCGTCTTAGCGAGCATTACGAATGCGGTCCTGAAATGACACCACTCTCCAATATTTCTGATAATTAAGAAGTTTATTCTGTTTCTCTCAAAATTTATTTATTGTACGTTACATAATTTTTTACAGTTCCCTCATGCACAGTGTCATGGCAACATGTTCACACTCTCATCATGAAGAAAAAACGACGTTTAGTGCGACCGTACCTTGATACTCAAGTAATCTCCAGTTTTGATATTACAATTATCAATTTTTTCAAGATGGCAAAAGTGCGCGTTTTAAATACAGATTTATATTCGGAGGCCAGACTCAGTACGTTCACCCTGACCCACCTTCTATTGAGTGTTTTTTTTTCTTTCCGGTTCAGCGAGTGGCTCGCCAATAACAGGTGTCACATAGCAGGATTTGCCCCTCCCGTAATTGCAGGTTTTCAAATTATCATGCTAAAACTGAGCATGTCGGCTGTAGGTAGAGGCCTCTGACAAACATTTCTAGTTACATGACCGCAACACATTTGTAGGGTCCTTATTTACACAGCTTAGTCCTGGAGCAGTGTTATAGTTGCAAGATGCGTTCTTTGCCCGCATAACTGATGTTCATGGTTTGAACGTCATGCTGAGGAAACATGAACCAAACTTTCTTGACTGACTTTGTGGTTCTTCATCAATCATCCCGTGAAGCAGAGATGGCGAAGTTACTTTTAAAAGGTAATTAGTTTACTTTACTCATTACATGCCTAGAATTTTCTAAAGTGCAATTAAATTACATTAGAAATTACAGAGGGCCAAAATTAATGACATTAAATTGCTATTACTTTTCGAAAGTAATAAAATTGCTTTGAAATAATTTGAAGAAAAATTTATTCACTCACTACCAACTTGTATACACATTTTTACACGGCATTCCCGGAACGCAAGAACAGGGGACGAAGAGGCACGAGAAAGCAGGCACAGCTCTCAATGAAGCATTGTTTCTCTTGCGTTCTTATTGTTCCAGTGCAACGATAATCTCCTAGCATTAGAACTTACTTGTTCAATTTTTCTTGGTCAACTTTTTTTGCCGTAAGAGAAGCGGACATGCTATATCGTAGTCCAAAGTAATTGGAAAAGTAATAAGTAATATTTATTAAATTACTTGCGTGAAGTAATTTATTACACGAATAAATTGCTAACACTAAAACCTAATTCATCAAATTACTCATTACAGCAAAAAATAATTTAACTATTGTAATTTTATTATGGCCAAGTCTGCTCTTAAGTAACATTGGGTTTCGTTTATGAATACGCAAATTCGGTTTTTGGGAAGGTGCGGTCTAAGAAAAAAAAAATAGAATAATTAGAAGTCTATTTTTTGCGCATATTTTTTCTTAAAACGTCATTGCCCTATTTGGTTTAAATGGGTGCCCACGACGCGCAAGTGTTGCTTTTTGTATGTTTAAGTAAGAAGGGCGTAATCCTACAAAAAAGTACTGAAACGGAATAACAGCGTAGGCAAAAGTAGCCAGCTATGAAAAAAGTGCATTTATGCAACCCGAATGAATGAGCTATTCAAATTAAACAGTAGCAAGTAAAAGGAAATCGAGCCACAACCTAAAGAAAGCGGGATCAAAGAAAAAAATGTTGACGTTGTACTGCTGGTGATGTCTTAAATCTTCTGACGTCTATACATAGGCATTCAAGAGGTAATGAATGGAGAAATGGAGATTCCCTTCCCTGAGCAGCGAGAAGCTTTGAAATAAACGTTTTTTTTAGTATATGTAAAACCATATCTACCGGGAATGAAAGAAAAAAAAACAGATACAACGTCAATGTTTTTTTGGTATCAACCGTAAAATTTGATATTATGAGCTGTTTTATATAAATGTGAACACTTACGCGTGTCTAAAGATAAAAACTATCTAACAAACCTTTCTAACAACACCTAAAGTAGCCCAAAATACCTTCCATGCATTGTTTATTGTAGCTGGCTGGAACTTTAGGTCGAAATATAAACAGGCGCAGAAACAGGAAACAACGAAAATGTGTATGTTACTGAGGTCGCTAGTGCCAATAGTCTATTCAAACTGAGCGAACAGCAATCTCTTACTCTTCTGTGTTAGCAGAAACTACGAGAGGTGACATGCAAGCAATAGAGCACAAGGCAGCCCAGTACGAGGAAGAACAAAATATTCTCAATGCTCCTGTATTGTATTTCTTTTGAATACATGTTGGTCCCCAGTTATTCGCCTTGCTATTGTGACTTCAATTGTAAGACACATTTTTTGCAGTGCGGCTAAAACTAATATCAATAAATCAACTAAATGTTTATTTTATTCTTCGAGAAGAAACTAGAAGACTCCGGAAGAAAGCTGCGCACTTTAAGCTTGAAAAACCCGCACGCCACACGCACACGCACTTCCGCTTTTTGGAAGGCCATTTAGTGTGATACCAACACCGTACTCAGGATACTTATTTGCTAAAATTCTCCTCCAGGCACAAATAAAACTGATAGGCATTCCGAACCCAACGTATTTAAGTCAGAATTGATGGATTGTTTGTATGTAAGCTGATAGTTCTGCCTCTTTATAAGGTATTGTTATACGGTTTGCATGGTTATTGTTGTCTAATAAATAAATGATATCAAGAATAACGTCATATAATTAGTCGCAGTGTTCTATCAGATGCAAAACAAAACAAGTTTTTTCAAAACATTTTTGCGGGGTCTTGAGCTTTTCATGTAGGCATGAGTATAAGTAACGTTTTGTGACAAATATCAAAGTCGAGCGAATACCATGTGAAAAGCCACTGGTGTTCTTCATGTGCGACAAAATTCCCTCCTTAATTATTAGCAGTATAACCTTTTATTTCAGACAAAAATTCAGTTGTAATTATGAGTAAATGTATGCTTTTCTTGCTATGTCACAAGTTCTTGCAGTTCTCCAAACAAATAGGCATACTGCCAGAAAACAACTTTTCTCCGTTAACCTGGCGACAGATAGGACCGTTTGACTGATGTGCAAATACCTAGTAAGCAACCGACCAGGCAGCCATTTCCCTGCATCACTTCTGCAGTAGAGAAAAATAGCACTTAAAACAACCAATCTTCTGTTTGAATGTGCCTCACGTGCCCATCGTGTTACTAATGTTTGCTCTAACCAATCGGGCTGAAACGAAGAAGAAGCCATCGAGGCTCACCACGATACCAGAAGTGACGTTGTTAGGCACACGCAAGACGGCCCACCTGCAGATAAAAACGGAGTTTGAACATTAAGTATTGATCTCTGAAAGAATATAACCATGTGTGCCGAGAAAATTTGGGCCCAAATTAAAAAAAACTGTTGAGGCTTGGTTATTTTTTTATAAAATATTTTGTTAAAAACGTCTGCGTTCCACCAAAAATCTTGAACACCAGCATTTAGGAATTGGCAGTGTATTTGCTTGGTTTTACGCAGCTGTCCTCAAACACGGACGCTCAATGGAAACAAATTCATGTTTTTATCGAGCGGCCCTGCCTCAAAAACACCAGACATCAAACAGAAATGCCAAAGAGCACATTCGCTTATTCCGCTTCCTTTTATCTTATCCGAGTATAAATGCAAAGAAGGTTCGCACAACTGTAGTGATTCTACGCCATCGCGAAGCTCTTGCGCTATCTCTTGGGACCTTTTTTTGCTGTGCTGTGGTAAGCACAAGATGCAGTTGAGGTTCCGTTCGTTTTAAAGAAAAAGCCGAAGGTGTCTTGCCACAAGGCGTAGCCGTTATTTTGGCCCGGTCAGAAAGTGGCCGCTCCTGTAAGGTGCAAAAAAAAAACATGTGGTCTGTTCGGGTTTCAACGCGGGCCCGCACAATAGCAACCCAATGCTGTGCTATCTGCACATGTTGCCAGCGTGAGAATGTCGTGTTTTAGATACGGAGCGTCTTATGCTCAGAGGTATGTCCCGTGGCGTCGGCGGTGGTCCGGCGTTCGCACACAACCGTTTCTTGGCCACTCCCTCACGTATTATGCTCGGGGGTATGTCCTGCGGCGTCGGCGGTGGTCCGGCGTCCGCACAGGTACGTGCCATAGAAGAGGAACAACAACAACAACAAGAACAACTCCGGTTGTGCTTGCGCTTGACTCCGTGATTCTTCAGATGAAGTAGGATGGAAGCAACAACCCCGTCAGTGAGTGTGCTGACGCAATAAGGTGAGAGCATCAGCGCAATGACAATGTACCTCGCACCCAACCTCTCGCTTACAAACGTGGAAAGGTACATCGACGAGGCAATGGGTGATTACAAGAAGAAATGTACAGACACGGTGCACCCGTTCGTTCTCGTGGGAGACTTGAATGTCGACAAACCAAGAGCGATTGGATAGTGCAGTACATGGCATCGCGTCACTCGCTGCAGTGCGTATGGAGAGAGCCAAATACAATCCACGGAACGTGTATCGATCTAGTCTTTACCAACTGCAACGGCGACGACTACATACAACCGCTGCTACGAGATCCACTGACTGTGCATTTCAGCGACCATAAGGCCGTCATACTCAAAGTAAGAAGACGTGCAAACCTCAATAAAAACCTTTAAATACCACTTCAATCTCGTCGCACTCGCGTATATAAGCAAGCAATAAGGAAAAGTACACCCATCTCCTCGAAGGGAACCATGAGTAGGATATATGAGCATTACGGGGTTCACTACATTTCCACCAAATTTGGCTAACAAACATAACAGAAACGCAAACGGAACCCCCATGATGCTCCGCATCCTACTCATGGTTCCCTTTGGGGAGATGGGTGTAATTTTTATTTTTGTTTTGCTTTTTTGTGACACATACCCACGTCGCGGATTTTTCAGGAATACGAACATTTGGGAGTCTAATGTGCGTCCTGTACGAAATAAAAACAGTGAATTAAAACGCAAATTTGTAGAATACTGCGTGCCGCGTGACATTTGAACGTGTTGGAAAATGGGCGAACAGGTGCACACCATACACCCACGTCTCTTATTCTGGGAAATTGTGGCGTGCGTCAGTCTTCTTGCTGACGTAATTCGCTCTGTAAGACGACTAAGGAATCCAAGGAAGAGAGTGAACACGTTGCATCAGAAAAAACACAGTCGAAGTAAGCCACGCCTAAAGACAACGAAACGAAAGAGGGAACCGACGCAAATTGTCCTATTAGAAGATTTAGCAGTAATCAAGTTGTTTATAAGTATCGCCAACCTTTTGCTTTCAAAACCTCGTAAACAGACTAAATGCCCTAAAGAATGTTTCGTGCTTCCTGTTATGACGCCCCTCTTAGCCATTATTTACAGGATTTACCGGGGTATTTACTATATTCGCTATAGTTATAGTGAATAAAAGGGTTATAGTTCCTGTTAAAAGTGCACCTAAATTCGGACACCTGCCTTCTAACGTGTAAAGATTTTCCCTTCCCATGATTACATGGGATTTTTAAAGAAATAAAAATTACACCCATCTCCCCGAAGGGAACCATGAGTAGGAAGCGGAGCGTCATGGGGGTTTCGTTTGCGTTTCCGTTATGTTGGTTAGCCAAATTTGATGGAAATGTAGTGAACCCCGTAATGCTCATATATCCTACTCATGGTTCCCTTCGAGGAGATGGACGTACTGCATGCGTATATACGCGAGTGAGACGAGATTGAAGTGGCATATAAAGGTCTTTATTTAGGTTTGCACGTCTTCTTACTTTGAGTATGACGGCCTTATGGTCGCTGAAGTGCACAGTCAGTGGATCTCGTAGCAGCGGTTGTATGTAGTCGTCGCCGTTGCAGTTGGTAAAGATTAGATCGATACACGTTCCGTGGATTGTAGTTGGTTCTCTCGATACGCACTGCAGCCAGTGACGCGATGCCATGTACTGCACTATCCAATCGCTCTTGGTGATGTCGACATTAAAGTATCCCACGAGAACCAACGGGTGCACCATGTCTGTACATTTCTTCTTGTAGTCACCCATCGCCTCGTCGATGTACCTTTCCACGTTTGTACGCGAGAGGTTGGGTGCGAGGCACATTGTCTATGCGCTGATCATCTCACTTAATTGCATCAGCACACTCTTTGATGGGGCTGTTCCTTCCATCCTACTTCATCTGAAGAATCACGGAGTCAAGCGCAAGCACAACCGGAGTTGTTCTTGTTGTTGTTGTTGTTGTTCCTCTTCTATGGCACGTACCCACGCGGGGGATTGGCCAAGAAACGGTGGTGTGCGGACGCCAGACCACCGCGGACGCCGTGGGACATACCCCCGAGCATAAGACGTGGGGGATTCGCAAAGAAAGGGTGGTGTGCGGACGCCGGACCACCGCCGACGCCGCAGAACATACCCCCGAGCATAAGACGCTCCGCATCTAAAATTGGGCAACAATGGGCCACGTACGTCTGGTTGGTTAATTTTTTTGCTTTGTGGCTTTTTTATTAACGTGCATCTACATAAAGATAGCTCAGGTTTAACATTTACAAACGTAGTTACCACAAGCGAAAGGTCAGTTTGTGTTGGTTTTAGAATCCCTACGCGCACATTGCTTCACGAACGTTACGGCACACCTGCCATACTTCTCTGGCGTTGACGAGCCATTTATGTTGAGGCTGAGCGAGAAAGCGCTGCGAAGAAGTCGTCAAACTCTTGTGCAGCCATGTTGGTACTACATGTGGCCACGCACCGATGGAGTGCACGCGCAATGACTCTCCGAAGGGAACCACGTGGCGGAACGTAACACAGGCCGCTCTTGCGCTCCCGTGTCTCCGGGTCATTTCGACGCGACCAATGACCTCGCGATACATGGAGTGGTGAATCGTTCGCTCCAATATAAGGAGTAAATACCTCAGGTTCGGAAATCATGCATTTTTTTTTCGCTTGGACACAAGCCATAGAGTCCATTGCTTCTTTTCCGTGAGTTTTTTTTTTATTTTTAGGTTTATGTTTTCTGCGGGGGATTTTAGTTGTCTTTGTGTTAGCACGGTGTATGATATTCATTTGGTTTCTTGTAATAGTTTCGTGCTGTACATTCTTATAAAGGTTACAAGTGTAAACGATGCGCATTTTGCCTTTTTGCATACAAGCATTTCATTGTATGTGGAGTTCCATGAACACACCAGTGTATGTTTTACACACCAGAACTGTACCTGGGCAATGAGGCGTGCACTTGTTGATCGCTCCGGGTATTGAATTTTGACCACCAACGTAATTTGGGCTTTAACGTGTGCCGTAATTGCGAAGCACGAACGTTTCATTTTTCGACTCCATCAGGTGATAATTTTTCAGGGTTTCATGTTTTTTCCGTCTGCTTTGGATTACGTTTTTTGGTTTGCTACTTGCATTTTTATCTTTATGTGGCCGTGTATAAGAAAGAAATCTTCCACTGAGTCAATTTGTCTTAAAATTTTGCAAATCTAATAATTTTTTATGGCTTTAATTAATTAAATCTACGGCAAGTCCCTCTTTCTGGTATTATTACGCTTACACGCATTAACGTCTGCCATTATGAGTTTTCTTCAAACCCAGTCGCTACAACGTAGCTGCTGCATCACGGTCATTTTGTGCTCCGCTTTGTGTTCAGGCATTTATATGCTGCCTTCGTATAGCGAGTAAGGTTGTAGGAAGGGTATTTTTATTTCTTTTGTTATTTTTATATCATTTTTTATTTGTATTCTTTTTTAATTATTTCACAAATTATTAAATTTTAATTATAATATTGTAAATATAATTATAATTATAATTATATATCTTGTAATACATTATTAAAGATTTCACGAATACATGCGCTATGTTTAGAAGCTCGAAGGTTTCTTAAACGTAGGGAGTAGTATTAGTCTGGCTCGGTAAGATTTTTTTCTATTTGAGTTTCCGTTCTCAGGGTATTTCAGCTTGTTCTGCGTCTCGGGAGGCCATTGAATAAATGAATGCAAACTGCGTAAAAAATCCATCTGCTCCCACACCGCGCCACGTATCACGTGAGCGCACGTCAAGCCTTGGTGTGTAAAAATAAGGGTAACAGCTGACAGATGCGCGGGGCCGGCCACCCAGAGCGATCTCCGAGAAGGACGTGGTTTTGCTAGGATCAAGGGCGGCCTCGGCGAAGCTTTTTCGCTTCTCCGGAAATGCTTCTCCCCATGTCTTCCAACTTGCTTCCATAGTTTTTCGTGATTCGCTCTTATCTGAATTGCTGTAGATCACTGACACATTGGGCAAGCTGGGACGAAGTTTCTGGCACTCAGTGGCTACTGCCAACGCGCAAGTCACCGTACTGTGTTTCATCGGCATAACGAACTCAGATAAGACCAAGTCATGGAAGCAGAGTTGACAGACGGGCGACAATATTCCGTAAACAGCGAAGGATTTTCCGGACAAAAGTGGATCGTCTGTACCAGTCTGTACAACTTGAACAAGTCGTCCGGATCCCAGGGGGCGCCGCTTCCGAGTGCCCGCCGCCTGCGCTTGTGCGGCTTCTTCGAGCGTTTTCCCAAAGGGGCGTCACGTACGGTCACGTGATACGCACCGTTTGAAGAAAAGTGATAGATTTTTCCCTCGCGTCAACGCACTTTTGAAATACCTATTTGCAACCTAATTGGTTCAGTTTCTTTATACCGGTGATTTTGTTTGTTTTTAGTTGCTTTTTATTTCCATTGACCCATTAGCTCTAATTGCGCTAAAATAACGATAAAGTGTTCGGTTCACAAACATGCATTTTGGTCATAAGCAGTTGTTGCCCGGTTAGTGTCTGTCAGGTTTTGTTGTTCATGCTTAGGTTTCTGTATCGTTTTTTTTTACTTTTTTTGTTCATCTTGTGTGGTCGGTTTCTCAGGTGAATATTTTTGACTTCATTAGTTTACGTTGTGTTTTATTTTGATGGTTTCTCCGTGAAATTTTATAATTCTTTTCGATAAAATTTAGTTACGTTTGAACTATATACATCACGTGTTACCTTCGTCAATTAGATATTTGTCTGCAAACTGGAGAGCATGACGCGGTTGTCGCCTTTTGACAATCTTCCTTTTTAGGTTTGTTTTCGGGGATTTTTGGCCAATGTCTTGCGAGGGAGGTGTATAAGATAATATTATGTCATGTGAATGATCGCAGCCGGAATGCTTACCATTCAGAGTTATGTGTAATCCGCATCACCACCACAGGATCTTTCAGGCAACGAAGTACTTCCTATTTCCTGCCTGTTCCTATGCCCTGTTCCTATGCCCTGGCTCGGCGGTGCGTCGCAGGTGGCTGGCGAGAAGGTTTGCTTGATATGCGGCCTCTCTGGTGCCTGCGAATGGCAGGTACTAAGAACGTGGAGGCCGACACGAACACATCGCTGGCATTCCGTGTTTCGGTGAAATGTGCAGAAATGCTGCGCATGGGAGCAATTGGGCCATCAGCAATCAGCCGCCTCGGCTATCAGCAGCCATCAGTCATCAGTCGCCTGTGCCAATCGCCGCCTGTGTTCTCCCAGTGTTAACATCTGACTTTACTATGATACCATTGTTTCCACACAGTTAGTGGTCAAAGAAAATATGACTTATCTTTTGTGCCTCCAAACAAAGGCTGGCAATTTTTTGCGTACCAGATCTAACCTCTGTAATAAAGCCACTGCCATGTGACACACTTCCCAAGAGCCGTGACAGGAAAGAACCGAGAGTGGCAGCTATTTCTATGACGAGATCTGCTTCGACATCCACAATCACGCGTCCTAAGATAACGGCAGCAAATCATGCTCTATATTCACGCAAACAGCGGCGGGCAGACATGTAGCACTCCCGCAAATTTACTAGAGACCTCCATGAAATTAAGAGAGAGAGAGAGAGAGAGAGAGAGAGAGAGAGAGAGAGAGAGAGAGAGAGAGAGAGGATAAACATCGTTAATTAGGAAAGATGCCAACCGTTTTCTTTCGTGAGACTTTAGCAGTTGGAGTGAAGGCGGCCTATGTTAATATTACTTTTGAACCCTGACGTGGAGAAAGCTGCAGAATAAAGCACGCGCAAACGAAAAGGGAATAAAGTATTTCATAACCATACTCACGTCATTCTCGAGGATGTATGTTATTGTTACTTTTGAACCCTGACGTACAGAGAGCTGAGTAAAGCACATGCAAAGGAAAAGTGAATAATACATTGCATAATCGCAACCACGTCATTCTCGGATATTGTTCACTAGCACATAAGAATAAAACAACAGTACAGGTTGCTTGAAAAGTTGCTTGAACTTTAAATACCCAAATAAGGACAAAACAGATCTGAACTTTCAGTCACTAGACTAGGCTGTGCGCAAGTGCTTCAAAATTTCTATGCTTATTTTCAGGGTGTGTTTTGGCCATTGAAACTACGGAACATGCCGTGAAAATACCACACATTGCTGTTTGAAAAATTATGTTCAGTAATCCGCAGCTGGTATTAGCAATCACTATTTGCAGTGTCGTACTTTCATATGGCTCAGAGTAGGCTCACGGATACACGTTACACGAGAGTGTGTCGTAACGCCGAAACTCTTCGTACTTGCGGTTGTGATGGATTGGTTTTTTTATTGCTTGTTCATGGCCAAGCAGTTTTGGTAGCAACAAGCGCTGAAGCATTATGCCTGCATGCTAATAAAGCCCATTTAATATGCGTGTAAGCGCATATCTGAGATAATGTATCGTTTTGTCCGTCGCATTTGTGACCAAGGACCGGAGCTTAGGCGTACCTTGTAGCTCTGAAGGCTTACTTCATGAACCATTGATCCACGCTTCAAGTACACTAGGCACATCTTCTAATAGGCAGCACTTGAAGTTGTTAGATATCAAAGCGCACTGTTTATTCTTACGGTACGACGCTTTAAGTTGCGTACACGTAAACTTCATCCTTAATACATTACAGGAGCCTTTGCACTCATCAGTCGTCGATGTGTGCGCACCAGTTGACGGCGTCCAACCTCCAAACGTGACGGTAGGTCTAGCGTTGGGCAGTCATACCATCATCGCTCATTCCCTCCACTGTGCATAAAAGTTCGTGCAAGCAAGCTGTCAACTGGAAAAGACCGGAGGCTTCACGAAGTGCTTTGGGTTCCACGTCCGCGGAACATGCTGGGGAAGGCTATAACTTTTTTCCAACGAAAAATGCAACAACTAGAGAATACTATAAAATATGACTGTCTCGCTTGCTTTTCTTTACCCGTTCAACAAAAGGTTAACTTGAGACCTCCATCAACCTTGACAACTGACTATGAGGGGACATGGAGTCGCAGCCGCAGTAACTTACGGGGGTAGCTTGATGGGAGGCCTATTTTGCCTCAGGTCATTACGGCTTGATAATCTTGCCTATTAGTCCTTCACCTCGACTGTGAGATTCAGTTTGGGGCGATGTCGACACAATTGGTTTCAGTTTTGGGTGGGGTTAAACCTAGTAACATAATTTGCCCGACCCGCGCTGTAAGAAGAATTTACAAATATTCTTTTATCGTAAATTTTTTTCCTCATAAGAATTTTTGTTGGAGGCTCCACGCGAGACATGTTTGACCGTTACAGGCACCGCCAATAAACGAATTATATTCTCTGATAATGTGCATTTCATGCTTATAGGTTGTACAATCTTACGCCACTCGCCCTTATGGGTATGTTTGTTATTTTACCTTAATATATTTTAATTCACCTTCATTCGTATTGTTGCGGGGAAAATACTGTCTCTGAAATTTGGAATCCTTGCTGTTGACTTCAAAAGAAGTCATGGGTATTCCGTAAGGTGAAGCTTTCTTTGTGCTGAAAAAGGGTATCACAACAAATGAACTTATTAAGCGGCCCGTATGAAATCGTGGCATAGTGAGTGACAAACAACTGATGCCGATGTGGTACAAAGCGGGCAGCACGTGATTTTCGTGATGGGCTTAAATTGGTTTCCGGTTCTGTTTTGTACACCTCATGGTTATTGTGCTAACATATCTTCGCGTGTTACTTTTGTATATAAAATGAGGCCAGCCACTGCACGTTTCACTGAAAGTGGGTTTATTTTGATTGTAAAGCAGGGTTAGTAAAATTTTAGGACACACATTTTGTAAGTACATTTCTAACGGAAATGAGGGCTTAGCTATGACCCCGCGTCTTCGCCTCTGCCTGCTAAATTGAAAATGCCCTGCCTTCTCATACTTTCGATTTCAACTTCAGCTATTTCTTATTCAATGCCTTCGAAACAATCTTTATAACGGCATTTTTAACACGGTTAGCATTTATGCTTTCCTTGTCCCGGTTTATGGGGTGTGACACCCAGCTGAAGTTAGGGTACTTGAAAGTTTACACTTGTCTCCCGTTCGTCTGCAAACACTACGTCTGTACAATTGCTTAAAGAAGCACCAGAACTGCTTAGCATCTTTTTGGCTGGTCCTTATTGCTCGCAAAATTTCCTTAAAATTCTCATTCATATCTGCTTCTATGACCTCACAAAACATCGCAGGACAGGCATGCTATTTTGTAACAGGTAATCGAAGGTGTTCCAAAATTGCCTTTGGTGTTCTAGATAAAAATTTTTCCTACACCTGCAGCCTGAATGTGATAATTTCTGTTACTCGATGCGCATTAGGAGAACGTTGATGCTATAAGAATTTTTAAGGCTCCTTGTGCAACCTTATAATTTCTACTTTCCTTTAACGCTCGTAAAGGATGACAAACATTGCCTTTTGCGTTGTAGGTTCTCTCGATAGGCAAAAATCGCCTTCAGTATTTGACGTTTGTTCAGCCCGGTTTCGGAATTATCTCTCATAAAACCCCAGTACCGCACAGGTGCTGTGATCGTTAGGAGAGTGTAAATAACGGCATTAAAATACGGTTGGTTACGACTGACAACAGTGAACGACGGCTTTTTCTGGTAAATTTAGACTCGCAGTTTTGTTTTTCCTAAACTAGTTTGTTGACGTACGAAACATATTATCACGGTAGTGAAAGATCTATCGTTCGTTGATAAAAAAGAAGGAAGAAAAGGTATTACATGAACCATTGGCAGAACGTCTGAAGACGAGAATGCTTATGTAGCGCACACTCGTGACCATCAAGGTCATAAAACCGTGTCTGTTCCTTGAAGGATGAGGGCTGCTCCTGCCCTCCTGCCCCCCCCCCCCCAAAAAAAAAACAGAGCATTGTGTCATGTGTTTGAGGAGTCTATCTTCTGCAACTAAATGTTCTTAGTTGATCCTACATCGAGTCCATGCATTTTCCCTATTTTATTCACGGTCTCTTCGTAACTATTCCGCGAAGAAGCATTTGAACCAGATTTTACTGATCTCTTTTTGTTACTTTTATCGATCCTTTTGGCCCATTGATCTGGAAACAGCCCTTTGAGTATTTGAACCCGCTATAATTGATTCACAGAGCTACATAAATTCGTCAGTTACGGTGTCTATAGATTCGACACCGTATTGCGCCAAAGATAGAACCACGCCATTGCTTCACCACTGTGCTGGTATGAAGCACTGCAGAGGCCGGCAAAGGCGTCCTTTCGACCACCCCACACCCGAAGCTGAGCGGATGAGCCACCTGAAGGGCTTTATGCCTAAAAGCGAAAATGGTGAGTTATTTCTTATTACAGGTAGCATGAGCAGGCCCTCTCCCGCATGGTGGACTCTTTTTTTTTTTTTTTGAGTGTCATTCATTATGGAGAGCGGTAATACCTGTAACCCCGGCTTTATGCATGAGTTCGTAAACGCTTCCATGCCATTTGCGCTGCCCCCCCCCCCCCCAAGGAGCGCGTCTCAAGTGATATCACGAATCTCTTCTAAACGTCGGAGGCACCCTGCTACATCGCCATCTTACTTTTACCACGGGGTGACGTCACGCTTATCTCCATTTGTTGTGCGCCGGTCAGCGGACTGCTCCGTCGGGGTTTTAAATGAAATCCGAATAAAATATGCCTCTCTCGTCCCAGCTGTTCATAGTTCCTGCAGGGTATTTTCTTGAGCGAAAGAACCGGACTGCGTATTTTTATTGGCGCAAACCCCGTCTTCTGCTTCGTTTACTTTTCGGTTTTATTGCCACTGTCTGGCCTTTCAAGGCCGTCATATCTGTTTTCAGAACGGCAGTGCCTATTCTGTGGATGATGGTGATGATGAGGAGGATGATAAACACAACGAGCAGCATTGTTCTGTGGATCAGACCCCAGGGTAAACTTAAGGTATACTCTCTGGACAGTAAGACGGTATAGTTGACTCTTATTCGTCTAAAGCGACCTAAAATATACGAATCCACACATATTTGCATAAATAATGCGTATAATTGGCTTAAGAGAACATGTTACAGCAAAACGCTGACATGGGAAAAAAGTTCCCAACTTCTGGCACTGGAACCCACTTCATTAGCTCCAAAACCCAAGACTCGACTACTGCGACTCGGAAGCCGACTAGCGGCGCTCCTGTAGCAGAACAAAAAATGAACAGAATATGCAGTGCGTTTCAAAACGAAGGGCGTGTTCTCTGCTTTTAGGTGCGGAACACCTTAGGATCACACATAGTCCGTCCGCGTCCGTGCATTTACAATCGCAAAAAAATCACACACGCACTAGCAGGATTCCAGCCTGTGTCTGCTAGACCAGACCGAGTTAGTCTCAGTCGTCTTACCCACTGGGATACGACGTTTTGTTCTTTAAAGGAGCCATGAAGAGAAAATACAACTTCGTTTAATTTGAAAGAACTAGGATACAGTATCTTACTCAGCTCCATTGCAGCCCCAAAAGATGTTTTTTAACGAAAAAAAAGCAAGAAGTATTTAATAACTTTCAAATTTTGCGCCACAGTGACGTGTTATGAGCGAGATTGACGTCATACGGGCCGACAATAAAACATAATTTTCAGTCCGTTAACTGCACGTTAGCATTCAAGTGATGCGGTAAAATGGAACTAGAGACCCCATTACAGACGTCCAGTCATGTGTCGTCGCGACAGGTCAGTTAGGGGGGCGCCAATTGCACAAACAAGGTTATGTGACGTCATAGAAAAGTTGCGGGAAATTGGCTAGGGGGTCGCCACGGCTTCACACGTTTTCGTTAATATCTCCGTTATTTTTTCGAAGATTGCGATGATATTGGTATCATTGTTATCGGGACTAAGCACTCTTTCTAATAAACCCAACTTGTATTTTCTCTTCATGGCTCCTTTAATGCCGGTCTTCGACACAATACAGAACCACAACACAAACCTATTTACATGAGCAACTCGAACGACAAGCCACCAAACTATGAAGGCTGATGTCTCTCTAAAATTCCCTAAGCGTAGTCAAGGGTTCCATCCTTGACAGCCACTCGGGAGCGCATACCTTGCGCTTCTGCACTTCTGCGTACTGGGATATGGACTCACGAAAACATTGCCGCGTATGGCGGGCGTACACATCATCGTGGAGCCAGGCCTGCGCTAGCGCCATATGCTCTGCAGGGCCACCAATATAACGAGGTCCAAGAGTGCCAACTGCTCGTTTTCTACAGCTACAAAGCGTATGCCATGGGGGCTCAGCGTTTTTAAAGGGTCCTGTGGAGTGCATCCTACAAACATACTGCAGCCCAACAATGTAGAAAAACATTGTCTATCGTATCTGGCTGTTTACAAATTGAACACTGAGTTCCCCGTGGCACTATTATCCCTCTATCCTGCATCCTGGTTCCAACAAAGTGCCTGTGTGTAATTTGAAGTAAAAGGTTTTCACTCCAGGATCAACGACGGTGAGATAGTACCTGAGAGTCAAACGGCTTAAGCCCTCGCCTGTAACGGCGTGGAGTACATTAGGACCTCCCAATGTTGCTCCGGATGTCACTTGGGTCGAAACCTGGATTTTCATTGCGAGTCCCCGTACTGAGCACCCTTACCACCATCCACTGAGTGGAGATGTAGCCATTTGTTTGTTTTGTATGCCGCACAGCTCTTCTTATTTTGACAGGGAGAGTGCTTCACCCCGTCCTCACTTGACTAGAATAATCACAAATGTTCTAGATCTTGTTCACCCGTTCCAGAAATGGTTTCTTGGCAAGATAAGGGCTCACTGGGCAAACGTTACTATATTCGATTCACCGACACTCGCCTGCCATCGCCACTGTGTTGATTGGTGTTTCGCCTGTTGTGTATTCTTTTGAGTTCCTAGCTGAGCACATTTTCACTCCGACATATTTTGTTCTTTGAAGAAACCGAAGGTGTCCTTGACTACGTGGCAATATCAATACAAAAAAGTGGTGTCGCTGCAACTTTAAATCCGATTGTCTACTTGTTCCCGGTCATCCACAGCGAAGGTGCTCCTCCATACACTCCTTTCACGTGATTTGACATAAACTGTCGTCATCCCAACGGCGTTCTCCGATACACAGTGCTGTTTCCTTATCTCTTCCGAGTGTTAACCCTAGGATATTTGTTCTCATATGTAGTCTGGCAGGTCTTAGAAGTTTTCAAGGTGCTTAGTACCTTCCTAGGGTTTCCCGATACGTTATTACAGGAGTTATAGGTGGATATATAACCGTTTTTTTGTGACAGTGCTAGCTTCATGCTTGAAATTTCACGGTGCACCTAATGCTGACCAACCTATAAAAATTGCGCACCTAACTACATTTTAACCACTTGGATAATAAGAATACAATATCTCTGAATCTTATTACACACTAATTCGTGGCATGGTTCCTCCTTGAATCGGGGTTTCTCGAAATGTCGGTTTTATACAACTTCTCATTGTTGTTCCTGTTTTGATTACCGCTGCGAAGACACTACTAGTTGAGTGCTGAAGCAGTTTTAGAAGTCCTGGGTGAGCAGCCTAGGGAAGCAACAGCTGTCACTGTTATTACGACAGTGATTTTCAAGGATTTTTCAAGACAGTGATTTATTACGACAATGATTTTCAAGATTACGACAGTGATTTTCAAGTTTGAAGTGCGTGGGCGGGTGTTTGAGGATGACCTGTTACCACATATAAGACCGGCTTCGTAGTTACATTGATTACAAGTACTGCCTCCCTCTCACTGATGTAAAATCTAGCTACGTTTTATTCTTCGTTCCGGTAATCAGGAAGCTCGTCGATGCTTCTATTTTTCAGAGTGCCTGCTGTAGCGCGCAATGTGGATTACGTTAGCCGCATGAACTCTGCCTCTGTTCTCCTTGTTTGATTTACCCAGTGAAACACCATATATTTTCAGAAAGTTCCTAGAAATGTACGGCGATTCCGGCATTGATCCAAGCTGTTCTATCTTCCCTTGCAGCACTGTTAAAATTCCAACAGTGCGCTTTCTGTGTCCAGATATTGTTCGCCCCTTTCTTCGGTGCGTACAAAGCACGAACCAAGACCGAAATGGAAAGGGTCACTTGAATGCAACCAAGAACATTGCTCCTTATCCGCGGGCTGTTCGGTAGAGCTTTTCCGCTAATGAAATTAAAACAGTTCCAGCTTCGCGGTGTACAACGCCAAAAAAGGTCTCCTGTTTTCTCTGGCCTCCCTGAAATACCAGTGATCTGGAGCGTATCACCGACCCGAGTAGTAAAATGAACTGGCGTAATGATATTACCCGGTTCAAAAACGTGTACCTGAAGGTACCGGTCACGAGCCTTGTCACTGGCATTGCCTACAACTTCAAAAAAATGCCTTTGCTTTTTCTTTGATTCAACATTGTTTTTTTATCATGTGCGCATTTTCGTCACAACACTTTCTTTTCTTCCGACGCACTACGTTTTGCTTTGCCGACACGCCGTGCTCTCTGTCATATTTTCACTAGCTTGTATTTACGCCAAAAAATGTACGAACATGTTTTGCGGGTTGTGTTAATTTATTATGATATTGTCATTATAGGGCAAAAGATACCCCAATTATCGTGTTTGCCTTAAGTAACGTACCAACCTGTGCTCTAGAATATACTGGTATATAAATGTATTGTTAGAGTTTAATGTACCTAAAATGTCGTATTTGCTCTACGTAATTTACTAACATTTGCTGTGGAACGGGTTAGCGTGAACTTAATAGAGGACAAGCTAAATGAGGCCTCCAGTTACCGTAATTAGCGTACAAATATTTCCTGTCGGTTTGGTAGTCTATGAATCAATTGATATAACCCGAGGTGCCTCATTATCAGGACAGGAGCAAGACGGGAAGCGGTGTGTCGGGAGGTCTGTGATACAGGCTTGGAAATTTCAGTACTGCAACCGGCCGACCCTATGTATAAATGACACAATAATATCAGTTTTCTTATCTTTGCTGCACAGAGTAATCTTCAGCGATGTCAGTTTATATCTGCGTATTAGAGTGAGGAAGTGTGCAGGCGATCATCGGCAGCTTAGTGGTCGCGGGGTCGGAACGTGAACCACAGTTTTTGAAGAGGCTATCCATACGTATGCTCTCCGCTTACCCCAAGAAATTATTTTATTTTATTTTTCCTTTACTACTACTCCCCTCTCCTTCACTACACCTACTACCTTTTTACTTCTCCTTCTTTCCCCGCCGAGTAGCATGCCGGCAAACTGATGCCAGCAAAGGTCGCTGCGTTTTACTCGCGTTTCTCTGTCTCTTTCTCTCTTTCTCTCTATTTCTCTCTCTCTCTGGTGCCGGGTGGGGTTAGTTGGGTAAATAATAAAACTATGCAGGTCGGTAAGGCAGCCTAAAAGTCCAGGCATAAATTACGAATGTCCAACTAAAATGTATCCCTTGTCGCCGAAAAGTTGAGCTGCAGATATTCCGCTCACAGCTGTGGGCAGGAGGTCCTCGAATGAAAGAAACATGCCACTCGGATTCTTCTGACTGTCGTGAGGTGCGAGCCATGTGAAGTGTTAGGGTTTCTTCGTGTGAATTCGGCACAAACGAACACGGTTACGAAAATCACTTGATATAGCGAAGCAAATATGCACCAAAGCTTGAAAAAGAAGTAGTCTGAGAGGTCATTTATTGTGCTGTGTTGTGGCAGGACTGATTCGGTGACTTGCATTTCAGTATATACAGACGAAAATTTTATGTGAATCATTGATCAAATAGGCGCAACCATGCATCAAAAGCGTCTTAGTCAACGTAGTAAACGTAGAGAGAGAAATAGATAGAGAGGGAGCAAAAAAGGCTAGTGAGTGGCACCCTAGAACGTGGAACTTTTGCCGTGACAGATACCATTTTATCAAGCACCTTACTGCGTGCGAACTTGCTGATACTCAGGGACAGCGCCGCTCTCGGCGATGCCCATAACAAAGTTGTAACAAACCATGGCGCCATAACCGTCCTCATAGCTTCCGTAAATGCACTTGGCCTAATATCAATAATGCCCAATGTTTGTGAAGATATAAATTTATTTGCTAACTCTTCCTTAAAGGAATTTAGGCCACCAAATTTGTCCGAACTGAATATAACAACTCAGATTACTGCTTTAAACTCACAGAAGTATACAGCTTCTGTGGTCATGATATTTGGGTCCGAGAAAATGATGCACCAATTCATTTAGGGTTCGCCTTTCTGAAAGTTTGATTTAACAGCTTTCTCCATTCACGTTCTAAAGCAAGGCGGTTAGCGTCAGACTGGATATTCTTTGAAGTAGGAAGTTCCATGGTTCCATGGTAGTGAGTGAAGTACCCCCCTGACATGTTGTCGGCTATTTCAAGCGTCCCGGTTTCATACACGCAAGTGAGTATGGGCTTAGTTATTCGTTAGTTGACCCCACCATTAACTTCAAGACGTGCCCAGAGACGTAAAACCCGTTTACGTCATGCTGCGGATACCGGTTCATGACATGAGACCTGAAAGCATTACCGTAATGCTTAGGTTGGTCCATCGCTTATTCAGGCGGCATCAAGATGCCGATTGTTTCAATTGCAGCCAGAGGATACATTTGCAGCAACATGGGCCGCACGCAATCAGAATTATGATGATAGGTTTTCGAATGCATGGAGCGAAGAAAATATTTATGCCAGGTTCTGCCTAGGCTTCCTTTGAAACGCCGATATTACCCCCAAGTGAGCAAAAAATTGCCGGAGCGGCTCTCCCGCAGTGTAACAAATACAACCAGCACATAGTTGGCAATAAGTCGCATAAACCTAAAAAGTGGTTGAACTCTACATTCGTCAAAGTGACAATGCGTAGTCTCCGTATTGGAACAGCTGACAGAATACGCATTGCATCTCTTTCAAAGCAATCAACACAACAACTGCTTCAGGATAAAGGGAAACGAATATAAATAATTAGACTGTACACCTAGTCATCATACTAATCAAGGGCAGTGTTGCCTTTCGTTTCATTTAACGCAGTTATTATTGTGGGAGCGGTTGTCGGAGCCAGCGCCACTCGGACTACTCGGGGTGAAGGGGACCTTTTTCGGATCCCACCTGCCGGGCATTTTTTCTCCACTTTCTTATTTTCCAGATTCTTTATCTTGAGCTACTACATCCTCCCCTTTGCTTTCCGAGGTCTTCTTGATTGCCAATTCTTATTTCTGTCTTCTTTTCAACGAGCCCCTCATTTCCTATTCTGATTCGCTACAGGCATAGCGAGGGCCTCTGTTCTGGAAGTCTTGGTGCCATAGGGAGCTTAAGAGGGTTCAACGCTGGTCGACCACTCTCGACATGTCGTAGACGCTCGAGTCACGGCCCGGGGGTTAAAAAAGAAGGTCCCCTTCACCCCGAGTAGTCCGAGTGGCGCTGGCTACCACCCCCAAGCGCAGGAAACAAAAACACCTGAACATAAATACCCCAGAAGGTGGAGGCTAAAGTAGCCCCGCCGGTAGCGTAGTGGTTATCGCACCAGACCGGTATTCTGGAGGTCGTGGGTTCGGATCCCACCTGGCGGGCATTTTTTTCCACTTTCTTATTTTCCAGATTCTTTATCTTGAGCTACTACATCCTCCCCTTTGCTTTCCGAGGTCTCCTTGAGTGCCAATTCTTATTTCTGTCTTATTTTTAACGAGCCCCTCATTTCCTATATATATATATATATATATATATATATATATATATATATATATATGTGACAGAATTCGCAGTCAAGAAAACCTCGGAAAGCAAAGGGGAGGATGTGGTGGGTCATTGAAATAGATAAATAATTTGGAAAGAAAGAAAGAAAGTGGAGAAAAATTCCCGCCTCGTGGGATCCGAACCCACGACCTCCAGAATACCGGTGTAGTGCGATAACCACTAAGCTATATCTATCTATCTATCTATATATATATATAAAATATATATATATATATATATATATATATATATATATATATATATATGTTGCGTTTATACCTATGCATGTTTGGAGACACATGTAGGCAGATTCGTGCGGACGTTCGTTCTCGCGGCTATTTTGACGCAACCAATAACCGCTGTTACCCCGGAACAGTGCACAAGTGTCGCCGAAATGTTCATCACCGTGTAATCAAGCAACATTTTGTAAATTCGCATCATGACATCTGTAAAGCTAGAGAATGGTGGTTAATATACAAGCAACAAAAATGCAGCCTTGATCGTACGTCAAAACTTTCAAAACCTTACATTTCAAATTACTCCAATTTGTGTCCTAACATTGTGCACGTTTATGATATATGAAATTATTCAAGAGAGAAAAAGCACGAAGTTAAGTCAAATATTTATTAAATATATGCGGGCGAAATACATCTTTGCATCATCAATACAGACATGCCAAAAGTGTCTTCTAGCACCCCAACACATAGTCCTCGTCTTCGTTTCGGCAGGCAGTTACGTTGTCGAAATTTTGGCACGTGGTGTTGTAAGAGTGCGTTACATTGATAATGTGCTGGAAAAAGAAGGTAAATGCTCTCAAAACGTGGGAATAATGTATGCAACGTAAAGAAGCCGTGAAACCTGTCACTGCAAGTGCCAGGTTTTACGGAGTTCACGGAGTTCACGACAAGGAGAAAAAGAAACCTGTCACTGCAAGTGCAGCCTTAAGATGATAACATTCTGCTTCCCGTGCAATAAATCCCCTCACTTTTCTACGCCTCGTACTTCCGAACTTCTCCCATTGTTCCCGTCCATTTTGCTCCTGGTATCGTGCTTGTCATACATTTTTTGTCATTTCAATTCAATGGGTTCGTGTTCGCACTACCCGCGCACCATATTGTGTGCGAACGCATTCACATGACGCCTTTCTTCGACCCCGTTTGAACTTTTTTAGTGTATACGTCGGAAAAAAGACGTAACAATAATTAGTTCAGAAATAATGCAGTAGTCTTGGTTATTTACTTTATATTGGCCTTTGCTTTGCTTGGGCTTTTCATCGCACTCATAACCCCATATGTTGAGAGACAATACCGCAGCTAAATCGAAACGAAGAATCGTGGCATGTATTTTCTGGTGAAACAGAAGGAGCTACAGCCGGGTTTTCGCAGTCAGATAGCCAAGGAAAATCATCGCCTTAAAAACCAATTGTGGAACGGCAAATTTTGGCAGGGTGCATTGTTGCGTTAGTAACTTTCACGATATGATAGAAAAATTTCTACGCACATAAACTGGTATAAACTAGGAAGCCATTAGTAGTGTGTATATGCACGGCCGGGCTATAACGGCGGCGCGCGCTGTGTTGATACGGCCTTCGCAGCGGCGGCGAGAACAATGCAACCCAGTCCTGATGTAAAGTTCCGGCACCGTCCACGTGAGGACTGCGGGAGCCTACACTTGCCTGGTCCTTGCGCGCATGCATTTGAAGGCTGTTTTAAGCGCGTGGGGGCTGTTTTTGCAGCATTCGTGCTTATGTGATTTATCAGAGATCATATTGGAGCAGAATTTCGTAGCTCCGTTATATTATTGCGGCGAAACCTGCTTGCTAGACGCCGGACTTCGACGAAATTTTTTGTCAGGGCCAGACAACGCCGGACAACGAACGACATTGACCACTTATTCGCTTCAGGGGCGGATTTTCGGGTGCGCCCTGGAAAGGTGGGAGGTTTTTGTAGGGATCACGATGATATTCCACTAGAATATAATGATAATAATAATATTTATAACAATATTTTATTGTTTGCTAGTGTTTTCATACGGTCTCTGGGACTGCCAATGGGCCTTTCTGGCCGCCGACGAAAGATGGTAATACTTACTATTATTATAACTACTATGCACATCATTGTATTATTTTATTGTAATAAATAGGGCTAGCCGTCGATTAGAAATTTTATTTCGATTGATAAACAATCTATATTATAAGAACTTAGTCGGACATGTTCATTTTAAAACTACTTAAAAAGGGGCCATTTTTAATGGTTATTTTTATTGGATTGTCGGTGCTACTAAATACAGGTAATTTTATGCAATCAGTGGTAACTCGTTCATGCAGTTACAGAGGGCGAGAAATTCTTTGACCATTCTATCCGATATCACGGAGTTTATTTTCTTGTTGACAGTCATCCCGCCTGTGCTGATCAACACAGCACGCAAGCGTGTGTTCAACACACGCTCGCTTTGAGGACACCAAGGAAATAGGAATAAAAAGGGCGTTGAGGTCAGCGTGACGCACAGCAGCTTTTTTGACAACGGGTGCTAGTTCCAGAAAGGAGGGAATTCTGCCCATGGCACACTTCAAAGGGATCCAGATCGTCGTTGGCGATTGGCTCGCCTGTACTTCAAGCAATTAACTGATATAAACAAATAATAGCGACTAGAACATTCATCTATTATTCGGAAGATTAACTGACCAATCGCGCACTTCTAGTAATAAAGAAAGCTTTACTACTACTTATAATGTACAAACGTACGCAGTAGCAACGTTCGGGGACATGTCTACGAACACAAAGAGTGAACTCGCGTAGCCACTGCTTCTGTCCGTCAAACGAGCGGGAAAAAATTATATAGGTTATTGCTCCATTCATGAGAGCACGTATACAACAAATTAGACAACAATAACGAAATGGCTCGCATACCAAACGATCACAGTTTCAAACAACCTATCAAATTGAGGTAATTTTCATGTGTTGCCATCAGTCGCTGTACCTGAATTGGTGGTCAAAATTAACTCTCTTGACGGAGCATAGCTTCAAGCAGTCGGTGCTGCGTGGTAACAGAATGCCTCCGCGCCAGAGGATGACGACGCACCCGCCTCTTTGTGCTTCTCATACCTGGCTTACGTTCAGGGTTAAATCGCAAAGCTGGTAGCTGGCTTGGGTTGTGAATCTTCAGCACCGCATAAACTGTCCTAATAAACTCGTTTCCAGTCTGCCTCGTGCCCTTCAGTTCGAAGGTTGTGATACACCACTGTTTTTTCCCCGGCCTGGTATCTTAACAGCCGCTGTGCTAAATTTAATAAGTCATCATTATCATCACCACCACCAGCCTATCGACGCCCACTGCAGGGCAAAAGCATCTCCCATTAATCTCAAATTACCCCGGTCCTCTGCTAACTGCGACCAATTTATCCCGCAGACTTCTTGATCTCATCTGCCTATCTCACTTTCTGCCGCAACCTACAACGCTTGTCTTCTCTAGGAATCCACTCTGTTACCATTAATCACCAACGGTTATCTTGCCTTCGATTACTCTCGCTGCCCACGTCCATTTCTTCTTCTTAATTTCTACATGTATGTCCTTAACACGCGTTTGTTCTCTGACCCCCTCCGTTCTGTTATTGTCCCTTAATGTTACACCTATCAACTTCCGTTCCATTTCCCGCTGAGTTGTTCTCAATTTACGTTTAACCAACTGAGGGAGCCACCAAGTTTCTGCCCCGTAGGTGAGTACTGGTAAGTTCTTCTTCTAGGGACACTGGTAGGCTGCCATTGATTATCTGAGAACGTCTGCCGTATGCACTCCGCCACATTCTTCTCCTTCTAATCATCTCTGCCTCATGGTTGGGATCCGGGGTCACAACTTAGCCAAAGTAGATGTATTCGCTTACCACTTCCACTGCCTCGCCACCAATCTCAAACCGCGGTGCTGTCCCGAGTTTATTGATCATTACTTTCGTTTTCTGCACATTATATTCAGGCGCACGGTTTTATTCTGTTTGTCCAATGCGAAAAAGATGCTTTGCTATTCGTCCTTAGAGTTACTTAGCAAGGAAACGTCATTAGCAAATCTGAGGTTACTCACGCATTCTCCATTAACCCTTACTACCACCTATTCCCAATCCGATGTTCTGAATACTTGTGGTATGCTGTTAACACCATTGGGGTTTTCTGACGCCCTTTCTTATAGGTATGTTACGGCTCTCCTTATGGAGAATGATGGTAGCTGTAGACCCATTATAGATATTCTCTAGTATTCTTAAATAATGCTCATCTACACCCTGGTTCCGTAATGCCTGAATAACTGCTGTGCTTTCGACCGAGTCAAATGATTTCTCATAATCTATGAAGGCTATATATAGGGGTTCTGTATACTCAGCGCATTTCTCTATCACCGGATTGATCGTGTGAATATGGTCCATTGTTGAATAGCCTTTACCGAACCCTGCGTGTTCTTAGTTTGAATGAAATCTAAGGTTTCAGAAATTCTGTTAGCGATTACCTTGGTAAGTAACTTGTAGACGACTGACAGTAAGCTGATAGCCCTGTAATTTTTCAAGTCCTTCATGTCGCCTTTCTGATAGATCAGGATGATGTTCACGTTCTTCCAGTATTGCGATTGTAAGGGATTGCGTATACAGGTTTCCCAGTTTTTGAAGTACAATTTTTCCGCCATCCTTCAAGAGGTCTGCTGCTATCTGATCCTCACCAGGTGCTTTGCGCCCTTTAATTTCTATCAAAGCTTTCCTTACTTCTTCTGTCGTTACTGATGGGATGTCTATCTTCTCGTTCGGCATTATCCTGGATGCCCTGGCTACTGTAGAGATCCTTATAGAATTCCTCCGCTACTGTGACTATTTTATACCTATTTGTGATGACATTGGTTTGCTTCTCTTTAAGTGCATACATTTGATTTTTCCCCACGCCAAGACACCTCTTCACTGCTTTCAGGCTACCTCCGTTCTTTGCAGCGTATTCGACCCTCTCTATATTATACTTCCGTATGTTAGCTGTCTTACGGTTACTGATTAACTTCGAAAGCTCCGCTAGTTCTATTCTGTCAGCTGGGGTGGAGATTGTCATGATTTGCTGTTTCCTAATTATATCTTTCGTCTCCTGGGGAAGTTTACCAGTATCCTGCCTAGCCATCGTGCCCCCGACTTCTAGTGCACACTCCGTGATAATGCGTGTAATGTTGTCACTGGCTTCCTGTATCCTAAAATCTGCTTCCTCGGTAAGAGCTGAATATCGGTTCTGCAGCGCGATCCTGAATTCTTCTAGTTTACGTCCCTCTGTTAGCTTTTTATTTGGCGTCTCTTGTTCTCTTGGGTCCACTTCACCATGCTAACATAAGACGTGTACATTTTTCAGCACCATAAAGGCTTCACCTGTCCTCCTAACCTCACTAAGCCCTATGACATCCCATTTGATGCCCTATAATTCCTCGAACAACACCTCTAGACTCGCTTCGCTAAATAGGGTTCTTGTTTTAAACGTTGCCAGGTTCAGATTCCAATGGCGGCCTGTCCGGGTGCAGGTATTCTTACCGCCCTCTGCGGCGTCACAGGTCTGACCGCCGCCGTGGTCAGTTGCTTCGCAGCCACTGGAGACTGAAGGCCGTTGGTTAATTGGCTTATTAATTGGAGGTTGTGGCCGTTACTGCACCAGGGTGGCCAATCCTGCTCTGGTGAGGGAGTGCGTTACCTTAAATGGTCTCCCGGGTAAGGTCACACCCCAAGCCTCATTGTGCAATTCCATCAACACCCGGATTTTTTTTTAGTCTGGTGGGAATAATCCAGCACCGGGATTCGAGCCAGGGTCCTTCTGCACGCTAGGCGGATGCTCTGGCTCTACCCCACCGCTGCACCCTTCTAATAATTAACCTATGACAATTACAGTATAATTTAAGCAATGTACTCCCAACCTGCATACGAACCCGCAACATTGAAACTAGCAAAGACGAATCAGTTACGAGTTGAGACTAACATTAGTAAAATTTTGCTGCGATTAATCTGTTGCACTAAGCGGCGGGTGTCCACATTAGCTGAGTACTCAGGATTTCAGTTCGGGCAGAGGGGGGACCTGAAGAACCACAAAAGTAAATAAAACAAAAAATCGAAGGAAAATTTGATGGCTGCATTGACGTGGATGTGAAATTTTTCTTCCCAGAAACTCACTCCGCCTTATGGTTTTCCCCTAAATCTGACCAATTAAAATAAAAGAAGACAACAGAAAGAGCCAAAAGTAGCAATTTATACGGGTGATTCCATGCTCTGTCTCATTTTTCAATTATTTCCATAATTTATTTAGAGGAATTGCATACATACATCGAAGCCGCGTGTGGCTGCTGCGTAGCGTGCGACAGAAAAATAATTATCGGATGTCATTACTTGTTGATGAGCATGGAGATGTTGTCTTCGCCGGTTGCTTCGTACCCCGCCCCCCTTGCTGCTCTTTTGCGCAGGCGCGTAGCCAGGATTGCAGTGAAAAAGAAAAAAGAAAAGAAGAGCAGCAGTGGCGCATAGTTAGCCGCGGAATGGGAGGTGCGCGCATCAGCAGAGTGGGCTCGCAGCGCCGACCCCTCGCAGCGGCCGCAGACCAGAACTCGGCCCTTTGCGAAGGCCGCACCAACTTGCGCACGCCGCCGCTCTAGCCCGGCCGTGGTATGTGTTATTTGTAAATGTTTTTGCGTCATTGTTGGTATAATAGTCTATTCTGGGTAACTGAACACCAAACAGAACAATGCTCACCACCCGCTTCCGGAAAAGCGACGTTTTGTACTGGAATCCGAGCGCAAATACGTATCAAATTGATTGCATATACTCTTTCGAGAAGAGGAAGAAGCGAGCAGGAAAGCATAGCGCTGTGGTCTTAGCTTTCGTTCGCGAAGTAGATCAATCAGCTCACGTGTACCCTGCAGGGGTCCTGTCGTGCTCGCCTCGGACATATTGTAAAATTATCGCTGAGACGTACTATAACATTTATCATCTATTTTGCCGCCGCGTAACATGTGTGTGGAGGTTGGTATGTGATCCCCATCCTGGACCCCGTGCTGTGCCGATTTGGCCTAGGAGCAATTATGAGGGAACGGGGGCCGTGTCGGACAGCCCCAGCCCAGGTGCGACGTGTGTTACCAGCCCTCAAGCAGCAGATCCAGTCCCTAAAGACCAAAAGCGACGATAGCAGCCTACCATACTTTGATCCGTGCAGCCGTTTGTGAAATCGAAGCACCTACGCCGAGGAAGACCGTTCGGCATTCTTGAGCCTGTGTTCTTAGTATCGACGATTCATTCTGAACTCGATCCTTCCTGCAGCAACTCTAACTCGCCTTACTGCCAATGATATCATTCCTGTCTAGTCCACTGGAAAGCAAGACATATTCACGTTGCCTGGAGAAGCGGCCTCTTTTTAATTGTTCGGCGAAGAAGCACCGACGATAATGCACACAAATACCAGAAATGCAGAGCTCGGTGCTGTACATTTCCAATGGCAAGACGGTGTCAAAAGATTTATTGCCTACGAAAACCTAACGCTGCCGCGAGTGGAAAACAGTTACCCAGAAACGGAAAAGGAATTCGTACCTGTTTTGAGAGGGTTTTTAAAAATTTGGCCGTATTTGTATGAACGTGCATACAAAATCGTAAGCGGCCATAACTCCCTGTGCTGGATTACGAACCTGACAACCGATATGGCTGCTCTGCACGATGGAGTCTCTTACTCCAAGAGTTCTATATGACTGAGGCTGCGTGTTAAGCGGGCGGGCGGATCAACGACAAGTGATGCCTTGGTTGAACGATAATAAAATACAGCACACGCGCAACATGGAGGAAAAACTAAGACACAAGTCCGAACCGAAGTTCGCCCGGAAAGGAAAAACGAGGTGACACGCTCACGTTCCACTCTGTTTGACGCTGGGCGGGATGACGTCGATGGAACGTGTGTAACGTCGGTGGAACATCGTCTGTTGAGACGCAGTGTGCGCAGGTACAGAATTTCGATGCCCGCGCTCGTGCTTGACCAGTCTAGGCCTCGCCCCGAATCTTGGATGGGAGCATGCCTCCGGATCTCGCCAGCGGGAACAGGCACCCCGTTTTGCAGCAGAGGGACCCCGGAACAGCTCCCTGAACGATTCTCGGAGCACGGTGCAACACGCTCCTGGCTTGCCCTCTAACCACCTCCCGAGAGGAATCCCTGCGCCCGTTCTTTAGCGCTGTCTGGTCGCTAGCCCCCCCGCCGGCACACTCCCCTCACGTGTTCTCTGCTCTGCGTGGACCCACTCGTCGTCGCCTCTTTTTCCACCGCCGGCTAGTTTCCGTCGTCTGTTGGCGCGTTCTCGCAGCCCAGGGATGTCAATCATCACTTTCACCCCCCTGCCCGAGAGGTTCGTGTGTCGCAAAGAAAACTCGGCACAGAATGTTAGCACAGCCGCGACGAGACGTATGGCACTGAAGCACGTTTTGTCGTGTCAGACGTTCTAGCACCACTACCACCACGACAAGATTACTGTCCGAAACAGTACAAAACCAAAACAGTCTCTATCCTAATGGAAGGGAAACCAACAAAAAACAGCATTTGCCACTCTTTTATAACCACTCTGTAGAATAAACTGCTTACTTAAAAAGTTAGACAATGGTGCCCTTTTCCGTACCTACTCTGTCAGTGGCTGGGAAATGTACAGGTTAATCGGCACGAGCCGTCGGTGATAATGCAGGAGTTAGAGGAAATGACACACCAGCAACTTTGTTGTTGGGTGCGTGTGGGGTCTTGAACTCTGTGGAGGGGTGTCTCTTCTAGGCGCTGGGCAAGAGGTGGACGACCAGATCGATGGCAACATGCCGAAACGCCTCGATCTCCGCCACAATCTCCCGTGGCTACTCGGTGTTTAGGCGCAGCCCTCTGACACATGCGACACAATTTTACGAAGTGTGCAGTGTCAGCTTGCATCCCGGGCTAGTAGACGTCCTTGCAGACACGCTCCATGGTTCGCCTAATAACCCTGTAACTGCCCAGGGTTCCTTGATCGGCCTTGTCCAAGACGATGCCTCGTAGTTCCTGGGGGCGACGAGTTGCTTTCTTCCCTTTCCGGAGGGCAACTGATGCCGTCGATAAAGAATACCAGCAGTCTTCAGGAACTCAATGACCGCTGCGTTGAATCTCACCTTTCTGCCGACCTCGCCAGAAAACGTTCGGAGAGAAGGGTCTTGCTCCTGTAGCGCAGATAAGTCAGCAAAAGTGGTAGTGCAGGGGCTGTCAGCAACGGTAGGTACCTGCGGCATTGTTCTCGGGGCCTCGCTTTTTGCTGCGTTGGCGCGCATGTGGGTATTCAACCCTGCGGCAGCTTACGAAGACGACGGCAGGTTCCAACCGCGCAGGTCTTCTGGCACGCGGACGCTGCCTGCTGCAAGTGCCGTGCTTGCTATTACCAGCTTCCTTTCGTGACACCCCTTGCGTCTGTTTCTGCAGTCATATTCTGTTGGAGCCTGGCGTCGTTGAAACTTGGTCGGTGCTTCCACCTGAAAGGAATTGGGTTCAGGCATTGAGCTTGCTGCTTGACCCTCGTTCTCGGGCAGATTTGCGTCAGCTTCAGCCTGGTGTCCGACGTTGCGGCCCCTCAAGCAGAAGGCATTCTTCTTTCTGGGCTGGCTGGAACCCGGAGACGTCGACTTCGTCCAAGAGTCTGCCTGCCGATGGCCCTGCTTATTACATAACAAGCAGTAAAGCCTCGTCTTAGGTCTTAGGATGCTCCTGGTCAGAAGGCCTGTCGACTTCAGGCTACCAGCCCGTCTCGTTTTCTCGGCTTCTTGCCAAGTTGGTGTGACCTTGCGCTTCAAGGTAGTGGACGGCAGTTTCGACTAGCTGGTCCAGGTTTTTGTAGCCGCTCTCCTTGAGAAAAATGACTAGCTTCTCGTGACAGCTGTTCAGAAATTGCTCGGCCACTATTTTTTCTCGGAGGGCGGCGTACGTCTGCTCCGTTTTCGCCAGCTCCTGCCAATTGTCAAAGTAACCGAATAGGCGGCCCATAATTTGACGTCCTGTCCCCGAGTTCTGTGGCTTAGACTCCCTAAACTTGAACGTGTAGCCCTCCTCGGTGTACCTGAAACTCTGTAGTAGGGTCTGCTGTAGTTTAGGGTAATTCATGGCATCATCGGAAGACATGCGACCAACGGCACTGAGCGCTTCACCAGTTAAGCACAAGTGCAGAGACAGCGCCCGCTTGTCCGAGGGCCACCCTTGATTGGTTGCCACCCTCTCAAAACGCTCGATGTATGCGTCAAGCTCATCCCGATCCTCGTTGAAGGCAGGAATGAACTTTTGAGGGCTGTAGACGCCTTGTGCTGCATTAGGCGCGGTGTCGTCTCCCACATCGTCAGAACTCTGCGACCCTTCCTGAAGCCGCAGCGTTAGTTCTACCAGGGACCGTTCACCCTCAATGTGAGCTCTGGTTTCCGACTCTCTCTTCTGGTCTAGTATTGCCGCTTCCTTTGCCGCCTCGAGTTCAGTTGCGCGCCGGTCCCTTTCTTTCGTGCGTTCCTCATCGATCCATTCTTTTACAGCTGGACCGGACAGACCTACCTCCTTCCCAATGGACATCAACTTTTCTAGATCCATCCTCGCTTGCCGCACCCACCTGCATGCTTAGTCTCAAGAAGGAATTAGAGCACGCAGTCCTGTCGCGCACGCCAGAAATTGTGAGGCCGCGTGTTAAGCAGGCGGACGTGTGGCTCGCGGAGGAGGATCAACGACAAGTGATGCCATGGTTTCAGCAGAACTAAAAAAACATATATTCTTTCGAGGACACACAAAGCTTAGAGAAATGCACTAGGAACTTGAGCGATAACAAAATGCAGCACACGCGCAACGCGGAGAAAAAACTAAGACACAAGTCCGAACCGAAGTTCGCGCGGAAGGGAAAAACGAGGAGACACGCTCACGTTCCAGTCTATTCGACGCTGGGCGGGATGACGTAGATGGAACGTGTGGAACGTCGGTGGAACGTCGCCTGTTGAGACGCAGTGGGCGCAGGTACAGAATGTCGATGCCCGCGCTCGTGCTTTACCAGTCTAGGTCTTGCCCTGAATCTTGGATCGGAACATGCCTCCGGATCTCGCCACGTGGAACAGGCACCGCGTGATGCAGCAGAGGGACCCCGGAACAGCTCCCGGGGTGATTCACGGAGCATGCCGCAAGCACGCCCCTGGCTTGCCCTTCAACCGCCTCCCGAGAGGAATCTCGCAAGCGACATAATGAGGCAGATTGCTTCGGGGGGAAGGTGGGGGGGGGGGGCGCCGTCGACAATGTGCCCGCGGATGGTGACGAAAACGACGATGAGCTGTTTATTAGAGATTTAAGTGTGGTCCCCGTTTCTGGACAGCAGCTGGAGGACTGAGAGTTCCTACTATTAACGGACTTCTTCCCAAGGCACTTGGGTTGTGAGGTTATGGAAGACTCAAGACGAGAAATTAGGAACACGGGTCAATGGCAGAAACGTGGTGTAATAGTGATGCAAAACGGAATTACAAAACACGGAAATACGAAGCGGTTAAAAAGTTTGGGTAGCAGAGACGGGGTAAAGAGAGCACTTGTACTTCTCAGCCCGAACAGTATAAGTCCAATCTAATGATGCATGTAAAGGGTTCTCCTTGTCTTGCTAATATTACATATGTCTGTGTTCCGAAAAGCAGACGACGACGGGACGTTGAAGGCGTGGCGGAGACAGAGGCGTTGGGTGGTCAGCAGCAGGTAAGCAGCAGGCAGACGTCGAGGTAGGGTAACCACGTTGTTGAGAATCACGTGGCAAATGGTCAGTGCCGTGTGGCTGGACGTCTTACCGCAGCTCAGGAGACCATGGCTCTAGCCATCCAACAACATGCCTCGAAACCATTAGACTTCTCTGTTAACAGGGATTCCACTGGGAAGTCTTGCTCTAACACGAGGATCACCTTTCTACTCATGTGCCTTTTTTGGACCGTCGTCCTCGTGCGCAGATTATCCGCCATTCTTTCGGCGGATTTCCCACCGCAGTCGACCGATACCTCAGCCTACCAGTGAACCAGCCCGCAGATTTACTTCTTAGAGGCCTAACAACGTTTTGCCTTTGCAGCAACACGTATAAAAAAACTTCGCCCCATATGGCCGACGGTACTTCTTTGTCATCCCCCCACTTTTTTTAAGGACCTTTTGGGAGCTTCCCATAATAAGCCAGCCTCAGGCCACCTCAGTTGCAAGGACAAAAAAAATTGTGTTACTGGAAGTTGCTCTCAGTAAAAGGTGACGTAGTGTGCCCGAACATGCCGGGAACGCCAGAGACGCAAAGCCTAGCCGGGTCGACCAGCCAGATTCCGCCAACCGGTTCAACTAGCTAACGCTCCACATCAGGAAAGTGGCATTGACGTACTGGGCCCTTTTTTTACCTCTACAACGAAAAACAGATGAATAGTAGTCGCCACAGACTAGGCAAATACACAGATAAAAAGGCATTTACAAAAGCCAAGGCTTTGAAGTGGTGCAGTGTTTCTGACAAAAATAGTTCTCCTAAACTGCGCGCCTGAAGTTCTAATTACGGACCGTGGAACAGCATTTACTGCGACACGGCTGACAGAAGTCCTCATTCTGAGATGCCAATCCTAATAAAAATTCAGTGCGTGCCACCCTCATAGAAACGGCTTGACGTAATTGCTAAACAAAACAATCGCTCACACGTTCAGCATGTGCGCTGATGTTGAACACCGAGCCTGCCATGGAGTTCTTCCCTTTGTCACCTTGGAATGTAACACGGCCTAGCATTGGAGGACTCGAATGACAGCGTTCACCCTCCTCTACGACTGAGCAGATAAAACAGCACTCTACGCCATTCTGCGTTATGGCTTTCACGGCGGAGATAATATCACCTCCCCGCATAAAAAAAGCGCGCAGCCGAGGCGCAGCACCTTTCCTTCCTCCTCACAAGTCAACACCAGCGACTCAACACCCCCCCCCCCCCCCCCCGCCATAAGCTTCGTCGCCGCCATGTGACCTTTATGCCGGGTGACTTGGCATGGCTTTTGATACCTACCCGACGTCGAAGGCTATCAACAAAGCTTCTGCACAATTATTTTGTGTAATATAGGGTACTTGGCAAACCTAGCGAAGAAACTTACGAGGTGTCTCCCGACACTGTTGGTGTGACCTGTCGTTGTCGATCTCAATCCGAGATGTTTCATTTTATCCGCGTGAAACCATATGTTTCACAATAGGGCCACCGTACCAAAATTTCAATTTTGAACACAGTGCACGTAACACATCTGTTTTCGCATTGGGACGACGCTCCTCCGTTGGGGAGATACTGTCAGGCCTGTAATTTTTGCCTCAGTGATTAAGGCGCCGATGTAGCGTTCTCTGCTGACAGCAGCCATCGTCCGCCGGAGGCGTCCCTACTTGTTGAATTGATCTCAACCATCTTCATTACCCTCTTCCGGGTGACAAGCATGAGCAGCAACCCGTAGCCGCTAAGTAGGCGATATCAAGGCATCTTCGTGGGCGAATTTTGTCTGTGTGTGACCGCATCCATAATTGAAGCACAAGTTGGATTAAACACTTCCTCTTTGCTCTTCACCCTGTCTTCATAATTAGCTGTTGCACCGTTGCAATGTCTTATAAGGCTGTTTTATCAGTCGAGAAGCAAGAATAAACGTCCGGGTTTAGTAAATTTAAACAGCAAAGATGCCTGTTCGAGCTGTTTTAAGTAAGCTATTTTTGGATTTTGGATTTGCCACCATGCCTGGCGTTTCCCGCCATTTTGTAACATCTATGGCCAAGAAAGATTGCCGAAGAAAGCCTTACTTTCATTAAAATAAGGATTGTCTGGTATGCCATATACAATATATTACCCGCGTATCTTCGCACTTCACTGCAAATATCATCGAAGCCGAACGCGATAGTCTTCTGCCGCGCCTGCCACACAAATCAATCTCTTCCCCTGCCCGACCTGTCATTCTCTCCTCCTGTTTTATCCGGCCGCAATAAACACGGAGGAGGTTCGATCAATTCAACTGAATTTTCCTTTCGCTCGGGTGCTCACGCGATTTCTATTGACACTTTTGGTTACTGTTGGACATTGTAATACTACCACCTGGCCTCGGTTTCCGGGCGAGTGGTTTTGTGTTTTGGGGGGGTTAAAGTATGCGTTACAACGCGTTTGGTTTTGTCATGCAATCGCGAAAATTGAGCACCACGTGTTTTTATTGAGAAAACCTTGCCAATATTACTTATGCATTGATGTTTGGCCTGAAATGTTCGCTGTAGGTCTTTTTGCTCTACAAGGTTGAAAAGAAGTATTGTATCTCAGTTAGTGGTTTGGACAGAGTTCGCCTTTATAAACGTCTAAATTTCCGATGTTCATAACTTTTTTCTGGGTGACTGAATCGAGGCAGCGGTAGACATGCACACGTACGAGGCGTTTTTTGACAAAATGAGCCAGATCCAGAAACTGAAACTAATTCTAATGAAACTGCAGTGACCAGAATAACTAGGCAACGTTCCCATAAAAAAGGGGTTGCACGGAAATATATGATATAACGCGCCAAACACGCGTATGCAGATCGTAGTTCGTATGGAAAATGAGACAGACCCTGTTGTTTCATGGTTGAAAATAAGGAAGATCCATTTGTCAAATTTGCGTTTGCTTGGCTGTTTGATTGTTAATGCTATTTCGTTGGTATTTTCGACAATTTCTTTTTCTTTTTGAAGCAGGCGTATTATGACTTCAGACAGAAATAAGGAGACCAGCGAGAGATCTGTCACCAGAAGGCAACGATGAAGTGAACAGAAGAAGAATTGAGCGAAATGAGACTTAGAGATGGGAAACAATGATTTAATTTCGTCTCACCCTACCTTACAAAATAACTCTGGTTAAATATCTTTTTACTCCATATTTACAATTTTAGTTCTTAACTAAATAGCCACCGGTTACTTGCCCCCCCCCCCCCTGACCCCCACACACACACTGCGAATAACAACGAATTCATTGAGGTGAAGAATAACATCTAAGTACCCCCCTTGCAAGGCGTTTTGAAAATTAATGGCAAAGAAATGAAGAGCTTGCTTACTTCGTGAGTGCCTTCAAGGGTGCCCAAGAAAAATATTGTAGGGAAGAATTCGAAAAGCGCGACAAATGGTCAGGGCTCACCAAATAGTCAGGGCCTTAGAGGGCTCACCAGCTCTCCATGTATAGTTCTCTTGTTCTGGAAGGCCTAATGCATATTTTAATGCCTTTTTCACCAAAATGTAAGCGCACCATGCTTGAAAGTCAATCTAACTGAAGCTTTCTTGTCAATGCCGCATGGACTTGCATGTGGTAATTCAATATGAGCTAAATCCGAGCTACTCACACCAGTATTGCTCATATTCACGGCATAATTTTAATTACTTTTGGCCATAAACGTCCCTTAGCCGGCATGTAAAATATATCATTTAATAGGTTTGACGGCGTTGCATTTAGGCCCGGTATGAAACTTCCTCTACTTTCTCAAATTCGCGTGAGGTGGATCTGGCTCCTTCAGAAAAAATTAAGAAAAAAACGCCCCATAGACACCAATTTTAGAGTTTAGGTAACCCCAAAAAGTACTATCGTCTCCAAAAAGCAATTAGAAGATATGGAATATTTTAGTTGACAAGTTAAGTACTTCAGCATGGTTATACTTTCTAGTCTGGCCATTTATGAGCGATAATAAATACACACCAGTATTTTTCGAACTATGATACTCTACTCTGGAGTATAAGGCGTTATCCAAGTTAGGGTGATCTGTTCCACCAGGGGACAATTAAAACCTAATTGACGCTCTTTGGTGGCTTATTTCTACTGCAAGAGGGGCATGTTATATCCCGGGTGCCTTGCATATGTCTTTGGTGTATACCATTTTTCGGCAGGCGGAAATACTTTAAGGTAAAGTTTTATCTACTTATGCTGCCTACGCTTTGAAAAAAGCGGATGAATGTCGTCAGTGCGCCCATTTAGAGTTTTAATACATAGTTACTGTTATGCGAGTGCCACACATAGGAACAATTATGGCCAGCTATACACTACACCGGTGAATAAGAGATTGTTGCACCGCATGGCGGGAGTCCGCTACTTATCATTAGCGCTATTTGCGCTGGCATTGCGTTTGAGCGATGCAAATGCAACAGTATTGTCCAAAATAGCATTCTTTTTTCCTTGTATTGAGAGACAAGATGGCTCGAAATACGATGATACGACATATCGTGAGTGCATCCAGGTCGCCACTTTATGGTAGGCAATACCGCGGGCAGAATGAGCCATGCTATGTTACGTGTAGAGCCATGCTATGTTACGTGTATTTTTTCAAGTACCAGAAAAGCCTAACCCGAAAATTTGTGGTTATATTAAGCATAAAGATTAAAATTTTACCTTACAGGGTGTGCCAACGTCGAAAAAGCCGTACTCATAGGCTGTTTGGTTACGGTTCCAGCAGAGAAACGCACAGCCAGGTTGTGGACCCACGCCCGGAGTGAGATAGGCACTCTGCAACATTAAGTGTTATAATCCTGTATTTTAATGCTTGAGCAAATTCATGTCTATCACACTATAAAGCTCAGAATAGTCACTGCAGCGTAGCATTCGGACTGTGTGTCACACGCATATGAATCTTGCGCTGCGATTTTTATTACATACTTCACTAAGGGAGTGTGTGAAACTCAGCAGTTGTTTGTATTTCTGCGCAGTAAAATAAAAAGGGCGATTTGTAGTATTTTCAATCTTAGCGCAATATTATTTGGTTATGATTTTTAAAACCAAGTGTGACAAGCAAAAGAAACTAATTCCGGTATAACTGTATACATTCACTTTCAATGTTTTCTGCACCACCATTTTGCACAAAAGGCGATTGCTATCACACTAAGCAAAGCAAAAAACGATATATTTGGCGTTTTCACTTTTAATGTCTTCAGCACTTGGTCTATGCTGAAAATTTCCATCACAGTGAGCAAAGCCAGCAACCACCCGTGTATATTTGAAGGTATTACCTTTGCAAGTTTACTGAACTTGGCTTTAGTGCAAAAGAAAATTTTCACAAAGATACTTTGAATTGTTTTGAAAATTCGAAGCCGGTACGTTATTCCGTTTCTGTATTTACTGTCTTTTTTTTTCTAATGATCGTTCTTTTGCTGCAGCACTGACGGCCCTTGATTGTGGTTATTGCACATTTTCGGTCTTATCACTGCAGAGATACATGGCCTGCTGCAAACGAAAAGGGCGTCATCAAGTTGAAGGTTTAGACGACTCTTGGCATAGGTATACTCCACAGACATCGAATGCATTCCCAGTGGTACATACGTACACTTTAACGCATGTATGGTAGAAAAGGTTACCGACCAAGCGATTTCCTCATCAAGTTAAATACCATCCGCTTAATTCAGACGAAGATTTCAGTTTTCTTCTTCCTAATAATCAGTTGAAATACAACCTTGCGTATTTTTGTTTTGTGGATCGTTTTGGGTTGCAGCAAGCAGCAAGAGTTTGATGTAACTTTGGCAACACCTAACAAAGGATACGACGTCTAACACGTGATTTTAATGGGCACAGCCGCACAATGCGGCGTTTTATTCCTATCCGGCAACAGCACCAACGCATGCATGTACAACCGTAACCCCCCCATCGTTTCGTCACAAAGCATACTTAGTGCTACTGTATAAAAGGAAACAATAAAATATGTTTCACTGAAGTTTAAAATTTGCCATATGATACAATTTTGATGCTCGAAAACCAAAGGCCAATGCACTGAAGTTGTTTTGTAAATTGGCACCCGTTTATACTTGGACTCATTTTTGCCAAAGCCGCGTCCGCTACTAAACTAGTGAACTGGTTTTTGCCACATTGCTTTCACACCGTATGGAGAACTTGGCAGTGGGGATGATCTCAACACTTTTGAAAATCATCTCGACGCCAGCAGTGTTACGTCTTGTATGCTAAGGCTTACTAAATGAATACAAAAAGCTGAACAAAAGAAAAATTACCGAGCGTCTGCGTTGGCGTCGGGGTTGCTTCTCTCGTACCATTATCAGACAGGTTATTTTGAGCCAGAGTGGCAGCAGTAGCACCTATTTAAGTTTCTTAATGAACAAAAATAAGGTATTTCACACGATGTTGCATCCTAAATATGTAAGCGATCTTACTTCCCGACGACCGTGCTGTGCGAATAATTTAGGACACTGAATTGCTGACAAAAAAAGCTTTACTTCATGCCCTGGTGCAATACAAGGAACGTCCTTCAACCAACCTCGCGGCAAGATTTGTAGCATAAATTCAAGATACAGAATAAAATCTTTGTAGAAACAAATATTTTCGGTACTGCCGGCATCCTCCACACTGTGTGTTTGCACTACAGCTTTATGTACATTTCCCTTGAACAAATTGTTTGCGCCGTTATTTTGCACTTCTTTAACATGAACTTTCTTGCTCTCTGCATTCTGACGAGAACCATGCTCTGGTACTCATGTCACACGTGGCCTTTACAGGCCAAGGTAACATTTTTGCTAAACAAAATTAACAATTTCGTCAGTATCGTATTCACACGGATTGTGTTTTGGAGTTTCTGCATCAAAACATCCAGTACCAATAGATGATGTATCTTCTTTCCCTAATACAAAATGAATACGATATTGCACTTTATTTATTTAGGGCAAATTAAGGAAGCAAGTATTACAAAATTACTAACAAGTTCTGTTCAAACTTGCCTTATTAACGTGTGTGCAGCCTAATGGAATCGGGTCCGGTTGGCAGGTCCCATTGAAGCAAGTTCCCGTTTTGTAGGTGGGCTCGTAGTTGTACCCGTAGGCTGTTGTCTGCAATTAGGCACAAAGAAATAAACAGCTTCCCCAAAAACCTCAGACGAATTCTAGGATTTATAATGCTTTATAAAAAATTATAAAATGCATTTACGGGGGACTACGACAAAATGAAGGAAGCTCACACTAGCGCGAGAGGTAGCGAAGCTGTGCGCAACCTTAACCACCATCACGACTGTTTAAGCCGATGATTGCAGACGATTTGCTTCTTCGCTGCTGCCGCGATGACCTTTAATTCATCGTTGGTGAAACAAGTTGGAGATTTCTACATTTTTTCGGAAGTGATAATCATTAGATCTCACCTTGGAGGGGCGTACATTATGACCTGTCTTTCTAGTTCCGAGCAACTGTTGCAACGATTACGGCGAACGCTGGAGTTCTCTTTTTAGGGGCGAAGCTCCTTAAGTCATGGGTCTGTCCATCCCTTGTGTCTCGTGGTACGTGACCGCCGCATGCTTTCGGAGATGTCGCAAAGTGGGCCGCGTTGCACGCGCAAGAACCGGCTGCAACCGGCAGCGCAAACTCGGCACCGGGAGCGCGAGCTTGTCTGTGTTCGCCAACGGAGGCGCGAGCGCACGTGCACTGCGAGGGGGAGATCACGCAAGAGATCACGCCACGAACGCAGGCAGTCGTTCTCGGTGATCAAACGAGACGCAAGGACCTTTGCTCGTTTCCTCTCGTCTTGTTCGGGCACAAGTTCGCCCTAAATAAAAGTTCTTTCTTTACCGTTGTGTCCCATCCTACGTGATAAAATGTGGTGGAGGTGCGGGGTAGTCCTCGATGGCGCGAGGTCTTTCACCAGGTATGGGCATGGGAGCACTGACTCCGAAAATAAAAGTTGATTTGTACAATGTACGCACACAGTCTTACGTCTTTCTTAATGATGGAATGGGCGAACTTTCACGGGAGAGTTACGGTTACCGATGATCTCCCCCTCTCGAGCTTCGCCCCACTTATCATCATTCATTCCGTGGATATGGCGTGATTTTTTTTGTCCAATCTTGGCCTTTCTCCCAAACGGGTATGCTTGGCTTGCAAAAGTGCGCCGATGACACTGGGTGGTTGCCGCAAGGCACGCACAGACGACCGCTCGGCCTTTTTTTTTTGGTTTTTAACTGCCAGACCATTGCCGCAATCTTAGCCAATATCTTTAAGTGGATATGATTTGCTTGGCAAACGTCCGCAGGTTCACTTGGCAGTCGTCTCGAGGCACCGACACATGAGCGCTAGGCATTTTCTTGGTTTTGTTAACTGCCGAGCGGTGGACGCGTGGCCCGTGCTCACGTGCGCGATTTCGTCAATTTCTTGGTATTTTTAACTGCGGACAAGGAACACTACGACTTGCTAAAGAGCTTTGATTATAATTAAGCTTTTGAATGTAAAAATCCTGCGCAGAATCACGGTGCCTATTGCCCATCTTCGTGATTGCACTATAACAACTAATATATTTTTGAAGCTAATAAAAAACGCCTGGTTTCTAACAGCTATCGGAAACAAGAAAGAAATGGCGCAGCTTAGACTGGTGGTGCAAGGCTGAAAAACAAGTAGAGCTAGCACCCCTCCCCCTTCGTCGGAGACCCGGCTGTTGCAATATTATCATCATCAACAACCCACTAGGTCGGCTGCAAAACGAAGGCCTCTCCCCTCGACCTCCAACCACTCCTATCCCGCGTCCATCGAGTGCCTTATTGCGTGCGAATTTCCTTATCCAGTCCTTCCGTCAACGAATTCGCCTTCCTCTTTTTGTAGCCCCTCTCCCGGTTTAGACTGTGTGAGCCCGGTAGACCACCGATTGACATTTCGCCTAATCACGTTGCCAGCCCAAATAGATTTCTTTTTCTTTATTTGAACTATGATATTTTCTACTGCAGACTTTTCTCTGATACTGGAAGCTCGCTTCGTGTCTCTAAGTGTTACGCAGATCATTATCTGTTCCATGGCCCGTTAAGACGACCTAAGTTTGCTTTCAAGTATTTTAGTGAGCGCCAAGTTTCCGCTCGTACTTATTTCCAAGCTTGCCGCTGAAAGTTGCCCATGAGTGGCAGGACGGGATCGCTTCGTCCGCAGGTTTTCACATCTCTCCCAAAGTGAACGGCATTAGCACGCGGTAGAACCCGTGACCAACTCCAGCGTAAACTCCTGCGCTATGAACCTAAAGGAAATGATGTGCGCCCGGAACGCGATTATAGCTCGGTATGGGAGACGCCGGTTTCATTTACGCGAGTGACCCAGCTTTCACTCTAACCACGGGAAGCTGATTGAATTGATTGCAGGGTTTAACGCGCCGACGCAACGCAGGCGATGAGACGCGCCGTAGTGGAGGGCTCCGGATTAATTTTGACCACCTGGGTATCTTTAACGTGCGCCGAAATCTGGTACACATGGGCGTTTATGCTTTTCGCCTCCACCAGAAAAGCGGCCGCGGCGGCCGCTTTTCTGATGGAGGCGAAAAGCAAAAACGCCCGCGTGTACCAGATTTGGGAATCAAACCCGCATCCTTGTGCTCAGCAGCATTACCACGGGAAGCGCTTTTTTTTTTTTGAATTGCCTGCACATGTATTGGTACCCGTTGCTGCTAATTCTGTACCCCTCGGGCCTCTGGGGTGGTCGAGTGGTTAGGTTTCCGGTATCTGGGCGTAAAGGTTTCGGGTTTGATTCCCGGGGCCTCCCTAACCGCGTTTTTTCGGAAGCCTTTAAGGTTTTTTGGTGCGATACTGGGATTTGTGTCGGCCTAAGTAGCTCTGCGGTTAAAATCGTTCACATGAGGCAAATGTGCAAGCACTTGAAGAAAGGGCTCCTATTTGTGTCCTTTGGAATTTGAGAAAAGGAGCCACCCGCCGCGATGGCTCAGTGGCTAAGGCGTTGCGCTGCCGAGCACGAGGTCGCGGGTTCTATTCACGGCCGCGGCGGCCGCTTTGCTGATGGAGGCAAAAAGCAAAAACGCCAGTGTGTTCCAGACTTCGGCGCCCCTTAAAGATCCACAGGTGTTCGAAATTATTCCGGAGCTCCACTACGGCGCGCCTCATCGCCTGCGTTGCGTCGGTGCTTTAAACCCTACAATCAAATCCATCAGACAATGAGCAACGTATATGATGCGACTTATGATGAAAACATGAACGAGTGCCAGTAAATGTGCCTCCGTGAGGCCGTGGTGTTCATTTGCTTTGCGGCAATAACTGGGCAGATTTGCTGTGCACTGGTTCTCAGCCTCGATGTAATGGCTGTGCTGTCTGCATTTGCTTGAACACGACGGCGAAGGACGCGAATGAACTCGATGTGGGGTTGAAGTTTGCCCATATATAGACTTAAATGTTCGGGACATTTTAAATGCGGAGCATTTCTTAGGCTCGCGATGTCACTCGTCGATGTTGTCGGCGCCGTCACACGCTCACTGCGCATGTGCGTCGCGTCGAGGCGCAGGTGCGCGTCTCTCCTCCGTACCCTCCTCGCTCTCAACAACAGGTGCGTTGGTGCGGGAGGAGCGCGTGTACCCCGTGCGCTCCGTCGCTCTCAACAACAGCTGCGGCGGTGCGGGGGGAGCGCGTCTGTGCGCGCATGCGTCGTAGCTACCCGTGCGCTGCGTCGCGCTCAACAGTAACGGCGGCAGGGCGTGTACACGTGATAATGGCGTGGTGGGTGCGTGGAAAGTTCGCGCGCTTGTGTACGGAAGTGTGCGCATGCGCGTCTCTCCTCCGTACTCCTCTCCCTCGAACGCGGGTGGTGTGTATATAGGCGGCGGAGCGCGCGTTCGGAATTCAGTCAAGGGCGTCTTTGCTTGGCTTTCCCGTGACTTGACGCTTTGCTTGACGGCACCAAGCAATAAAGACAGACTTAACTTTACACTCCTTGCCTTCGCTTATCCTTCATTCAATAAATAAGAATAATAAAGACGAAATAACAATTAGGCATTCCCAAACCATACCCAATTACGCAACATTCACGCGATACCCCCACCACTCTGCGACGCATTTACTCGAGTTGCCCCCGTGGGAAGATGCGGGCGGGTTTTTTTCTTTCTTCTTCCCTGTTCGGGAGCTTGGTAGGAAAAGATCTCCGATTTTTAAGGGGAGCAGGGAACACCTCTCGAGGTGATCTAGGCGTGTGCTGCATAGGCAGCTTGCTGCGGCCTTTCTTCCAGGTCCCCGTCTTTGGCTCCAGTTGCCCCGATTGTAAAATGATCTACGTAGACGCTCTGTTGGATTCTGGAGATAGGCTCTAGGTGTGGAGGCAGCTTGATTTTGGCGGCGTTGAAGATTAAGGGCCACAGTACAGATCCCCCAGGCGTGGCCGGACTCCCCATATGTATGAGCTTCAGTTATAATCCTGCTAGGTTGAGACGTGCCATATGACGAGAGCGGAAGTATTTGATGTATCCACAGGCACCGCGCCCGACTCCCAGCTCGGCCAGATTGTATAAAATGGCATCGTGTGTAAAGTTTTCAAATGCCTTGGTGAGGTCTAGTCCAAGTATAGCTCTCGTGTAAAAGTGCTAACCTTACGTGTTTTAGAAAATCCGGTGCTTTAGCTGCAGCATAACGTCTTGTGTGGAAAGCTTGGACCTGAAACCCACAATTGTATAAAGAAACAAGTGGTTTGTCGCCATGCGCTTGCACAGCCTAACCAGCATCGCGTGTTCGAAAATCATGCCCACCCTAGACGCAAGGTAAATAGGACGTAAATTCTCCAAATTGACTTCTTTGCCCGGTTTTTGTGTCAGAAAGCTCTAATGCTTTCCAGGCCGGTAAGACTTGCCCCCGTTCCCAGCACTAGCTCATGTGCCATGTGAGGGCGGCTATGGGACAACTGTCTAGGTTAGTCAGCAGCTTATTGGTCACTCCATCCTTGCCAGCGCGTATTTGGTCTGGAACTTTGCTACTGCAACTTGGACATCAGCATTGGCTTCAATATGTTGCTCGGACATCAGCATCCGCTTCAATATGTTGAGTACCGAGTTTTAAATGCAGAACATTTCAGTAACTCACGATGTCACCCGCGTTGACGTCCGTAGTCCACATCGCTCCCCCTACACTATATAAAAAAATATTATTTACCGGCGCCAGGTTTCGATCCCACGACTCTGCGGGCGGAACGCAAGGTACACGGTATTCTACCTACTGCGCCACAAAGCCGACACAGAACGGAAGGTTACGAACGCGCCTTATATCCTTGACTCATTCAACCGTCGGCCACAGGTGCGCCCTCTCCCCTGCGTCCTCCTCGCCTTCTCTCCGCTCGCAACACCCTCTCTCGCCGCGTTCGGTTCGGGCGCACAACAGGTGGGGACGTGCGCCACACCCCCTCTCGCCGCGTTGGGTTCGCGCTGAGCAACAGTCGGTTCCCGCGCAAGAACAGGTGAGGGCGCTCGCATCGCGCTCTCTCGCCGCGGTCGGTTCGCGCTTAAACCACATATGTCGTTCGCGCGCGCTCCGGTCGCTAACATCTGTGGCGTGATCGTGACGTCAACATCACGCGTTCGTGTGGTGGCGCGATTTCGGCGCTATAACACTCTCTCGCGAGGGGCATTGGATTGGATTCGATTGGATTGGCTTGGATTGGCTTGGCTTGGCTTGGATTGGATTGGATTGGTTTGGATTTGGATTGGATTGGAATAAAGTGGATTGTGTTGGATTTTGTTGCGTCAGAGCCGCTCCACGTTGCGTCATAGCCGCGGCAGGGGGTTCACGGCACGTTTCACCATCGACTTCATCGACAATGTCTACGTTGGAAGACAACAATTACAACAACAACAACCAATACGTAATCCATACGACTTGCAGGCGCGCCCCCCGCGGAAATGCTCTGCATTTGATCGTGCCCCTCGCGAGGGAGATGTTTTTTTTAGGTCCAGTGCATGCAGCCAACGGCTCTAGGTCTGCCTCTTAATTGTATAGCGCCTTAACAGTTTCCAAAAGTCGCTGCGTATAAGCGCCACATGTATGTAGGAAAGAAAGCAGGTTATCTTGCTTTATCGCTTTACCTCCGTTTGGGTCTCGGCGGCTTCTTAACGTGTTCCACTGCTGACTCCCCATTTCGCAGTCCATGCGGTCGCCTAAAGTTTGCCATTGCTGATTCGTGAGATGGCGTGTGCTTAAGTGTCCCGATTCAGTCTTCCTAATTTTCTTTGAAGGTGGTGATCCAGTTTCTGCTTGAGGAGCCGCGCTTAGGTGTTAATTTTATTTTCCCACATGCGCAGAAATCTGGAGTCAGCCTGCCATAAGTCTACATGGGTATAACGTGCATGGCCAGGTCAACATAGCGTTGTAGCTCTAAAATCGACGCATCCAATTATTTGATCGCTACGTCGACTGGTTCTACATTTGCTTCTCGTAATTTGCTGAAAGTATCTCACTTGGTGATCAGTTGTGTTTGCCCATTGATTTAGCTGGACCAGTCTGCATCATTGTTTCGATTATGTAATGATCGCTCCCGAGGTTTCTACGTGCGTTCTTTGAGATTGTCTTCTGGATATTGTTTGTAAAAGAAAAGTCTGGGGTGGTGTCCCTAGTAACGCTTTCCCCGAACCTTGTGGCGCATGTAGGGTCAGTGAGCAGGGTCAATCTTAAGGCTGCGAATTTTCTCATAATATTCTTTTTTTATCTCTCTGCAGTATCCCCATGCCGGGTATGATGAATTAAAGTCGCCAAGGACAATCACATCTCGGCGTTTAACTAGGTCTTTAGTTTTCCCAAGGAGCTCGGCGAAGGAGTGTGTCTTTCTAGGGCTGCTGTATACATTTATCACAAATAGACTACCTCCTCTTTGTTTCCGCCCATAAATAATTTCAATTAACACATTTTCTTGTTCGTCGATGTCCGTGAAATGCTGGATGACCGGGATGTTTCATCGAATGATTGTTGTAAGCTGTAACTGCCATACCGATTTCGTCTGTGTGGACTAGAGAGGGTGGAACTGTTTGGGCTAACGCCCAGAGCTCCGCCTGTCCATGAGTCGCCTGAAGAGCTATAACATCAGGATGGTTGGGTATGAGCAGGTGGATATATTCGTGCAAATTTACTCGTTTTTGTATTTAAAGGGACACTGAAGTGATTCGTAAATATTGTAGATTTAAGAGCGTAAATTGTATTCTGCAGTGTGCAGGCCAAGTTTCGACCGCTCCCGCTGCGTTTACGCGACTTATTTACCAGAAAAAATGAATTCCTAAATGTGTCCTGCTTTCTGCATGCTCGCCAATTTTCGGTGCCGTTTTGTATGACGTCAGAAAAAATGGCTTTGCTTGACTGCGCTACAGCACGGCCTGCCGACCTTCTGACAGAATCAGTCGGACCAGTGTTAATTCCGCCGGCCGCCGGCAGGTCGTCACAATTCATTCGTTCAATTGAAACTAAGCCACGACGTTAGTGAATAGATGAATGTACCTTTCTTGGGTTAGTTTGTACACTGTATTAAGCTCCAAGCCCACGTCGCTCCACACCAGCGCTTCACAAGGGAGCATGCGATGCTTGAGTGACTGGTACTCTAGTAGGAAAATCTAACGCTAACTGAAGGCGGGAGACTAGACAGCGAAGGTGATATAGGTACTAAGGAAGCAAAATCAACCGATACGTTTACCGTAAAGAGTAAACCTGGGGTGCAGGAAGCACTTTTTGCGCCAGGTGAACAAGTGGTCAACGCTTTTCCGTCTAAGAAATACAGTTGCTAGACATTAGATATTGTGGAAATTTGGGGCATGCTACCTGCTAGAGCGCAATAAAACAAATGTTCGTCCAAGCTGCTTGAAATGGTAAAATTGAATAAAAATGTAAACTGGCCACACATTAGACATTTTATAATTACAACCATGGCAGCGCTGGCTCGTGGCCGAGCGGCGTGAAGCGTTAGGTATGCTATTTTGCAAGTCGCAATTTCGAATCTCCGAGAGTACACAAATATTTCGTGAGTTGCTTTCTTTGTTTTCGGCCGAAGTTTTCTATACTTAATTCTTCATTTTTGCCATGTAACGATCATTGCTCCACGAGCGACTTCGCTAAGCGCGCGCAGACTTACAATGACGCGGTCGCGAGTTCTCGTTGACTAGGTGTTGCCGCACACACCGACTTCTTGCGCGCCGTAAGCATAGCCCAGATTCAGCAGACCCTTGGCCTGGTGAGAACACGCTTTTTACGATACAGGCGTGATTTAGGCAACCTCCAAAGCTAGCGAAAGCACATGGCATTTAGGCGTCTGCGGCGGTGATGTTCCGTGCGGGGATATTTTGCGTTTTCGGGGAATTTCGGGCTGTAATTAAGCCCAAAAGGGAAAAAGAAAAACTTCATTGTATGCTGGAAATTTTAGGAGCCCTAAAGTTAAAAGTAAGAACAATGCCCGTATAACGGATTTCGCATCATTTATTACTGTTTTCTTAGAAAATTTATTTTACCACCACCTCGGATTTATGTTCAATATCTGAAATCATGTTCCCGCAAGCAACGCCACTAGCATCCAATAGCGCTTCCAATTCAGTTCTTAAAACACAAGCTAGGGTAGAGGAAAGAATAGGCCATAAGAAAGAACTAGTAAAGCGTGAAGCGGCGGCGACTGAAGGGCTGAAGCCTGTTTCGCGTGTATTCCTGCGCAATATTCGTGAGGAACCAGTTTCCAATTTGACGTGCATTTTAGTTTAGTCCAGTTTTTTCAAACATTTTTTTGACAGCCATTGCCTCGCTTAAGCATAGAACAGACACGTTGTGTACGCGAAATAATGATATCTGGTTCAGACCTAAATTTTTTATTAACTATAAATTACAGTCACTGCAGCACAACTTGCAAAACATTCCTAATGAATATAAACATATAACAAATTGCAACCTTACAGAATTGAGAAAATACTTTTTTAAGCTTTATATAAACATTTTTCTACAGCATTTGGCTAACGATCGTCTAATTTATTGCACATTGCGTCCTAAGTGATTTTAAAGCGTTAATTTTGTTTGCTGCCAATCTCTACAGCTTGTGTAATTCTGCTTGCGGAATTTGTTGTGAAATTCCTTTTGTTTTTGTATACACTGGTACCCTTGTTTACGTAGAACTATGTACTCCTGTGCGCTCAGTTGCTAGTTGTGTAATTAGATAATTTTGGCTTCTTTTCTTGTGTGTGTTCAGTGCTCGTTGCCAATGTGCCTCTTCCGAAACTCAGGGCCAAGAACCTTAGTCAAGCTTCTGAATGGCAGCGTTTTGTTCTTGCCCTAACATTCGTGTTGTTTTTTATTAGGGAATGCTGAAATAAAATAAAAGAAAATAAAATTTTATGACATATACAGTATTGCGGGTGCGCTATGGTCCGCGTGCCCTCAACCGCAGATGGGGCCACCGTCCCGACGGTGAGCTAAAATAACCTTAATTAGCCAACAAGGTCTCATTCTTATTTATATGGACATTTTCCACTTAGAGCTCTAACACGAAAAGTAAGCCTGCTTTTTGTACAAAGCGGAAAATGCGGAATTAAATGGAGCTGAGCGGCAGATGGAGTAGAATTTATTTCACGCTGCAATTCCGACTCTGCTGAACGCCGTCTGCGTCCGGAAGGCGACGTAAAGAGGCGGCACTGGTTAACGCCCAAACTCGAAGAGGTATCCACGTAAATATCTATCAGTGGCAAAACGAGAATGCACAGAAATTTACAGGGAATTATGAAGCCACCTGGGGGGAAAACAAGCTAAAATTAGGAAATTTTCCAAACTACAAATTGGAATTTTTACTCCACTACAGAATATCACTGGTCTGCCGTGACGCGAAGGGCGTTCACGCACTGCCTAGGACTCGGCAAGTGGTTGCTATGATTACAAGCTGTCCTGGCCGGCTTTTTTGACGCATTTTACAGTTCGCAACATGACAGAAGCGCCGTATGGCGATTACTGAGATATCGAGAATGCCCCTCCAACAATAACGCCGGATGCCAGGCATGTGTTTCACAGCACCGAAACCGAAACTTGTTCTAATTGAAATCTTGAACATCGTCCAATACAAAGCACTTTTACTTATATCACTGGTGTTAGTTGGTGCGGCCGCCGCAAACCGCCCGTGGTAGTGTTTCTTATTTCAGTATTTATCAAATAAATACCGCATTAAAGCCGAGATAAACGATGAAAAGTGTGTTCATTTGAGCAAGTCTACAAGTGCAAGCAAACGCGGCAGCTTGACAAATTCACGCCTTTAAAACCTCGGCACTTACATTACAAATTCGATATGTTTTTTTTTCCGGTTCGGCTTCATGACGGTTGCCAGTAGACTGATAATTCTGGAGTCCCTCCGCTACAAGATCAGGGAGACGCATCTATATTTTTGTAGTGCTTTCTCGGCCCGCGTTGGGTGTAGTTCATTGCACACTTGTTATGGTGTCTTGTATAGAGGTAAATATAGCGCCTCAGGCTTCGTCCTGCTTAGCAAAGGTGTCGGCTCAGGTCGTAACCTTGTTGCCGATTTTGTTGATTTGGCCTACAAGGTTACTGTCCAGATTCAAGAGATCATGCCGGTGCACGTTCCCTCAAGGAACATCGTCGGCTTCCTCTTTAATCGGAGGAGGAGCGCTTTTGCAGGCGCACACGATGTTCGCAGTTGGTGCAGAGGGGCTGCGGAAGTAACGCTAACAGCAGTTGTTTTGTTGCGCTTCAGTGTAGCAACGTCAGCTTTGAAGTGCCTTTTTTCTTGAAGAATCAATTTTAGGGTTTGTCCAAAGCGACTCATTTCCTCGCCTTCAAGGGGCGGAGTAACAGTTGTCTTCCTATGGGTGTTTTTGTATGCTGTGTCACTTTGAGAGGCCATATATGCCCAACTCACCTTAGCATCGAGGCTGTCTTCCATCTTGTTCTTCTGAGATGCCCAACGGGAGGAGCTGCATAGTTCTTTTCCCTTTCTCCTGGACCTGCAGCGCGAGTGCTGTCGAGCTCCATTGGTCTTGTGTGGAGGTGCCAACGGCGGAAGGCTTCTGAGTATTCTGTCTTTTGTTGTACTCTGTTTTCTTGGACTTCACTGCCGCGTCGTTGATGCCGGAGGCCTTGTTGTAGTAGCCATTGATGCTGCTTCAACACGTAAGATGTCTTGCGCTGTTTGCGCTTTTTGTCCCCTGTAAGACTCCTGTCCAACAAAAGGCACATTTTCCTACACACTCGTGTTCCTCCACCGGATTTCAGAGACCTCATGAGCCGCAGATAGATTTGTCTGGTACGGCCACATGTCCATGCGATGTACAACGTTGCCGGAAGCTCTGCGCACTCCATTTTCAGTTTTGTAGGGTACACAACCGTATTTTACTCCGCGTTAGAACGCAAAGTAGGACACTTTTGCTGCTGTAAACGCTATAATTCCTGAGTTCGTCTTGCCCATTCTTCGGCCGTGCCACGCTGTTAGGTTTCTTGAGTAGACGAGAGTTCTCTCCTTACCTTCTGTCGAGCTGTACCTTAGTCGTTATGGATGACTCCTTTCACTGAGTCCTTGGATGGCGTTGTATAACACACAGCAGCGTACTGGGCTTCTCCTATTCATAGCTCGGAGATATTTAAATACATTTCCGCCTGAGGGAGCACCGGCGCACTAGCGATTAGGATGTTTTGATCGGGATTGTAGCGTAGGACGTCTTCACAGGCTTGGGCTGGTGTGATGCCCGCACACTGCAGAATGCTGTCGCACAGCGGAGCGTCGCTCACCTGTGCGAGATTCAATCATTCTCGAGTACGAATGAAGACTGATGTCATCCTTGGGTAGGAGAAGGTATTTGCGACGGTGTTGCGGGGGTTTTTTCCTCCAAACATATTGCCAGCAGCAGAAACTTCGTTAATTTTGATGCGTATTTATCCGCACGCCAACTCACATTACCGCAGGTTGGAATCCTGGTTTACAATAAAGATGTAAATAACAAACCGGGAATACAAACTAATAAATATATGTGTAATTTGGTTTGGGTAACGCCTACATGCTGGAACCACGGCGAGAATGTCCATGATATGCACTGAGGGGCTAGAGCATAAATCTGGCCCGTGCAAAATGTACTTGGGTCATAAAAGTACCAAGAACATTGATGACTCTTCTGCTCAAAGACATTCAACACAAGCACCCACGTGCAGCATGCCTTACATGTTATCCCAGGAACTAATGGCTGACAATTGGGGACAAGGCTGGATTTTTCTTTTGTAGGTGCAGTCATTTCTGACAGCGGAAAGAAGTTATCAGTGTGTAGGTGTTTGGTAACGCATGTTCAGGTAATGTGGCTCGCTGAATCTGCAGGTGAGATCAGTTTTGGACATGGGGTTATAGTTTGTGGCTCCGTGTGTAAGCGTAAATGAATGGTACAACCATACCCTACGAAATGTTAGCGATGAAATATTGCGTCAAGCAAAATTACAAGCAATGTAAAATCCAGCATCATTGAAACTGGCTTGCAAGCATGCGGAGGCGGCAGCTGTAAGCTCCTCTAGAATTGATTGGAAGAACACAGATCCCGTTTTTCAGATATTTGAGTGCCTTGGTAATGTTTGAAAGTAAGAAATATGAAGCACAGGGAAATTTCACGCAAACAAAATTTTAAAAGTACCTTTTCCGTACCTCCATTATCACATTAAAATTTCAAACAGAGAATCTAAACCAAGGTTGAGAGAGTAAGAATGCCACGTGTGTGTAAGTAGCATAAGGTGTGCCTAATAGCTTCCAAAATGTACTGAAAGCATGCTCAAGTTTAGACTTCGAACAAGTACAGAAATTTCACCCTGACCAGTATCAAGGTCTAAAAAAATCAAAGCCAACTTGCACAGTCGTGCAAGCATGATGTCACAGCAGAGCCGTGGTCGTGTCCCTAAGCTAAACTCGATGAACACCATGTAGGTCACAGAGAAACATTTACCCTCTGTATATGTATTGAGCTCGTCAGCAGGAGATGACTACAAAGGCAAACTAAAGCATGTAAGTCTTTTGTTATGCAGTTCCCACTTCAGTCTTGTTATACTTTGTCGTCCGCAACCGAAACGTCTTCGCCGATCATTGCCTCGCCGTTGAAGACCTGCAGTATGTCTGCTTATTCGTGTTCTTCTAGGTTATTCATTCTCGCCTGGCAGCACGCATGCTTCCGCATAAGCCGCCTGTAGTGACCAATCAGAGACTGCTGTCGAACAACAAGAACATTTATTGAAACGATAGCGTGGCTAAGATTGTTCAGCGCCGATGCTTATCGGCGCTCACAAAAGTAAAGGAAAGAAGGAAAAGGCGCATGCCCGCTTGCTATTCCTGCACTTTACCGCACGACGTCACTTGGCGCCATATCACATCGCCAGCTTGTCGCTTGTCCTGCACGTCATCGCATGACGTCACTTGGCACGATTTCACATCCCTGCCTTCTAGTTATCTAGGCCCTGTAGGCACATTGCACGGCACAGAGGCTGCTGTGAGCGCAGCACTTTTCCTATTAAAGTTGTTTGCAGCGCACGCTAGGGCACCGATAAAGGAGCGGCGATTTCTCGAGCAGTTATCACCCACTGCCTTCAGCATGCCGTGCCAACAATCTATGGGGTTGACACTGAGACAGGGCGTAAAGGAAGGCAGCCGTGATGAATGCATTGGTTCCTCCCTCCCATTTGTATTATCTCCAATCTCACTGTTCGGCTACAACAGCAGCGACTGACGTACTTTCGCCTGCGCCACATAAGCTGTTCGTTCTTCTCAGCTTTGTTATCATGACGTTAACTTAATGCCTTCTTTGTGTGGGCTCCCGTGCGTGACACGTGATAATCCGGCTGTTGGTATATGGGACAGAACGCCGACACTTACGTAATATGAAGGCTACGAACTGAGCCCATGATATGCGTGGCATCTTTCACAACAGAAATGACCCCCCGAACCACCAGGATATAGAAAACGGCGCTGATGCTTGCCAGGCAAGCATCAGCGCAACGTGCCTATTGGTGCAATTGACGGCGCTAGTGGGAAGAACGCCTCAACACGAGAGTGTCGGCTGTGGGAGATCGACCTCGCCCCATACTTAACGGGTCCGGAAGGGAACCCCCGGCTTCCCGACGGCCAAGCTCCGAACCGGGCGTTCCGGTAAGGGCAAACGGAGCTATTCTCCCGCGTGTTGAAGTTGTTGGTTTCCATCCCCTTTGCACGTGGTTCCGATGGCATCGATGGATACTTCCGTCGTACGCCTGGACCTCGTACATGACGTGTCCCCGACGCCTTAGCGCTTGAGCAGCCAACCCCATAGGACCTTGGCGAAAATGTCTCGCGTAGACAGAGCCACCGCACCGAAACCTATGTTCCGGAGGCTGCGGCTTGCATTGCAAGTCCATCGCATCAGGGTGAAGTTTTGACAGGCCGAGAGCAGGTTCCTGGATAGCATATGCTCTGCTAGGGTCTTCCTTGACTCAGAGCCTGGCGTGGAATGTTGCTTGAACAACAAACGAGACACTTTGCATGCTGCATTACCCTGACTCTGCTTTCTTCGTGCACATTTTAGCTAATGAATCATGCGTTCTGCTCTCCCATTAATTGCAGGGTTGTAGGGAGCAGTGTACATGTACTCACTGCTCTTCTACTTCAGAAAGGTCTGCATTTACCGGCTGGTAAAAGAATCAAGAAAGGTCTGCATGTACCGGCTGGTAAAAGAATCAGGGATCAATTATCAATCAAACAATCAACGAAACAATCAAATCTGGCAGCCCGTATGCTGCAAACGTCTTACACAGATAAGTGCATTGACGTCATTATTTCCACCTCTGCCGAGTTTGAGAAAGCATCAACTACCACCAGGAAAACGGCACCATCGACAGGACCAACAAAATCTATATGCACTCGAATCCACGCTCGCTCCGATAGTGTCCAGAAATGCATAGGCGCTTTCAGCTAACTTTTACTGGTATTCTGGCATGGCTTGTAGTTCTGCACAAATTCTTCGATCTGGGCACCCCTGTTAGGCCACCAGACGTAGTACCTCGCGATGGCTTTCACAGCCGTCAATCCAAGGTGATTAGCATGCATCAAGATGTGAACATGTTTTTTCCAGCACCTCAGGGACTACCACGTGGTTTCCCCAAACCACCAATCACGATGCATGCAGAGTTCGTTCTGTCTTAGCTCGTATGCACTGTAGTCTTTCGGTACCCCCCCCCCCCTCTTGGCCAGCTGTCGGTGACCCATTTCCTTACACCCGATAGCCGACTGTCTTGCGACATGCAGCAAGCAAATTCGGCGGCGGTGACTGGCGGGTACTCAGCGGCTTCTAAAAGCAATACGCCACCTGGCACTTCTACTTCCAACCGAAATGCTGGAACAGGGAGCCTGCTCAAGCAATCCACGTTCGCGTGATCCTGAGTTTTGCTGTAGTCAAGCTGGTATGCGTACGCCGACAGCATTAGGCTCCATCGTAGGATTCATGGTGGCAGAACATCCCGTATTTGATTCTCTCCACGAAATATTCCTAGCAGCGGCTTATGGTCTGTGAGAATAGCAAATGTTTGACCGGCTAGGTACTGGTGAGTTTGACCGACCATAAACACCATGGCTAATGCTTCTCAGTCTATTGGATCATATATCCGCTCAGCTTTCGTTAAAGTCGTTCATGCATAGGAAATGGTTTTCTCATTTCCCGTCTCGTCACAGTGAGCGAGTACTGCACCCTCACTCACCGGAGACGCATCACAACGTAGTATCAACGGGGCACTTTCGATAAAATGCACCAGCAAGGACTGCTACGTTTGCAATGTTTTAGGCCTCGAAACGCCCGTTAGAGCGCTTCCCCTCACTTCCAGGTAGCATTGTTATCAAGCAAACGGTAAAGCTTTTCGGCTATTTGGGATCTGCCACGCCAAAAGTTATAAACATTGACCCTACCCCAGAATGCCTGGAGTTCCTTCTTCTTAGTTGGGGCCGGGGCTTTATGGATAGCCCAGACTTTCGCCTCGGAAGGGTAGATACCACACTTGTCAATGCGATGGCCAAGGAACTCGAGGCTTTCCTGAAAATTCGCATTTGTTGGCTTGCACAGGGAGCCCAGCCTTAGCTAGGCGGCCGAATACCTCCGTGAGCATGCGTTCATGCTCCTCTGCCGTTTCGCTGACCACCAGAATGTCGTCGAGGTACGCAGCTACTTTAGGTAGTCCAGCAAGGATAGTGTCCATTGCCCTTTGAAACAGTCCCGGTGACGAAAATACGCCGTATGGTAGCCGGTGAACTTTGTAGAGCCCTTGTACCATGTTTATAGTGAGCAGGTGGACAGTTGTATCGTCGACCACAAGCTGCTGGTATGCCTGTGCTAGATCAAGCTTCGAGAAGAACCGCCCCTTTCTTACCTTAGCGGAAAGCTCCTTGCTGGCGGGTAGAGGATACACATTATTCTTTACTGCCTGGTTAAATGTGCTTCCATAGTCTCCGCATACTCTGTGAGAGCCATCCCATTCCCGCATCACGGCAATCGGTGTTGCCCATACAGAGTATTAGGTTGGATCCAATATTCTTAACTGCACAAGCCTACTCAGCTCGTTCACAACATCATCTTTCGTCGCAAAAGGAAGGTTTAGACATTTCAGGAACTTTGGCCCGGCGCCGTCCTTCAGATCAATGTGAAGGGGCGGTAAAGTAGTAAAATAGCGCCCGGCAGAGACCCGCTGAACACCTGCGGAAATCGGGCAGCGAAAATTTCTCGGCTCCTGCTGATGTAATGAAGACCCATTAGTTCTATTTCCAAAGGTCCCAACCAATCGCGGCCAAGCAAGGTGTTCCCGTCGTTCTTGACCACTAGCCGCAGCAACTTGCAATTTCGACCCCTCAACCACACTGGCACCACATCTTTTCCCGAAATCTCGTTACCCCCTTTCATCTAGGTGATCAGCTGCGGGTCCGGCTCTTGCAGTTTTCCAGAATTTGACACCAGTAGTTTTTGAAACTAACTCTTGCTTATAATAGACCGCGTTGCCCCAGTATCCACTTCCATTTTCACGTTCTGTCCGCCAATCTCAGCATCGACTTCGTATGTTGAGACAGCGCTTGCTACTTGGCCGATGCTGAATAGGCTGTTGTACTCGGTTCCTGTAAAGACCCTAGTCTGAGCCAGCTGATCCTGTGCTTGCGTCTTCTTTGCTTTGTACGCTCTTTCTGTGCGTCCTTTTCCTGAACACTTGAAGCACTTTGCATTTTTGAACCTCTACCGCGCAGCTGTTTGGTTGCCCAAACACCGAAAACAACGCCACTCACCCTGCTGACAGGTCTCCGCGACACGTTTGCTTCCGTAGTTTCGCACGTTCGGCATTTTAGCTCGCGAGCGTATTTCCGCGGCCATTTCTAGCTGAGCTTCTGCTTTACTCGTCTTTTGCTTATAGCTTCGTGCTGCGTAGCTGTAGTCTCTGCCGTGACTGCGAGATCGTACGCTGCTTCGAAAGTCAGTTTTTTTTTCGCCAGTAGCCGTTGTTGTACGACTCCGTCGGTGATTCCGAAACCGACCCGCCCCGCAGCATTTGAGAAAGCAGGAACTTTTCCCCGCCGAGCCCACAGTTTCCGGATAACCTTCGAAAGGCAGTGATGTAGCCGGCCACAGACTCCCCAAATTCCTGGTCCCGTTTAAAAAACACGTACCTTGAATACATCGCGGACGGCTTTGGCTGAATGTGGTTCCGTACGGTGTCGATGAGGACCTGATATTCCCCGTTCGGCGGTCACAGGAGCTTGATGAGCGTCGATACCAGGGAGTACATTTCCAGCCAGCAGCAACTCAGCAGCAGCGCCCTCTTCTCCACGTCCTCTGACACCTTCTTCACGGCTGAGTACAGTTCGATGCCCTCGACGTATTCTTCCCATGTGGAATTTCCAAGCACGTGAAACTCAGAAATGCGGCCACCCAACGCCATCACGCCTGTTTCCGGCGGCCCGCACGGGCCAGACCGTGCCTCGTCGCCAATGTACTGGCAAAGTAGAAGCTGCTGATCCTACAACAAGAACCTTTATTCAAACGACAGCGTGGCTCAAATAGATCAGCACCGATGCTTATCGGCACTCACAAAAAGAGAAGGAAAGAAGGAAAGTCGCATGCACGCCTGCCCCTCTTAAACGTCACCGCGCGACGTCTCTTGGCACGATATCACACCGCCCTTTTTGGTCGTCTGGATCTTTGGTCGCGCCATAACCACCTGTGCCGCACAGAGTCGGAAAAGCTCTGCCGCAGTCGCCGCGGCAGTTCGGAGTATTAAGAGCGTAGGTAGCTGCCCCTAAGAACGCGAGGCGAGCGACGGGAAGAGCAGACGACAGTCGTTTTGTCGGCGACGCTGTTTATTTAGAAGCTGACTGGGACATGCGCTCGGCATTTTATAACAGCGACGCTGTTTAACAAATCGTAATTTTTCGTGTCCGCCTTAAAAAGACCAAGAAATTTCCGAGTGCCCGAACGTGAGCGCGGGCCTCGCGGTGACCGCCCGGCAGTTGCCAAACTCATAAAATGCCTAGCAGTCCTGTGTCAATGCCTCGCGTCGACCGCTCAGCGTCCCCTGCGGACGTTTGTCGAGCCAAGAATACCCACTTAGGGAGATCGACCAAGTCTACGGGAACCGCTCCAAAAAGAACTAGGAAATAACAAGCCCACGTGTGTTCGTGCCCTGCTGTGACCGCCTAGTGTTCGAGATGCACGTTTCGCAAGCCAAGGATACTCACTTGGCCAAACAAACTCCAGCGTTCACGATAATCGTGGCAACACTTGTTCGGAATGAGAAAAATACGTCAAAGACCTTTAGCCTACCAAAGTGATGCGTAATGATTATCACTTCCAGAAAAAGGAAAGAAGTATGCAGTTATAGCCACAACGATGGAGTAAAGGTCGTTGCGACCATAAAGAAGAAGCAAATCAGCTGCAATCTTGGACTTAAACCGTCATGATGGTGGTGAAGGCTGCATAGAGCTTCGCTATCTTCAAGTCTTGCGGGCTAGTGTGGGCTTCCTTAATTTTTTCTTTTCGTTTCGCGACACCCCTCACGTGGCAGATGCCCCTCACACAAGCCTGGATACGTATCTGAAACTAGGCGGCTGCCCTGTTAGATTTATTCTTTTTCACTTCAAGCAGGACAGTATCTACCTGAGAATGGGTTACCAATTCTCGCTTGTGAATATATGCTATTTCCTCAATTCAAATGCCTAATGTTTAATTTTCAGCTCTGTGTAGCCGGCGCATTAGAACTCCTTACGCCCGATTCCTGGCCAATTCCCCAAGTGTACACGGTCTCGGCACATTCGTGGTATTTTTCCTGCGACGGCGCAAGCAAGGGCTTAAACAGCTCTTTTGTTAAAATTGCACGACAGCAGCTTAATATAGCGATCATGTAACTCGTGCGAATTGCATGGTGCAATGGCACGCATATACGTAATATAGCTTTCATCGGGCAAACACAGCAATTCTCGCCGCTGTAAAGGGCAATACCAATTTTCTAATTTTTACAACCAGTCTGGATTTCACGGAACCTACAAAACTTTTACGCATGCTTTGGACACTTTACATCTGGGGATGCAAGAATACTTTGCATGATTTAGCAGCTAATTTAGCACCAACCAGAACGAACAGTAGAAAACAACACCTGCACAACTAATCCTTTTTGTGTAAAGGTTTACGGAGATAACCCCAAAATCACTGGAAAGAACTTCAAGTCCGAGGTACCTCCTTAGTGTAAATTCGGCGCTGGTGCTGTATTCCGTTACGCCGTTTCTCTATCTGAATATGCCTTTTTTCTGAAACAATAAATGTTGTACAGGACATAGAGTTCATAGCCCAACAGTTTGCTGTAAGAGACTCTTAAAGAGTTATTTATTGCGCACGTAATATGCTCAAAGTACCGTGACTGATTTGTTACTCACGAGCGTACAGGTCAATAAAGTGAATGAAGTACAACTTTCAATTTGCGCTACAATTTATAATTATGCCTTTCGAAAAATAATAAATCTTCTTACCATGCAGGGTGTTCCATTTATGTACATCTTGGTACCTTTGTCACATGTGCAGTTGTAAACGAAGATCCTACCCTATAATGACAGAAAAAAATATTTGTGTGAGTATTTCCGGAAACAGTGCTTGCAAAAGGAATTTGTTGGAGATGTATATCGCCAGTACTGCCTTGCAGTCAAAGAAAGTCAAGCTAAACGTTTTAGTTGGACATTAAGGTTTCAGAAAATGTTTCAGAGGCGTACATTTTGTAGTAAGAATGGTATAAAACAGTATTTTCGTGAGATTAGTCAGGACGAAATGATTTCTCTAAAAGTGAGGCGTTTTTCTTTTCCTACTATATCCCTTAAATGTGTGTATCCTAATGCATCTCGCTATGCGGTAAGTTGTACAAGATCATGTGAGATATCAACGCTATCGACTTGAGATCTTTCAGTTTGCACATTCCATTGAACCTAGACCGCTTTTGTGGGATTGGTTATGCACTGGAACTGCAGTGCCCGTTTTCTGTAAGGCATTACAGGAGGTAATCCATACACTGAATGAGCATCAGCAGACTGGGGTGTTTTCTGTGGTATTTTCTTCAATTCCACTGGTATACTCGGAGCAGCTCCTTATTGTTTCTCTTAAGGAAGGTCATAAGGGGGTTGGTTCACCGCAGGAGGGGCCGTAGAAGCATTAATATTTGCGAAAATGTCCCTCATGCCAATGTGTGGGCCCATTCGTAATTCCTCACTGTTGGCCTGAAGAGCGGCGAGATCGCCCTGCAGAGCTTGATAATAGTTGGAGTATTCCGCTTTTTGCTCCTGTAGCGACTGCTTACACGAGTTTTCTATTGTGGCAAGGTGCTTTCCCACCAGTTCCTCTCCGTCCAAAGGAGTGACCGGCTGTTTTACGTGAAGCTGCGTGTTCAAGCTCACACAGGTGGAAGCTCCACCATGGCTCTAGGACTACCCCGAAAGTATAATTAAGAAAATGTTAATCGCTGTAGTTTGTATGGCAGACAGGAGGAATTCTTAGACCTCATTCGTTATAACAACAAAGAACGAGAATAATACAGAGATTCTGCTGACTGACACCATCATTAGTTTGTTTGCTATTGTTTAAAAGGTGTTCTTGTTAGCTGAAGGAGCATGTTCTATGGGCAAAATCGCCATCTGTTCCTTCATCATCAGCGGGCTCCGTAGCACGAAGTAAAGGCATAATCGCCTTAGATGACCGAAAAAGTGACTGTGAAGCCTGGGCGATGAAGTCACGACGACTTATTTAAAATATTTCACTAGCGTTCTGGTTATGCCGCCAGGCACATCTAACGCTGCGATAACAGCTCTGAAATAAAAATGTGGAAAAAACCATTTAATCGGGGCCAAAAACTATTCAAGTCGCCGGATTTGCGAAATTTCACTTGGTGGCGTAGGTAGCTGGTCTTCACTCCTGATCCATAGACATGAAAAATTTGGAACCACGTAGACCGGCACCTAAGGGACTACATTTTTAAGGAAAAATGCAAAACTCTGTGCAACGCTTGTTATGTTTTCAATATAATCTTTGCATGGTAGAGACAGTTCGCTATAGCGGAAAAGTGAAAAACAGCATTTAGGTATGGAGAACCTATTTTCATTATGTAGGATCAGCATACAATTCAAGACTATATTGAATAGCAAAACCGTGATGTTGAGCCAAATGTGTAATATTCACGCCATTCGCAATATTTGTTTAGAGACACTTGCAGTGGCCTCACACAATGTTTTGGTAGGTGTACGCTTCAGCAGTTACATTCACTTGTCACCGATGGCGCGCCAATCTAACCGACAGCACTTTCCGAACTAGATGTAACCATGGTAAATTTATTTTGCAGGTATTGGAGGCGACTAATAAATGTGTCTGTTCATGTGATTTTGGGTTGACAAATGCCCCATGCCGCAAAACGTGCCTCAGAATATCTCAAACCAGTTGTACACTTACTCTCTGGCTCGTTTTGTTGGGACAAAACTGAGATCCATGTTTGCCCTTCAAATCTTTGGAAGCTACTGGCAAGTTCAGACCTGAGGAAAAATAAAGTATATATTTGCAAATGCTGTGATTTTTATACCTTTTATACCCGTGAAACGGCTTCAGTAAAGCAGTTTTCAGTATTGGTGGATTGAATAAATGAATAAAATGAATAACTGAATAAAAGCTATAGCGGAACTCACGGAATTTTCCACTAGTGTGCGACATTTTTACGCCGCTCCTCTTCACTGTGACTGCTTTATATCTGAATTTGGCTGGTTTACTTTTGCCTTCGTTTTGGGCGTATCTGGTTTACTGCACACTCTAGGTCACTAGTTTAAAATTATATTTTTATTCCCTTTGTATTATCCTAATTTACGCTCGACCACACGTCTTAATTTTCACTATTACAAGGTTTAATAGTAATGACTCCAGCATTTATCTACAATTACGGAAATGCAGAGTTACATAGATGGTCATTTTCGCAATTTATTAGAGTGGCAATGAAGACAAAACACGCGGTTTTCCTATTTAAAAGAATAAAACTTTGGTAGCTCACTCTGCTCCACCCCAGCTACGAACGAAGTTTTTAACCAAGAAACGCAAGAGATATTGAAGAACTTTCAAATTTTGCGTCACAGTGACGCAATATGGGCAGACGGCAAGTGTTATGAACCACCGCTAAAATATCTTTATGAATGTGTGAACTTTGCGTTAGCACTGAAGTTATGCAATCAAACGGAAATCGATGCCGCACTGCAAACTCAAAGTTTTTAGCGGTGGCTTAAAGACAGCGGCCGCCAATCGAACCAACAATATTCCGTGCCGCAATAGAAAAACTACCGCAAAGTGGCTAGGCAGTCTCTATTGTTGAATGGCTGTTTTCGATATCGCTATTATTTATTTCTATTTAAATGTCCATTGAAATGTAGAAAAAAACACCTGGGAGTCCCTGGCTAGTGCATCAGACCCCCTTAGGGGTAGTGATTAGTTAAGGTTCACGACAGGTTCGAGTGGAAAATAGCAAGGGAAAAATAGTGGGTTGGGATATGAAATGCAGGAGAGTGTCCCACACTGTCTTCGCTAAAATAGGTGGCTAGGACGGACGCAGGAGATCATTTAAGGAATTTGGTCGTAAGTTAGTGGGAAGGGTGTCCAGGAGAACCTGTCTTTCCATTTGAAATCGAGGGCATGTCCAAATAATGTGTTCAGTGGTGTCCGGAATTCCACAGGGTATACACATGCCTTGGTTAAATGACGAATGAAAAAAACCGTTCTTGTTTTGCAGGGGACAGGTTCGTAAGTGTCATTACCTGTCTTAGGCGGACTTGTTGAGAGCGAGAATAAGACTTGGGAATGGGAGTTTGGTTGACGAGGGAGGCGAGAAAGTCTTTCCGTTGCTGTTTGATGGCGGTCCGGTGCTCGTCAGGGTCATAATCGCAGTCCGAAGGCGTCCAGCTGGCTTGGGGCACGGTTGCGAACGATGCACGTGCCGCCACATGGGCTGCCTCATTTTCGTGGATTCGCGGCATGGATGATGACGGATGATAAAGGATGCTCTTGAGCTCTTGGATCTTCTTAACTCGTACGCTGTATGATAGTTGATGTAGACATTCCAGGAAAACGTCCTGGCTATTTTTGTGAATGTGTATGAGTTTGTGCATAGAAAAAGATGATATGTTATGAACAAGGTGACGAAGTGAGAGGATGATACTTTCTACTTCTGCCCCTTAATGGTGGCATCTGGTGGTAATTAATGAACGCTATTGAAGTTAAATGCCGGTATATGCCACGCCGAAGTTTTGCTGGGTTCTGTTTTAGATGCGTCAGTGTAAATGCTGAGTGTATTAAGGTGGCAAGACCATTACTGGTGTTGTTTTGCAGATTTCTGCCTGTTTTGTGGTTGGGGATCTGGTTTAGGATCCGTTAATGATAGGGTGGTCCATGGTTCTGATGTGTAGGCTATGTCTGTCAGCTGCGAGGTATTGTGGCGACTGAAGGGGTGCATTTCATATCTACAGGGAAGGAGTTAATTGTGTGAGCACCCCTTCAATCGCTCTTAAAGATAAGGAGGTACTACCTACGAGGGCGCATGTGTGACACATAGGATGGCGTGTGTAGGGATGTGTAGGGGTAGGTCGTGGTGATGTTATCTTTCTTTGTTTCTCTGACGCTAAGTAAAATTTGAGTTGTAGTCTAGCGAGTGTCCTGTTTACTTCTTCTTCGTCCGTGTCTAGTTTTTGCTAGTAAAATGCATTCTCGTGTCTATCACACACACCCAGCCCATTCGTGGGCGCAGCGTAACGACCGAAGCCCCACCCAACTATGGCTGCTATGGCGCAAACATCGCCGATGGAGTAGCGTCGCAGCCACTAAGTCACTTGCATTAGATGCTCCGGTAGCAAAGCTCAGCAGAAAACAATGATCGAATGACATCCCCTGGCCACCGTCAGTCAAATGCTGCCACAGTCACAGGGGGAGTTCGGTCCGAACGAAGTGCTCACTATATTCCGGACGATAGGAGCGGCCAAGACGACAAGATTTTCCCACGGCAGCCGTATTCATACACAGCAAAAACACAATCGACGACAGATGGCACACCTTAAACGTCTAAAACGTACTCGTAAAATGGTGAAACACGCTCATGACACGCTAACTTGGAGCGATGTCTGATACTACGCCCGCCGTCCGCACGTAAACAAAGCCGGTCAGTCTGACAGTCGGGAGAAGGGTGCGTTCATTTCGCTGCAGTGAACTTCCTCGCTTACTTGTTTTGGGCTTGCGCTGAGCTGCACTGGCGCCACCCTCAAACTACGTAGCAAACAGATTGCAGTTGAAGAACAGAACACCCAGAAAATCAGAGCCGCCTCGCGCCGCTTTACAGGGACAAGCTTTAAAAGGAGGCTGGGGACAGGCCGGAGTTTTAAAAGGAATAGCTGGGTTATCTACTTTTCATAACGGAGTAAATATTGCAACTCGATTCTAGACGGCGCTGCACGCGGAGGTTAGTGCAAGCTGTGCTTTTTCAACGGAGCGGCCTCAAGTGGTGGCACGCTGATAATGCTAAGCGTGCTCCGGCGATTGCACCGGTATCGCTTGAGGTTTATCGGATGCTGCACTGTCACTACTTTGTTAACTCGAGCAGCTGGAAACGCGGGACCGAGCTCTCTCGGGCCTTCTGGAATAGCGCCCCAAGAGCAGATTTTGCATGGACTTCTTTTTGAGTTTCTATACTGCAGTGCGCATGACAGCGTCAGAGAAAACAATGTGTTTATGACTGCTGGGCCCTAAACTTAGCAAGAAAACGGTAATAGTAGAGAAAAAATGTATCATGCAAAAGAACACAAATAGCTTACTCATTTCTGACACATCACCCATACTTTGAGGCAAAATGCGAAAAAAAATCCAAAATACGCAGATCATGAGAGATAAACTGTTGAGTATTTTTGTGTTGCCTATAGTTTCGCATGGATGTTTTATTGAGCTATCCATGCGGCATGTCCGTGAGGTCTTGGCATTGCTCTCCTCATTTTCACGCCAGTTTTACAACAATGCAAGCTATAGAAGAGTGCTAAATGACTAAGAGAAAAGAAGGCGTGGATAGAGCTTCCATCGACAAAGGAGGGAGCGTCTTTCGCAAGGAATACACAATGGCATGGAGACGACTATCCGAAGCGTGACTCGAAAGCTGCTTTTGCCGCAGCGGGTCACGCGACCCTTTCGGCCGCTTTTACGCGTTGTAAAATCAATCCTAAAGCCAGTGTTGGCAGTAAAGCAGTAAAGAATTAGAACAACAGAGAGAAAATTGTGATACTGGTGGAGAACAAATGGAGCAACAGAGAGTCATTGATGCTCTTACACCTAGCAAGCAGGACCACTGAGACAATTTAAGCGGGAAGCACGCTTGCACGGCGTACGAAGGGCCAGCAAGCAACTTGCGTTGTTGTGTTGTGAAGTCGAAACAGGGCGTACACATAAAAGCTCAGTCACAAGTACGCGAGAGAGAAAGACTAGGACCTAAGGTATTCTTGAAAGTTTTTCAGTGAATCTTAAATTATTTTTTGCTTGCTTAGCGTGTTGACTATAGCAATTTATAAAGTGACAGGCAATGAACTTCTCACCTGTGTAAGTGAAAAAATCATACTTCAATAATGTTCATTGTTTAGTGCGAGGTCTCCACCGCACTAATAATTCCTTGCAAATGTCGTTTTCTTTGCTCCATTTTAACGCCTTCTTTTGGTGATGCACACTGAACAGACACCAACTAAAATAGGAACTTCGGTGCGGTGCTTCCACATGTAACAATGATGTGCTCCACAAACTAACTACTTTGGGCCCTTGTCAGCCAAAAAATGCCAATAGGACATAATTGGCTGTATATGGCGAAAATTTAAAACATAATTCTGCAATTCGTACCGGCTGCTACAGCAGGCCATAAAATGTTTATTCGTGATTGTTAATCTTGGCTTCCAACGCCTAAACACAAAAGTCAGTGATCTCTACCTAATGATGATTGCCTCAAATACAAGCCTTTTTTGAGTATATTTTCCGAATTGTGTTTAATTGTAAGCATATTTCTTCAGAAGTATTGTTTCTTGCAATATTTTTAGTCATCTAGGAATACGCGTGTATAAAAGTAATAATGCGTTGTCCAGGCTGGCTACACAGTTGGGCTTGTATGTGTGCCATTTTTGCGTTACTGATCTGTACCTGCATTCAACATACAAAAGCCGTTTTTACTGAAATATAAACAGAATACAGTCTCTACTGTACAGCGCACAGTGTGGGGCTCGTTTCTTACGCGGTGTCAAAGGCTTTACTTGTGTTACATTGTTCGAATGTTTAGGGCAGGTCGGCTACTCTAAACGATAAGCTTCGCTCTTTATATATCAAGTTTACCGTTTGGATGTATAAGCTTCTTCTTTACCCATACACGCCAATTTAGTCCTATTTTCTTCTTGTTTGACGAGATTGCGCAGAATGGCGAAGTGCTTCTTTTGATGTTCAGCTGCTGGATCCCCTTACGAATTTACGCCGTTGCTCGTACCGCGTGGACACAAAATTACCAGCTGTGCTGCTGCCTGTGCTACTACCCCCATTTAGGCGTCCATTATGCGAAGTGCTATGATCCTATGAGGAAAAAATGGCGACGTTGTAAGCAGTAGGTGGTCCAACCTATACAAGCCTTTACCTATAGAAACAGGGCAAACCCTGGCAGTAACGGGTATGGAACCAAGGGACATACATTTGAACGTAGGTGTCTTTCTCACCACTTTACTTTACATCTACGGCACCATAAAGCCGGGCCTTTTGGGTTACCTTCTATCAGCCTATTTCTTCTAATCGATTGCATCAGGTCTTCTATAGTGGTGCATTCCTGGTAAACTGCGTGTATGTCATGCTGGGTGGCACCTATACTGCCATAACACAGACTCGTACCATTTAAGTACCGGGTGCCGTATGGTCTCCGCACAGGGCACATGCCCACTCGTTGGGATTTCCCAATGATGCTGGAAATTACTGTCACTTGCATGAACAGAAAGCAAACTCAGATGCGCATGGTGACCGACGAATGGCTTTAAACACTAGTGTGCATAGAGTTTCTCAATAACACCTAGAGCGGAAAGTGTCGCTGCGATCGCACGCTGCCATGGGACTAGTGGGCAGTGTCGAAATCAGATTGGCAGCAAGTGGCTTGTACAAAGGGCTATGGATTAGGCTTCTAGGCTCTGGAGGAATTGTTTATTCTGTTTTCGGGATGCCAATTTCTGGCATTAAACGGCTGTCACTGATATGTCCAAACAACAGCGTGATTAGCACTTAACGCACGTGCTTGCGTTAGCCGAGAGTTTCTTAAGATGAAGGGGTGACCACATGCAGTGACGCAGCAAACGTAACTCAAGAGGTACAACAGCACAGTGTACTGGGTGACAGCGAGAAGCAGAAAAAAATTCATACACTACCGCCAATGTTATCTGTCGTCGTCGCTCGTCGCTACAGTTCACTGTATCCCCGCTGCCGCTCGCTTGTGGGCTGCTTCTGTCCGGCAAAAAGCGAGCGAGGCTCCCAGCGGCCAGTTATACCGCTTCATAGCGCTTGCCGCCGCCACCCACACTGCAGCCACTAAATAGGCTACGCTAGCCCACACTATCCGTTTTCTGCACGCATTCAGTTACGATTTTCGCGACGCTCGTCGCCGCCGCTGCGTTTGCTTGCCCCTTGAAGCATGCACTGCCTTGGCCAGGCGCAATGAGGCAAGATACATAGCTACTCGACAAGCCAGTATGTATTCGCCATTTCAAGTGTTCATGCAATTTCATATTGCTTTGCGCGGGTGCTTGAAGACTTCCTTCCTCCGCCTCCTAAGTTTATTTATATCTGCTTGGACAAAAAAATAAATACGACGCGATTACATTATTCTAGCATCTCTATGTTGCATCTGCTTCTCCTGCCAAAACGCGTAGCATACAATAATAATACTCTATTGAGGGAAACACAAGAACAAAGTTTAAGACAATCTAAACAATTTTTTCAGCTAAATATAAAAAAATCAAAGAAAACCTCAACCCGTTTGGAGTATGTAATAACTTAAAAATAAATCCGGGACGGCCCGCTGTATCTGTCAGCGTGAGCCAAATGCAGCACTTCTGCTTTTTTATTCTTTGTAACCCCCAAATTTGTTTGGAAACATAAGCCCTCCAACACAGTGTATTATACAAACAAAATAAATTTGTTAATAGCGGCACTTTTCGCAGCAAGTTTTTAAAACAAAAACTCAGTTTTCGTATCTACAAAGGTGTTGCCGGCCATGCCACGCCGAACTTCCGCCCGAACTACACACTATGGCGGCACTTATGGAGGCGTAGAGCGCCTTCGCCGAACCACGTTGACGCTAGCGCCAGATTCCACTCTAGGGGAGTTAGTGAGAAACTCTATGCTAGTGTGTGCCTGCACAAAACACTACTTGGATTTCTTGGCACACTTAGGTCTGTTTGAGGGCTGTTATTGCGAAAGCATCAGTGATTCTCCTGCTGATACATTACAATCACACCTCGTTGAAGGCGGCAACTGCTGTGAAGGCGGCAGTGAAGGCGGCAACTGCTGTCCAAGGCTCACAGTGAATTCTACAGTTCATGTTGCCATGTTTCTTCCGAATTAAAACCAATTGGGTAGAAATAATTGACCGCCGTTGATTTGCACGCCCTAAAGGGTGAAGTAATTTTCCGCAGACCAATACCTGACCAGTAGGCAGGAAGTATCCTGAGCTCTGAATTATATCGCACTTATATCTCACCGTCGCCAATTTGTTAACATCCCGTGTAGTAGCGCTCTTCAAGAAGCAACGCTTCTTCGTAGGGAACCTTTCATTTGGAGGCGCGGAAATTTCTTTTGTGTATAGGTTCTGGGTAGCTGCAGCTCTTTTTTAACATGTTCGTCGCCAATACCGTGATCATGGGATCTCAACACGTATAAGCCTCGAACACCATCAGGAGGGTTCCCACCATCACTGACTTCTTGTGCGCATGTTTCCACGAACGATGATGCCATGAACCCAAGATAGACTACATTCCTGGGCACTGTCTATCAAGGATGTTCCACATGAGTATTATAATCATAATGAAAGCATATTCATAAACCGTATTCAAAACCATATTCAAAGCCTCTTGGACAGAACGCCTCCACTGTTAAAGTCAAGTTGTGATATTTTACAATCAAGCTTTGTAGAATATGGGAAGTATAGAACGCGAAATATTGTGATATCATAGATTATGAACTTTCCACGACTAAAACCAGCAATGCCACATTGCGGACTGTTGCTGAAGAGGTCTCGAACGACTTTTGTGGTCACGCAAACTACCCTTGGCAATGGGAACCTCCGATCCATATGTTTTGTAAGCAACGTTAGAGCAATAAAGCTTTATTAATCCTAGCAACTGCTGGGAGGCACTTATACGTCATTTTGGTGACACCTTGAGTCAATAAAAAATTTAAAAGCCCGAAGTACTGCGTTTTATGTTCGATTCGTTAAACCATGAGCTACAAAGGATAAAAACATGTTCCACCTATAGCGGTAGAAGCCCCGGTTAGTATACTTATGCTTAACCTTCCTTCATATCTCTAGCATTGTCACTCACGGGGTTTATTTTATTTCGTTCCCTGGAGAACACTCTGGAAAAATTAAAATGCCATTTTACGCGGCTTTCATGCTACGAAAGACATCGTCAAGCTTGTATATGCTGATCCTTCATCTTGTGCGGGCGAGAGTGCGCAGCTGGCGTGACTTTTCCGTGCTATTTGCCTTTTCCCTGCCTTTTTTAAGAGCTAACGAAGCGCAATGCTAAACTGTTACCATAAGTTTTGCTTCAAATTTCAGTCGTTTCTGGGGAAATTTGGAGTTATCAGTCCTGCGTTCATCGCTGCTGTGTTAGATGTTGAACCAGCTTTATGTCGTTCATTGCGCTTTACGGGGGAGGAGGCATAAAATATTATTAGCCTTGTTCGGAAAATACTCACTTGCTAAAAAAAGAACGCAAAGAAACGGAGCGACTGCCAAGAGTATCATTTAACCTGAAAAAAAGGAAAAATTACGTTTTATGTTTATTTCCGGTAACAGAATTATACAGTATACCGAATGGTTTGAACATGGTTTGTGTTCGAGCACCTCAAAAACCCCTGTGTCGTTGTTCTACAGAGAACAGAGCAGCTCCACATTTCTGCATGGCAGACACAATAGGTACAGTGCCGAGCATGTTACTTAAACATTTCGTTGTATATTTAAGTATGCAGAACGCAGGCAAAACGATATAAACGCAGCGTTTTAAAAGTAAACAGAACCTCTGGTGAGGGAGATTAAGTTCGCTTTAACTTTAATGCCTAATTCTGATACTTTTCGTTCCCGTTAATGAAATAAAAGCTTCCCTATCTTTCTAGGTAGAAAATATGGAGTCATGGCCAAAGGGTGCCAATAAAGTGGCCCACGGGCGGAGTAAACTAAATCGTAAAGAATGCGCAATGCACGCCACTTCAACCCTTTAATTAATAAAGCAACATAGCTGATAAATTTGAGCCTGCTATTTAGGTACGGTGTCCTTCGATGTGAGAACTGTAGGCGTTAACAACACCACCGAGCATTCATATGTATTTCGGTGAACGAAGGCTGACATTTCGACTGTGTTTTGAGTTTGACGAGGCTGGTTGTGTTAGACATCAAATCATGTCTATAGGAATGATTTCATTCGGTAATTGCGAAAACTAGCGATTGGTAGAATCGAAATTCATGCTTACCATATTTGTGTGTGTGTTGATGAATTTGAGGGTAAACAGGCGTTTATGGTGGTGTGCGTTTTCCTTCCCACAAAGCGTTCTTATTCATTTTTTGCCTCTTGCTAACCTCTCTCTGCCGCTTACATGTCCTTTTGAAGGCAGGACGCATAGACTCCAATGTTACTTTAGTGGTAATTAAATTACCTTGTGGTTTCTTGCTTCCGCGGGCGTTTCCCCGCCGTTTGTTTAGCATTTTGATTTATTTGAGCACAATCACTGCTTGATCGGCAGCCTTTAATAAGAAACGAGAAGTCGTGGTGGGGGAACGGAATTAGATGGGTCGGAACAAATCCAAAGGAATACTGAAAAGTACTATTTAGTTCTTCTGTAGTGGGCGGTTTGTTGAGAAGTCACAAGTGGGCACTATAACTTTTGCTCAGTTTCGGCCCATTCCCCCACAGTTCTTTCAGAGGGTGCACTGGAGAAGTTGCCGTAGTTCACGTATCGGAAAAACCTACGAATACCACTTTGTAGCGAAAACTGCTTCATTCCTTCAAGCAGTGATGTTTCACTTCAAGAATATTGTGAGTGTTCTTGGGCAACGTTTGGGAGGACGTGGGAAGCGATTACTTGCCCTCATCTCAGATAAAAGTGAGGGTGTGTTCATATTATATGCTAAAGGTTTGGGCCAGAGGTTAACTGGGAAAAGAAACGTTTACGGTTCAATAAAAAATCCAGATGTGTCTATTTAGAGACAATGTTCTGAGTATATGTCGGGTTCGCGTAGGCCTGATTAGTACACCTTCCTCCTTGTGGTGCACACAATTGCGATAAAAAGCTGCAGCCTCACTTCAACTTTTAAGTCCAGTTACTGGACAAATTTATAGGTTGCCTAAAATACATAAAAGAGGAAATCCAGGCAGTCCAATCATCTCCGGTATGGGGACTGTAAAAGAAATGATCTCTAGTTTTATCGATAGCCGAATTAAAGCCATTCCTCCCACATTACGTTCGTATGTAAAAGATGCTAACAAATTTCTGGGTGATATTATCGATCTAGTTATACCAGAAGATAGCCTGCTAATCAATCACGGTATCACCTCGCTATATAGAGATATTTCACACTTGGACGGCATCCGAGCTATCATTCAGGAGTACCCTAATGCCTCCCAAGACAATTCAATTGGTAGGAAAACTCTAGGCGTGCTTCTAAAGCTTGTCTTGGAGCTGAACCACTTTGAATTCGACAATAAGCACTACCTGCAAATCGTCGGGACCTCGATGGGAACAAAAATAGGACCCAACTATGCTAATATTTTGACGTGCACATTGGAGTCTGAATTTCTAAGCAAGGCACAGCTTAACTTTTTTGTCTAGCGAAGGTTCATTGACGACATTTTTCTCATTTGGTGCCATGGGGAAGAGGAACTTCTCAAATTTAACACCGCTTTCAACAACGCCCACGAGAACATTTCATTCTCCCAATCATAGTCCTTATCTGCCATTAACTTTCTCGATGTTTTTATTTTATTTTTATTTTTACTATTATTTGTGTCTTTTTGCACTGAACAATTGCTATCGGGTAGATAAAACCGCTTCTCGTTTTTTTTTTGGTGTGTGTGTTTTGCTTATAGTTTTGCTGTGTGTCTGTATGCGGGCCTACAAAGCAATATGACCTTCCAGAACTTCATGTGGCACTATATATCTCCCTTTTTCTTTGTGGTATGTAACCTTATGTCCATTTATTTTTCGGTGTTTATGCGATTATCAACCTTAATTTAGCGTTACATTGCATTGCATTGCCTTTGCATTGCATGACATTGCAATTCTGCGTCCGCCACATGTGCGGCTGTTGCGTTTTACGCAGGAAAACGTTTTCGCGATTTCACTTGATGGGAAACCAGGTGTCTTTTGGGGCTTTCTTCGAACTTCTTTTGTCCCCGCATTCCCCAGCTGCGCTTCCCGGGACCCTGCCGCTCCAAAGGACCCACTCCTTTTTCTCAATCCCCTCTTCTTTCCATTTTTTCCCTCTCTTTCTTGCTAACACTTGCACTAGGCGTCCGTAATTTACTCTGGGCTCTCCCACACACCTTTTCTCCTAACCAGTCAATTTCCTCTAGTTCTTTGCACATTTCAGTATTTTTGAAACTCCCGCACCTTTATACCTACATGTGGTAGCACTGTTTTCTAAAAAATAGCGGCAGGTTGCCGTACCAGGCAGATGCTGCCAGAAGCAGGTCTAGAAACGAGCAGGAAACGAGCCCCTCGTTAGTTCCTCACGTTCTTGCTTTCACGTGATGACTTCAGTGCCATTACACAGGTTTCCTGTTATCCAATAGCCTCGCCTGGCTTGCATACGCCCCCTTTCCCCTGTTTCCCGGCACCACTCCAACCCCCCCCTTTTTTTCTCCCACCCCTGCGTTCTGGTGGTTCGTACGCTTCTGTTTCGCGTAGGGTTTACGTTTCGCTTGATACATTTTCTTGCCCAATCCACAGCTGTAATGTATTTAAACCCAACTGATCTGCACTATTTTTATCTTTGAAAAAGACCGGCCCCCGGTCGAAACATTAGAATAAATATTGTCATGTTTTTCAATGTGACTTCTCTATGGTATAGTTTTTCTCGTAACTGTATATATATATATATATATATATATATATATATATATATATATATATATATATATATATATATACAGAAACATAGGTCGGCAGTCTACAACGCCAAAGGAGGCATAGGGGTGTGGTTAGGCTCTATTTTTTACTACGGTTAATGAAGTTAGACGTGGGTTCGGGATCGAAAGCATGGGATCGAAAGGCGTGGGTTCGGTCCCCACTCTGGGCGCGTGTTTTTATTTCTTTCTTTCTGCCTTATATTTAAAAACAAATTGTAACTTCATTAACCGTAGCAAAAAATAGAGCCTAACCACACCCCTATGCCTCCTTTGGCGTTGTAGACTGCCGACCTATGTTTCTGTATTTCCTCAACGAGCCCCTCATTTCCTTACTATATATATATATATATATATATATATATATATATATATATATATACATACATACATACATGGATAACGAAATAGGCGAGAGAGAGGGGGAGGGAGACGGAGAAAGAGAGTGTACGTTGCGTGAGCGCTTATACCAACACTCGTAAATTTCCCGCGAATTCTCATATCGGTGTTATTTAAGCCAGGCCTTTTTGAATTTTGTACCAGTGTTCAAATCCTATAATTTTCGAGAAATGTTATTGCTATAGAGCGCTGGTTGTGATATTACCCGAAATTATATATGAGCACGGCTGAACTTTAATGTGAGACCGCGATACAAGACTCCTATCTAAAGCATATCCATAAAAGGGCGTAGATATAAACGTGCGGGTTGCCTAATTTGAAAAGCTTCTTGCGCCCGTCTACCACTGCTTTACGTGAATTATGGGGGTGGAGAGTCACTTTCTCGTTGATCTAAAATATCCAATACAAACAGCGGCCGTAACATAGCTTTCATTGGCTGTTCTCGTATCACCCCTAACAAAAAAGCAGGTGGAGCCATGAGCGCAAAGTTTGACCGAAGTTCCCATACTCGATGTGACTTCCGTTGCCAATCACTCGGTAAGCGACTGTAAAATGGGGGAACGCGGGCCACTGGGCACATAATGCTTAAAGAGAAAAACAGCGCTAAACCCAGGACAAAGTAAAGACTAGACAAAACACTAGACTAGACAAAACCTCGTCTATATTTGTCCTACATTAAGCGCTATTTTTTGCTTTAAGCATTCGGTAACATAGAGCCAGCAGGAAACGTGCTCGCGTTTCGATAAAAAGAGTGTGGGTACCAGAAAAGGATATTTTAAGCGAAATGTATATGTGAGCCTCTCATTTGGCGCTCAAGTTTCAAGATATATATTCCTGTACTTAAAATAATAAAACAAATTGCCATTGTAATTAGATTTGTTTCATCTTAAAGGCATCACTAAAGATATCTACAAAGCTGGGATCTCAATTTTTGTTATGTAGGTCTCGTTTTCACGAAACATGAAAGCCTTGATGCATTTCAAAAATTTTCGGACTTCTACTCTTTCATATTGATTACACAGCGAGTTACACCTCCAGAAGTTACGTATCAGCAATAGTTGCCGCTGAGTTTTACCAAAAGATCTAGACAATCAACCTGTGGTAACTGAAACTGTGCGTGCGAAACCGGGGGGAACTGACTTACCCAAAGGTTTTTCGTCCACAGCCTTGATAGTAAACTATGAACATAAATCATGTTTATTTCAGCTTAAGCTGATTTCATTTGCGAGTACTCCGTTAATATTATTCAATTCAAGAAAAACCCATTGACCAGAATCATGACGTAAGGCCGTAGGTCATATCTCTTTCTGTTTATTTTGTCGACCGCTTCAATACAAGGGTTAAAGTTTGATCAAAATAAAGGTTTAGCAACATTTAACATCTCGCGAAATGGCGTTCGATTATACTACGTGTTCCCTTAAAAAATTGCACTGCAGCTCCGCAGCTACCATCGAGGAGGGCGGACCAGTCAGTCAATCACTGAGTCTGTGCATCAGTCGGTTTGTCGGTCGCTAGGTCGTTACTCACTCACTCCCGCACTCACTAATCAACTCCCTCACTTACTCCCGCACCCACACAATCACTCCACCACTCCTTCACACACTCTTTCGCCCCAACACTCACTCACTCACTCACTCACTCACTCACCCACGCACGCATGCATTCACGCATGCACGCACACATAAATGTTTCTGAGTGCTTGAAATAACATTAGCCACCCGCTACCGCCCTAATATCTTAGTTCATGCACTCCGCAAACATCCTTGGCTAGGTAGCAAATAATTTTAAAGTCTAATCAAACAGCCGGAACACTTACTCGTTGCGTAGCACCCCAGAAAAGACGCCGTTCTTCAGTCTGGCAAATATTATATATACTTACTTCCCGTACTACCAAAATGCAAACACCGGGAAATAAAGACACAAGCAGACCGGCTATCGCTCTCTGCACTCAAAGCTAAGAATCATACTTGGAAGTTTCATAGGTTTAAATGTTTTCGCTGTTCTTCTATTTACGTCGTCCACTCCGCAGTACAAAGCGAGCATTTTGTTAAATTTTCGTCCCCATCCTAATCAAATGACAAAATAAGACAATGCCGAATTGTAAAACAACTATCTTCACGTCAGAGCTAAGAGCGCCAGTGTGAAGATGTCATCGCCGAGGTCAGTGCCCATCTCTAATCGTGTGACACCGTCACATCCACTCTTTTAAAGTAGCGAGAAGAAACCCAACCACTCTGATTTGCTTCTAATATTACGCTACTATACGTGCCTCCATCTGCACCATTCGCTTTTTTGATTTTTGTACGTATAGTCTTGCTTTGCCTTTGCAGATTGAAACCGTTAACTGCAGAGTATCCTTTAAGAGCTGATTTCTTTTATACATGTTCTGAAAAATTTCCTCTTGGATCCGATTGCACACAGTGGGTGCTATCCTCGTCCTACTACACAAGAGGTCGTACCACTCGACCAGTAACCAGAGGCTTTATAAAGCTGCTACATCGGAGCTTAAGCACTTGCAGCTGCTTCCCTCGTGGATATCTTAGTATTGATGCTGATGTTATTGAGCATGTGCTACCATTTAAGAATGCTAGGTACTGCCCGTGATCGAAAATCGCTGATTTTGTTTAGCATGTGTTACAATTCAAAATGCTAGGTACTGCCCGTGATCGAAAATCGTTTCGTACTGCCTGTTATCGAAAATTGCTGATTTTGTTGAGCATGTGCTACAATATAATAATGCTAGGTACTGCCCGTGATCGAAAATTGTTTTGAGTTTCGATTACGGGCAATACCTAGCATTTTTAAATTTTAACACATGCTCAAAAACATCAGCGTCAAGTATTAGGATATCCACGAGGCCTCCACCCACGTCGTCAGGTGTCCTTGGCAGTCCTTTCCGCGATCTTATTTCGTGCTCGAGCCTCTCTCCGATAACGCCCGCTACCTGCACGGACGGCCAGGCGGTTAGAACGGTAGACAGTAATAACGTGCGCTCGTGCACTACTACGAAAGTTCGTTTGTGTGAAAAAACAGAGATATAGGCCTACAAAGTTTTATTACCTAACAACAAAGTCATAATCACAACCGTTACCAAATGAAGCGCAAAATTAATACATGTGCATTTTCTAACCATTTGTGTGATGTGTATTATCAACAAACGTGCTGGGCATCCCCCATCAGAGAGTGAAATGCATTGAAATTTTTAAACTGTATACCTTCCAGTCTACACCATAAATGAACTCAATGGTTACGTTGCTACAATTCCGTGAAGTTTTCGCGTGTGCAAGCAATAACGCCTTGCAGCCAAGCCAGCCTTAACGCAGATGCTCACTACAGTACGGCTGTAGCAGTTGAATCAAAACGACTTTAAATACTTCAGTTTCCTTTATCATAAACGGGTGGTGTTATGTTAGAAAAAAGAAGTCAGGCACAGCATTTCAACACTATCGTAAATAGCCAAACTAACAACATATCTATACAGTCTTTGTCAAACATTTCTATACGCCTCTAAAATCTTCTGGGCCACGAAGAATTCAAAGCAAACCCTAAACATTAAAATGCGAAAGAATTATTTGACGAGAGTGAGAAAGAAATAGGTGATTTCCCCAATTTTCTTGGTTAAAACACTTACCTCTCCCAATGAGATAAGCTTGTATTTGAAATTCTTTGGAGCATAACGACTTTTGGAATGATCCAGATACTTTTAACAAAGTCTGTGCCTACCTACCCACTGCGCGGCATCCAGAAGGTTTCCATTCGTACGCTACACACAAACTAAGGACTACAAGTGCTGCGACATAACCTTCCCGGTTTCTTCAAGTACCTATCTGCTAAGGGTCTAAATATCTCAACACTTCCTAGAATGCAACTACTCAGATTTTTAACTCCTACTGATAAACATAGCGATAAACTTGTCATAAAAACACGATTATCGGTGTAACGTTAAGGGACACGAAGGGAGCGGAGTGGGCGGGGGAACAAACGCGTGTTAAAGTCGTATAGGTAGAAATTAAGAAGAAATGAGTGGGGGAATGGCAGGTAATGGGCAGTCAAGGTAACCGTTGTTCATTAAGGGTAACAGAATAGATCCCTAGAAAAGGGAAGCGTGTCAGGGGCCGGCAGAAAGTTAGATGGGCGAAGAAGATCAAGAAATGTGCGGGCATAAATTGGTCACAGCACAGGACCGGGATAACTGGAGATTTATGGGGAAGGCCTTAGCCCTGCAGTGGGTGTAGATAGGCGAATGCTGATGATGCTGCTACGGCTGATGATGAAAACAAACATATTGAACGCGCACTTTTTCTTTTTCTTTCGTTACTATTTCACATATTTTTGTTGCACTACAACAACATTGTTTTTGATTTAGTTTGGGCTGCGTATTTTCTGATGACTAAGTTTATTTTGCCTAGAAGAACTGCTGTCATTTCAGCATTTTCCTGTTTGTTGTCTCAACTAACTTCTTTGTAGATGCTGCACTACGTTTGGTTTATTGCTGTACCATATTTTTATTTGCTTTGATCTGCAACTAATGGTTTTGTTAGTATGTAAGCTGTGAAATTGCAATTGCGTTTTCTTTTTTGTCGAATCTGTGGTCAAGCTATCAAGGGCCGGGGAACTCGCCAATCTTGAAGTTTTTTCCTGCGGTGCCCACTGCCGTCACATTGAAAATAAAGTTATTATATTCATATCCCTATTATTATAATCGTAATCAGCTAGTTCACGGTTAGGTTCAAAACTTAAGAGATATCACATCTACTGTCAATACATGGGTATTTACGGAAGGAGATTAGGAGAAAACGGCAGCAATACTTGTTTTGTGATACCTTTTCCAACTCAAATTATAAGGCAATGAGCCGTTGAGAAAACTCCGTCTTTACTATGAGTTTCATTTACTTGTCTCAATTAGCTACCTCACAGTCATGTTGCAAATGTTGGAGGATATCCATCAACAGAATGTGCATACTCCATTAAGGCCGGAGCATGGCTGCCGAAATGTCACCTTAACTATTGTATATTGGCACTATTCTGCAACAATGCATGTGGCAATAATAGCCTCGAAAAAACCCTGTATCTGAGTTCCATATATGTCTGAAAATTGTATCAGAGAGGATTTGCTATGGTTGGGGGTTCCCACTGGCTATTATTTGCATAGACTTCTACGGTAGGCGAACCGAGTCCCGAAGGGGCCCCTTTGCCTTGCCCATAGTTTTTTAGAATATTCTTGGGTAAGTTTCGCTCGCGGCCGTGAGACTGGAGTTAATAGAGAGGTTTAGTACTCCGCATGCTACGTCCGTGTCGTTCCTACTACGTTGACAGGAGCCCAGCTGGGCACGTGCGCATTTGTTACGGTGGGAGGTACCCTCTTCGCCGCATCGGCACGCACAGGCGCCGTCGGGTCCATGTCAGCACGGTAGGAACGGAACAAACAGAGCGTACGGACTGCCGAAACTCTCTATTTGCTCCCCGAAATCAGCCAATGGCGCCAAACGAAGCATGCGAGTAGGTGCAGTCAGTAAAAGTGGCCTTTTCCTAATCATCGCAGAATTGATTGATTGATTGATTGATTGATTGATTGATTGATTGATTGATTGATTGATTGATTGATTGATTGATTGATTGATTGATTGATTGATTGATTGTGGGGTTGAACGCGCCGACGCAACGCAGGCGATGAGGCGCGCCGTAGTGGAGGGCTCCGGATTAATTTTGACCACCTCGGGATCTTTATCGTGCGCCGAAATCTCGTACGCACGGGCGTTTTTGCTTTTCGCCTCCATCAGAAAAGCTGCCGCCGCGGCCGGGAATCGAACTCGCGACCTCGTGCTCAGCAGCGCAACGCCTTAGCCACTGAGCCACCGCGGTGGGTAATCATCGCAGAAGACCTGGTGACTGTGACTGCTGAGCAGTTCCCTAAGCTACGAGAACCAGCGTAGCGTCTCACCCCGGGCCTTGCGGTCCTTCTTTCTGGCCCGTCTCACTCGTTCTGGAAAAGAAGAAGCCATTCCAAACAAATTACCGCTGTATTTAAAAAGAGCAGCGCAATAACAATAAACTGATAAACACGATTGACCACGCCGAAACACCTGCTCTCCGGTCCAAAATGCTGCAATTTACCACATACGCTACGCGACGAGATCGGCCGCGATATTCCGCAACGAAAACAAAAAGGTGTCTGGACAATAAATGACTAAAACACTCCAGGAAGGACGCCTGAAAATACAAGAATAACTGATAACTTAAAAAAATTCCTGCCCTTCCATTCTGTGAAGAAGGATGATCTGCGAAGCTTGACGAAGTCCGCGGTGTGCACGAAACAAAACACGCTTGTTTATTTGAAATTTGCGATACAACATACTTCCTGGCCAGTCAGTTCAATGCAACTTTCAATTATCGGAGCTTTATTCTACAGGAAAAACATGGAGCTTTCTGTTTCCATTCCGCATCGCAGGCATCTGACTATTTGTGTAACACACCAACACAATCCGCTTGACCACTGAGGACACTGGACAGGTCGCATTGGCGAATAGCAGTTGTGAAAGAGAGGGACAAACTATATCGAGGAAGAGCGGCGAAGTGGTGCGAGTAAAGCGCCCTCACCAAAAGAAAAAAGAGGGTGGGGGGGGGATAGACATATACTGCTTCGAAGCAAAATGCTGCATACCCACGTTGTGAAAGCACATGAGCTTTTACCTAGTAGAGTGAAAACAGCAAAAACTAAGTGAACTCCGCAACTGAAAAAAAAAGAACTGTGCACATCCCAGTAATTAAACAAACTTAGGCAGAGGCAAAAAATCGTGTTTGACGAGCACGCATCTATATCGCTGGATAATTTGGATATCCTTACGGCCAATTGGAGCCTCTTTAACGGAACAAGCGCCAACCCAAACGGCGGCGACACTCGCGTCGGCACCCGCAGATACACGGAAAGGGTGGGATTCAAATTACTCACCTTTGGGCGGTGGTTCTGGGTTTTCCCCCTACAGCATTCCAAGGACTGATTCGCACAGATATTTGCAACGAAGTGCTTTACTTGAAGTAACATGATAAGAAACAACAGCGGCTGACTCCATTGTCGCCCTTCTGAGCGCACACCATAAGTACAGGGGGGATTAAAAGAAATACGAACAACGGAGCACACAGCCTCCGAAGCATGCCGCACCGTCTGGCTGCACTGTCAGTAAACTGCGCGCATGCGTAGTTCTTTCGGGGCGTTTGAGACTGTAGCCTACTGTTTGGGGAACCGCTTGATCAAGAAGGGACGCGGGTCATTTATTTTGAGGCATCTTTTTATAATCTGTCGCCACTGGGTATACTGTTATCTACTACATTCGCTAGCGAAGCCCGCAGCAAGCTGATTGCATATAGCAGATGCCATTCAACGATCATCCTGAAAGTGGCGACACAGCGTGAAAAGGCCCCTCAAATAAATGACCGGCGTCGCTTCTTGATCAAGCATCCCCCATAAATGTACGCCACACTCTCAAACGCTCCCAAACAACTACGCATGCGCGCAGTTTACTGACGTTGCAGCCAGACGGTGCGACATGCGTAGGAGGCTGTGCGCTCCGTTGTTCGCATTTCTTTTAATCCCCCCTGTACAATTGAACTTACCAATTCGCCAGCCAGGTCAGTGCCCATGCGACACTACCCTAATGCCGTCCCACGCCCCTACTGTTTCTGCACACCCTCGAATCTCCGCCTACATCTTTCGGAGAACGCCGGAAGGTGTGGAGAGGGTCTATCAGTATTCTACATCATCATTCAATGCACAGTTTCATCACAACACAACATAAACATCTTCCAGTGCTGTGCAGGTACAGCATTCCATGCCGCTCATCATACATGTTAGTTGCAATTTTTCTGTTAAGCAGGTTTTGATATTTTGTGGTCGACATTCAATTTTTACACCCATTTTCTCTCACCCATAGTCGTAACCTGGCTCTACAACAGCCACCTGCATTGTATTTTGTTGATTTTACTTTCACTCCTTATTACACGTAATTACGTTTGCATCTTTCTTGGTTCGCAAATTTTTGGTGCCCTTTGCCCTAGTTGGCCGTGCTCCACTTAAAAACGGCGTCATCAATATTCCAGCCGCAGGAGAGAGGCAGGTTAGGGATGCAGGTTGGGGTGCACTGGTGACGAGCCAGGGAATCGAGGAATCTCCACAAATTTCAGTCTTGCCTTATGGTCTTAATTGGTAATACACTTTTTGTTTGACATGACCTAACCCCGCACGGGGCACCTTGAGTATTCATGGTGACGGTGAGCAGCGACACCGCGGACCCCGAGCTCCCAACATAAGCCGTGTCCAACCGTGGCGAGGTGTTTTTAAGGTGAAGGGTAGAGCCGTAAACGGTGGCCGTCGGAGCCTTGGTCAAGCTCCGGCCGATGGGCTCCCTGCCTGTTCACCAGGCAGAGAGCTCCAGGACCTCTTTGGCTACCAGGGTAAGGTTAAAGAAGAAAGTACCCCCGTCTCCCTGCTTTTATACTATGCTATATGGCATTTTCTAAACCCCCCCCCCCCAAACGTGATCGGTCCATGAAAAGGGGCCGCACCGAAGTATCTTTTCCTTCATTGCCATCTTTGACATTTCCTGAACCAGATCATTACTCTCGATTTCTTGTCATGGAGTCCCTCAATCCAACCCACCCTCTTGCATCTCAGTCAGTCTTCTTGATCGCAAAATATCTTGAAGCCATAATAGGAAAATCATATAAGTGCAAAAAACAAAGGTCTGGTGAACTACTAATCGAGGTAAATGACAAGCAGCAGTCCACGAAGCTTCTAGCTCAGACTAGACTGGCTGATCTAGACATCAGGGTCACACCCCATCGGAGCCTCAACAGCTCGCAAGGTGTGATATCCGAGACTGATCTCTTGAACGAAACGGATGCGGATCTCCTTGCCGGCTTGAAGGATCAGGGCGTCACTGCCGTGAGACGCATCACTATCCGCAGAGACGACAAGGAGATTCCCACCAAACACATTATCTTGACTTTCGACCGCGCAGTTCTGCCACAACACATCAATGCAGGTTTTATCCGTTGCTCCATCCGTCCCTACATCCCGAACCCGCGGCGCTGTTTTAAGTGCCAGCGGTTCGGGCACGGTACAAACTCCTGCCGTGGCCGAACGACGTGTGCAAAATGCGCGTCGCATGACCATCCGAGTGACAACTGTACATCCGACACCCTCTCTTGTGTGAACTGCGGGGGGGGGGGGGGGGGGGGCGCATGCAGCCTACTCCCGCAAGTGTGAAAAATTTCAAATGGAAAAAAAGATAATTAACATCAAGGTCACGGAGAACATCACTTTCCCAGAGGCGCGAAAGAGGTTCGCTTCTTTCCCTCTGGGGAGGTACGCAGACGCGGCTCGCCGGGGGGCGGAGCGGCGTCTGGTTTCCACAGGGACCCAGTTCAGCGAGTCTGACCTGGTCCCACCCCCGCCCCCCGCTGGGTTGCCTCACGCAGCCCAACCCGGCACCACGCCGCTTGCTGAGGCAGCAGCGGTTGTGGTGCAAACCACTTCTGTCGGGACCGGTGCCGCTCCCGCCTCTGTCTCCCCGTCCTCCAGTCCGTTGGAGGGTACCGAGGTGATGGACACCACGGGCCCCGAACCGGCTCCCACCGTCACCGCACCGCCCGTGCCACCTCTGGTGCCCCGGACGCCCTCGGCGGTGGCGGCTCAAACGAAGGGCTCCCGAGGGGGGGCCAAGTCCTGGGGGCCCGGTCCGTCGGGCACCCCTCGGACATCCGACGACGAGATGGATGTCGGGCCGTTCCTGCCTGCAACGCAGCGCAAGGAGCGGCCACCGACTTCCAAGCCTACAGACAGGCCTAAAAAGCCTAATCCCAGAGTAACAGCCCCGAAAGACGACACATGAACACATACACACACTCCATTCATTCTTAAACGTAAATAATGGGAACAGAAAACATCATTCAATGGAACTGCAGAGGCCTCCTTAAAAATCTTGATGATGTGTATGATATCCTGCATGCCAATCAGCCAAGTCTCATGTGTCTCCAAGAGACTCACCTCAATTCCAAATAGACAAATTTCTTAAATAGGTACATGGTATTCAGAAAGGACAGGGTTGGCTGCACACACTCTTCAGGAGGTGTGGCAATTGTCGCCCGGAAATCCTTAGCCTGCCACCCTGTCACTCTGAACACTGTCCTCGAGGCTGTAGCAATCCGTACGATAATATTTAATAGGTTGGTAACGGTATGCTCCATCTACATTCCTCCTGATCATGCACTTTCGAGCTCTAATTTCGAGGCGCTGGTCGACCAGCTGCCTGAACCATACATACTAACAGGCGACCTTAATGCGCACAACTGTCTTTGGGGCTCCTCCAGAACGGATGCCCGAGGTCGCCTGATAGAGAAGTTTCTTACATCCACCGGAGCATGCCTCTTCAACAAAAAACAGCAGCCTACATATCATAACTTAGGACACAATACATACTCTCATCTTGACTTGGCGATTGGTTCCGCAGTTCTCTTTCCTTGTCTTGAGTGGGGTGTGGGCACAGACCCATATGGTAGTGACCATTTCCCCACTTCATTGACGTATATAGGTGTGGGCCTGAGCAGTTCATCTTCCTATAGGGGGTTTAATGAATCACAAGCAAACTGGAGCACATTCACACAGACATCTCAACTACACCACACATCCATAAAACACCTACACGTGGAGGAAGCCGCCCAACTCGTCACGGCGCACATCCTCGACGCCGCCGAAAAGTCCATTCCCCAGGCCTCCAGTGGGTCCCGCAGCCCAAGGAGGCCCTGGTGGAACGAGGACTGCAGGCGGGCGCGAGAGGCCCAGAACAAGGCATGGGGTGTCCTTCGCCGGTACCCCACGTCAGATAACCTCATTTCTTTTAAACGGGCCAAGGCTTTTGGGAGGCGAGTGCGCCGTGAGGCGAAAAGGGAGAGTTGGCGCACCTTCCTCACTTCCATCAATTCGTACACAGACACACACAAATTCTGGACACGTATAGGAAAACTAAAAGGACAACAGACACACAGCCTGCCCCTGGTTAGTACAACAGGGGACACACTGGAAGACCAGGCTAACACACTCGCACAACACTTCGAACACGTGTCCAGCTCAGCACACTACACTAATACTTTCATGCAACACAAAACATCTTCAGAAAAGAAGCCCTTACGAGACAAGAACAAGTCGAATTCTGCTTACAACTCTGAATTCACACTTCATGAGCTGAAGGTTGCTCTTGCCACTTGTAAGCCTTCAGCTCCAGGGGCAGACAGCATTACATACACCATGATACAACACCTACACCCAGACACTCTTGAGACACTCCTACACCTCTACAACAGAATATGGCTTTCGGGGCAGCTTCCAAGGTCTTGGAAGGAGGCCATAGTTGTGGCCTTTCTGAAGGAGGGGAAGGACCCTTCCTCTCCCGCAAGTTATCGTCCCATTGCCCTGACAAGCTGCCTGTGTAAGCTCCTCGAGAAGATGATAAACCGCAGGCTCGTGTACTTTCTTGAGTACAATGGTTTTCTCGAGGGCTGCCAGGCAGGCTTCAGGGTGGGGCGATGTACCAATGATCAACTTGTTGCACTGGAATCCTACATAAAAGATGCATTTGTCCATAACCAGTTCTGCCTTACAGTATTTTTCGATATTGAAAAAGCTTATGATACAGCCTGGCGCTATGGCATCCTCAAGGACCTTAAGTCATTTGGCGTCTCCGGCAACATGTTGAACACTCTTTATAGTTATTTGGCTGAACGAACCTTTCGAGTGAGGGTTGGCAGTGCACTTTCCAATGTATATTTGCAGGAAAATGGTGTGCCGCAAGGTGGAGTTCTAAGCTGCACGTTGTTTATAGTTAAGATGAACTCCCTCCGAAAGGCATTGCCGCCGACCATTTCCTGTTCCATCTATGTGGACGATGTGCAAATATCTTTTAAATCCTGTAACCTGTCAATATGCGAACGTCAAGTACAGCTCGGTGTTAAGAAACTTGCTGGCTGGGCGGACCTTAACGGGTTTAAACTAAACCCGGCCAAAAGTACTTGTGTTGTGTTTTCCCGCAAGCGCGGGATTAACGCGGACCCTGAGATTACACTTAACCGTGCACCTATTCCTGTTAAAAGGGAGCACAAGTTTTTAGGTGTCATATTTGATAACAAGCTCACGTTCATACCTCACGTCAAAGCACTTAAACATAAATGCCTCAAAACACTAAACATTCTCAAGGTCCTCTCCCACCAATCTTATGGGGCAGACAAAGAACTACTTCTCCGGGTCTTTACCGCCTTAGTCGGGTTTTGATTAGACTACGGCAGTGTCGTGTATGGGTCAGCATCGAAAACAACCCTAAAAAGTCTTGATCCAGTACTCCACTTGGGTCAGCGCCTTGCGTCGGGTGCCTTCCGCACTAGCCCGACCCAGAGTCTATATGTTGTAGGTAATAAGTGGTGGCTTGAGTACCAACGAACGTATGTTGACTTTCTCTACGCTTTTAAAATTTCATCTTTGAATAACCATTTTTTTAAACCTGTTTTTAATGATACATCCACATCGCGACTGTTTGTAAATCGCCCGTCTGTTCCTTTGCCGTTCTCACTTAGAGTGAGACAGGAAGCTCCAAATTTCGACATCTCCTTTTTAGACATTCACACATCTTCTTTTACTGACGTGTTACCACCCTGGCAGCTTCAACCTGTGTGTTGTGACTTGTCCTTCGTGAAAATTGATAAAAGCAGGGTACCACAAACTGCTATTTTGCAGCACTTCTTGTCCCTGCAGTCTAAGTATGAATGTGCAGAGTTTTACAGTGACGCATCAAAAACTGCCCTTACTGTGTCGTGTGCAGCGCACGGGCCCGATTTTAGAGTCTCTAAGACCCTGAACGCGAAGACCAGCATTTTTACGGCGGAAGCCCATGAAGTTTTGCTTTAAATCACATAGTGCAACATGAAATACCCAAGTCTATCATTTTCGCAGATTCACTGAGTGTTGTACATGCATTGTCATCCAACAAGTCTTCTAAAAACAATGTTCTTAATGTAGTGTATAAAACCATTATGTCAGCATATTCATTAAATCTCGACGTGATCATGTGTTGGGTTCCAGGCCACTCTGGGATTGCGGGAAATGAGACCGCTGATCAGATGGCCGCTGCTGCTGCACATACAAATACACCGGACATAGCAGCAGTACCCTACACTGACCTCAAGCCACACATCAGACAACACCTTCGCGAAACATGGCAAGCACTCTGGAATCAACAGACAGACAACAAACTACACATAATAAAGCCACTCTTGGGACCATACACGACTGACGCACACAACAGACACACTGAAGTTGCCCTTGCTAGGTTACGGAAAGGCCACACTCATATAACACACTCCCACCTGCTCACAGGATCTCCAAGACCTCTGTGCAGCAGGTGTGGAGAGGCCCTAACCGTGATCCACATCCTTATACAATGTAAGGCACTCGACATTACACGACGCAAACACTTCCCACAACTACACACGCGACATATTCCACCACACCCGTCATACTTCTTAGGAGATGAAGCCATGTTTTCAATCAAACGCGTTTTCGAGTTTCTTACCGACGTACAATTTTTACATCTCATTTCTTATCATGCATGTTGACAACCTGGCCCTTTACACCAGTCATCTTCATTACGTTGTGTTTTACTTTGTTTATTTTTACTGAATTGTTCTACTTTTACTTCCATGCCACTTTCATGTCATCACTATTGTTTGGCGCTCTTTGCCCTTAGTCGGCCTTGCGCCATTAAACTCCAAACATCATCATCATCATTGACATGACCTAAAGAAAGGCAGAAGTAATTTGTAAAGATTGCCGGATTTCTTGTGCAGGTTTTAGTATGCACAACTGTGGGGGCATCTGCATGAATATATTTCGAAGAAAAATGACTTCAAAAATACTGTGTTCTGCGACTTCTTTGCCGATTTTCCATGGCACTTTGTTTGATGTGTACCCTTTGCGATTGTCTTAACTGCACCGGGCGGGCTTTCCGTTGATCTGAGGCCCACAAAGCTAAAAATATTAGTAGACCGGACACGAGCAGGTAGCTGCAATGCGATCACACGGTGTAAACCGGACCCACGTGAATTTGCTCCCGAGAAACTAGGAATTTATTGCGGTAGTTTGTAGGTTGCATTAAGCCTTGTTAAGTCAATGAAACCAAAAGAACTCCTACTAGCGGATGTGCAGTAGGTATATTGGCTTAGGATGATTCGCTGGAGTTGTAAGCTGGGTATGTTTGTGCTAACAGACCCGTGTATAAATTAAGAGGCCAAATAAACGAAGGAGAAGAATTAGCGAAGGTAACCTAGGTACTCAGGAATTAAAACCAAATGAAGCTTGGACAGTGAACCGGAAAATGAAGCTACGAAAAGCACGTTTCGCTAGGGTGAACATGAAGACCAGTCTGCAGCGCCACTATATTTGCGATTGCTTTTGTACCAGCAATAACGTAGGCGCTTGTGATGAGATATTTCTGGGGGCTGGGGAAAGCTAACAGCACAGGCGTTATTCAACAAATGCTAGACTTTGTAACTCGGAGCGCGGCTATCCTACAAATGAAAAGCAATAGGTATGGCAGGGTAGGAGTCGGGTGGCCGTAATTTGGGACCAGTCATGTGCGTTCGTGTGGCTAAGTGGCATGAAGCACTGGGCTAATAGTGCCTGAGCGTGCGAGTTAAATACCCAAAAACGTTTTTGTTCTTCCAAATGGACAGCCATCGCCTTATGTCCACGCGCTTTGCATAATTTGGTTGGTACTACAAAGAGAAGAAAAGGCGTGCTCCGAAGGTGCCTCAGAAAAGTCTCGAAGTTGAGCCTCTCCGGTGACGCGAGGGCGCACAGCCAGTGCGCCCAAAGCTGCGAAGCTCATGGTTTGCAGCTTCGTCACGCTGAGGGAAGCTCACAGGATTATCCAGCGCGTTGCTGCTGCCGCCAACATTTCCCTAGCAGGAAATGGCGATTCCTGACCTACCTGTAATGCGCGATTACGCATCTCATTGGAAGCCATGTGCGTGTTGCCTGGAACAGGTTTGAACCGAAACTCCTTCTGAGGCTGGTTCGAACCGAAGCTGTAGTTGAAATCGAGAATGGTTTAAAGAAATCTCCAAAGTAAAACACCAATAGTACTGACGTCCTTATAAAGAAAGAAAATTACATTGGCGCACAGACGCAAGTGCGTGTACACGAATTGCAGTATTGTGGACATCGTCCAAACACATGGCCAAGAGAGTTCATGCCACTTCGCGTCACTTTGTAGCTGTTGGGGGGCCGCAGACGTCGCGTCGCGTCGTATTCTTTCTTTAGCCTTTATAATAAAATATTGGTGTAAGGGATGGATAAACTATGATAAGTAAGTTTATTTCAGCACGGATTTACAATGCAAATGCGAAAAAAAGGTTCAACAAAATAACTTCAGCGTCTCTTTAAAATCGGCGCTGTTCAACGTTCACTGAGTCAGTTATGTTGTACCGAAATTACTTAACTCACTCTAAGCGCGTCGATGACACTGGAGACCTGAATTATTCATTTAATCAAATTGACTTCGTTGATTTTTTTGCGAAATCATTATTAAATCTGCAGTTCAAAAGAGATTGGTAAATGGTTCAAGGAAAGGAGCACATGAAAATGTTGAAATTTATGCCAAACTCTTTCGGGGAGCTGGTTGAAGCAAAGTAAAATATTTGACTAGAAAATAAAATCTGGACAATTTGCATCTAAAAGGGACTCGATAAGGGAACATGCGAAATGCGATACGATGACACATGAAGGCACCGTCCACGGAAAGGCGGCTTTACGCTACTGGCTTAGATCAGATGGTCCTGGTGAATGAGTTGGTCTGATTATTCTAAGTGGCATTTATTCGAGAAGTAAACATGTCCCCAAAATAACTTGTTTGCTTTATTATGATGATGATTAGAGGCTCTACCTTTGTACCGGAACTTAGGTTGCCGAACACCGAATTGCCTGTATTACTCTTATTTTCCCTTCCCTTCACTAACCTAATGATTAACCCCCCTCCCCCCGGTTTTAAACTCCCATTGTTACCCCACCTCCTGCCCTTGCACACCTATTTACCTCCCCCCGCCGGTTCTAAATTCTAATTAGGCATATTACCCTCCTTACATTCCAATCTCTTCCATACTTTACTTCCCCACCACTCAAGCCATCTCTTCGCCCCCTCTATGGCCCTGAAGTTGAGGCTCCCCCTCACACCAATTCCCGAATCCTCCATCAACGTTGCTTCCCCATCGTTTTGCCTCGTTCGTATCTCTGTGTCCTCTTAGCATAGAACCATAGTGCCATCAAGCGGCATCCACTGAAACCGGCGATAATACGGCGCGTCCGGAGCTGGGTGCGGACGAGCCTCGCAAACTGTGGTGTGTGCCCCTATAACGTATGTGCTCCGAGTTTTACGGTAACCAGGTCTACTCTCTTCTTGACGTTTATTTATTTTAGGTTGGCTTGGCGCATCATGAGGAAAATCGTTATGAATACGTTACGTGCAGATATGCCTCACAACGGAAGCTCGCAGAGGCGTTTGAAGCTGCCTGTAGTGCGTGCTTCGACGTAGCCCACGCCCAGCTTAACATTACGTGATCGGAAATTCAGCCCTCGATAGTATGTCGCTTCGGCGTGGCCAACATAGCTGGCGTCAGTCCGTGTGTTCTTGGTACAGCTGGCACGAGATGTGCCTCCCGTTCGTGACTGAGAGCCCTCTTCGTGCGCTATAGTTACATTTTTGACGTTTCAGTCATTGCTCACATTATATTTCCAAACGCAATTTGAACAATCCTTTGCTACCACTCACAAGCTCGCCCTTTAGAATAAAGTGTCCAAAGTACACTCAGTCGCAACCAAAAAAGGATATCGCCTTATTTATAAGATCGAGTACGCTATAACAAAAGAAAAACGTCTCCTGCAGTGTGGACTAACGCCAGGACACCGACACTGTTACAGTTCTTCATGTGGGGAAGTCATCACTTGCATCTTCTCGCTTTCCTTCGCGAAATGGAGGCTTGATATCCTTCAGTTACACTTTAAAGATGGCTTTCGCTTCAGAGACGAAGACACACAAGAAAACAAGCATTAGCCTTAAATTAAATGTGGCGTCAGCGAATGCAATCTTCGCGAGCTACCTTAAAAAAATTGGGCCCATCTCCCCGCGAGGGGGACTCGAGTAAATGTGTCGCATAGGGGGTGGGTGTATTGCGTTAACGTTTAGTGTTTGGGGAGTTGGTGGTAGTGAATGCGTTGTATCAGCAGCTTCTTGACGTAGTTTGAATGAGTCAAGGATATAAGGCGCGTTCGTAGCCTCCCATTCTGTGTCGGCTTTGTGGCGCAGTGGGTAGAGCACCATGTACCTTGCGTTCCGCCCGCAGGGTAGAGGGATCGAAACCAGGCGCCGGATAATATTTTTTTATATAGTGTATGGGGAGGGGTGCGTACTACGACTACGGACGTCAACACGGGTGACATCGTGAGTTACTGAAATGCTCTGCATTTAAAAAAAGGGTTGTTTACATCTCGCCGCTGTACGAGTGACCACAGCTGGATGTTCGTCTTCCTGTATCACACATGGTCCTACGCCACACGTGGCCTACTGGCCTTCCTTCGTGTCGCGCGCTTCCCGCTGTGGGGCGACCGCGTCGCCTGCCTCCGACACGTGCCGCGCGCGAGTCCGCGCACGCCTCGCTTCCCTACTTGCCTACCTGTCCTCGTTATCGGGCAGCTGATCCATGCAGGGTGCTTTCGGAAGGCGTGTGGTTTCACCTCTTGCGCTCAAGTACACAACTGGTCCCCAGTGAAGACTGCCCGAGGTAGCGTAGTGTAGCTTGCGCTACAAAACCATTTTATATGTGTAAGTGCTCAAACATTTTGTTTCCCCAGAATTCCATCTTCCTCTGATAACCCATGTGCGTGAATGCCTAAGCACATGCAGTGCATTTTCGGTATTTTGACGCGTTGGCAATGCCAGACGTTCACAGGAATCAACGCACGTCACCAAAATGCGTTGGAACGTGCGATTTCGCATGCGACGCACAGATGTCAGTCTTGTTTAAACATTGGGCCTACGCTGGGTAAAAAAGCAGCAGAAAGCGGTCTGCTCCATCCGAATTTCCAGTTCGTCACGTAGCTTGAGGTCAAGCCGTTTGTCAAAAAAACTGTCCTGTATGTTTTCCTCTTGCTGCAATCGGCTGCGAATTCGTGGTTGGCTTTTTTGCATCGGAGAGATCGCTGATCAGTGGTAACTTTTTACGAGTTCAATACTGACGAAATCGCTATGTCCCCTGTAGTGCTGCGATAATAGGACCGGTCTCATATATCGGCGCATCATAAACGACCATTATCTCTGACAGATTTCGTCCAATACGGTAAGACGTATTCAAACCTGACAATGTTCGTTCATGACCTAGCGTGGTATGCTAAATGTTGTTGATGTTTTCTGTAAGCGGTGTTAGATGTTTCATTATGGGTCCTGAAGGTCAGTGAGTGCAATCTTAGCGGAACCTAGATTCTTTTTTTCTGAAAGAGTTGTATAAGCTTTTTGATCAGCATATGTGGCTACTTCGCACCGTTCTATTCGGAAGTGGTGTTCAACTGAAACATGATTAGTGTGTCTGCGCTAAACCCATGTCCGATGGTAAATAGCTTCAAAAAATGCCTTGTTATAAAGAGCGGCCGGTTTACCACGCCAAAGCAACAAACACCAAAGTTTTACAACGACCGTCCTCGTTGATAGTGCTGTCTGATTTTGTTCAGTTTTGAATTTTATAATTACAAATACCTTTCGCAGTATTTTCTACTTGGCCCGCCCCCATTCTTAATAATGAGTGAAGAAGGAAAATTCTTTCTTATGGCTAACCCAGGTTCGTGATATCTGCAGTTGGAGAATAACTGCTGCTAAAATTATCTGAAATAATATAAAGGAGGGAGAGTTCCTACAAGCATGTCTATTAAACAGATATCAACGCAGTGGTTGGCGCGTAACTTCGCTGGTCGCAAGTAGTTACGGGCCCACTCTAGCGTGGGAAGGATAGGAGGCTATGTAGTGGTTTTTTTGCTTTTTGTCGATATATGCGTTGCTAACAAGAAGAGCTTTCTTTTCTGAAATAGATGTGTATTCCTCGTTCTAGCGTGTATTTGCCCATGTGTAGATTGCATTCAGTTACCGATTTTGGTACCACACAAACCCAGTGCATCCCCCCCCCCTTGTTGCTTACTATTTTATCACTTGCTCTTGAAAACTTTCATCGGCATTACCCTCCCTGTCTTCAATCTCCATTCGCTGTGATCAGGGCTTACTTGTTTGCAGCACATACAGAAGACCTTTGCATGTACGCGTTAGTGTGACCTATTATATAGCATAAAGCGGCTACAATTGCCTCAGGCAGTGGCATCGCAACAGGGCCGCCTCAGAGACATCTACCATAGACTTGCAATAATTCAAAGTCGGGTAAATCAAGGTTTCGGTTATTACAAACAGGTTAGAAAATTTCGGTCGCTAGCCATGTTTTCAGTGCATTTTAAAACCGCCTAATTCAAACTTCTCTATTGCATAAATTCGGTTAATTTTTACTTTTTGCTTGTTTTAGCCGGAATATACCTGCCCAGTTTGCCGCTTCTAGCTGCTTATTTGGATCCTTCTTACACTTACGAACAAAGTCGATTAGTACCTGATTACACGCATCAAAGCGGAACGCCGCGCGCTAACAACCGCGTGTGGAATAAGGAAGAAAGAACGAAAAAAAAACAAGATGCTCGCTTCGAAAACTTCGTTTATTTGGAACTCCAACGCAAAGAAAGCTCTCGTCCACTCGCGAATTTTCTGTGTAACTAGCACTTCAGTATTGTGCGTGATTATTGTATTAAATATGTGTCAATAATTCATTACACCACAAGTTCGCAACTTCCGCCGAGTCATATTTAATAAACTTCTGATAATTGAAACTTAGGATAATTGAAACAAAATTCTCAGTTCCCCGCGAGTTTGAATTATCGCGAGTGTGTTGTAATTGATATCTTGTATACCTAGCAAATATAAATGTGTACCCTCGACAACGTCATTTATACTACAAGAAACCTCATCTGCTGACACCAAAAGAATTGATGTATGCGGTTTGACATGACAAAGGTGCTAAATTAGCAGTCGCATCCAAAGACTGCGGGACTCCTACACTCTTAGGCAAAAAGAACTAAACGTTCGTCCTTTCGGGGACTAACGGCCTCTGCCACAATCATTAGTCCCTTTGGGGACTAACTGCGAGGGGATAAACGGTTAGTCTCCCACCCGGATGGTCCGTTCCGATACTCCCCAAGGACGAACTGCGTAGAGTGCAGAAAAAAGAAAAACAACTCCGGCACGCATCGAACCCCTGACGCCCCGAAATATACACAAGGAGCACGACACGCTATCCGCTGGACCACGCCGCCGAGCGGTAGCTGCAGTTGATAATATTCAAGTGTACAGCATGTAGTTCTGCGCATAACGCAACAGATCCATTGCAACTGGTGCCCGAGTTTCTATCTGTGCAAGCGAACGTCACCGTGTTTTGCGCCTTGCGCTTAGCGCTTTGCTAGGTTTAGGGACTATTGCTCAGTTCGATTCGAAGTAGAGCCTCACAACCATTGTTTTTCTCCTAAATAACAATCAGCTGGGCGATCAGACGACTCATTTGTTTCCGCACAAATTAGCGCAAGCTAAGTGCTTTCTTGGGGTTCGATACATATGTTAAGTGCTCTATGTAACGTATGTTAAAGATGTCGTCTGTGTGAGCGTCAGAATAAGGAAACATGCCATATTTTCCTGCATCGGCGAAAGCGAATTCGGTGTTGCTTAGCCTGAATTCTTCAAATTCGCGTCGCTAGACGATTGCGACTGGGAAATGCAAGCGGGTTTTACAGCAGTTGCAGCATTGTCATAGCTTTGGTGCCCAAGGCACTTATGTACCGAGTGTAAAAGATAACTTCGAGACGCTTACCTGTAGCGAGCATTTTTGTTTTGCAGTTGTCATCAGCAACATGCGTTTTTTCTCGTCTGTAAACATATACATATTCATTACGCTCAGGAATCCACTTTTGCTATTGTCAATAATTTTTGCTTTACTGTTAAGGCACTTGAAAGCTTTCATTGGCCGTTATTACTTCGCACGAATCGTATGCAACAGAGCGTATCAACATAACCTCGCCGAGAAGCGTATGGAAATCGCGCTTCGCCGCTCCTTGCCATTCCCCGCCGCTCTACTAATCCTAGGCGATTTTCTTGTAACTAACATCAATATTTTCTCCCGTGGCACCATCTAAAGCACCCAGTGACTGCAGTGGTTTGTGTTTTGGAAATATAAAACTGTTCGTAGACATATGCGCGAAAGGGCAACGACGACGCCATTAGGAGATTAACGACACAGCAAAGAGGCTAACTGCATGCGTTTCGTCTTCCCGTTACTCCTTATAGATCGGCAGGGACGAACAGTTAGTCCGCATTTATGCACACGGCACGTACTCTGCCGCAGATACTCCCCTTGAAGATGAACGATCGCCCGCGAAGACTAACGGCTGTATTTTAGTCCCTATTTTAGTCCTTTCTTGCCTAAGAGTGTAAGTACACAGAGACGTTGCAGCACAGCAGCGGACACCGCTGGGAGAAGCACCATCGTATTAATAATTTGTGCTAACTTGTGAAGCAGTGTACTTAACAGCGGGATTTCGCCTATCCACAATTTGTAGATAGTGGTCGAAGTGAAAGCCCACGTTGAAATCATAGAAGGCATCCTTCTGACAAAGACACTTGTACATACGATGAAATAATTTCTTGATAAGTGTCTTATTAGCCCTCCCAGAACGTTTTTCGAAACCCGCTTGAGTATAACTATTCTTTCGGATGCACGGGCTGAAAAAAAGTCTCTGGATTCAAGGATATCCCCAAATAGTAAAGACATACACCGTTCGCTGAAACAAAATGATGCCGTTAAAACGCCATGTGAATTTCTTCCCAAGGCTCATAAATATAAACCCTGCTGGAATAAAATATTTTGTTGATTGAACAAACTAGCAACTTTTTTAGAAATTGCTGCATTTTTTGTGGAATGCATTAGTGCTTTCAGCGTAACGGAAATACATCCCGCTCGAAGTGCGTTGGTTTCAGTGATAGCATTTTTATATCCCAGATGAAAGGCTACATAATTTTAGCAGTAAAGACATTTCCAACAGGCCGAAATTTTACCTCTTGAGGCAAACCAGTTTCTAAACACAATAGGACCATGATTGTGAAGAAAGAAAACAAACATATGCACGCAAGTGTCAACACTGAGCAAAGAGGGTAAGATGTGCGAAAAAATTATCCGTACAGTCGGTTTGCGTTGCTGCATTTCAGTAAATAGCGTTACACTTCATTGCTTGCGCAGCTCCAGGGTTTCTGGATGCCCCATTCTATTGTGGGAAATGGAAAGCACCACAACGAGCGTCAATGGCCTTGAATGATATTTTCTTGCTCTTTCTGTGTAGGAAGAAATAATAACAACTTATATTTCTACCTTAAATCGCCCGACCCACCTAATTAGTATAATCCCACAAAAATTATGTTTGGACTTCCTGTATTGAAATGAGCTCGCAGGGTTTTGTCGTCGTACTTCTTTCTGCGTCAACAAATTGCAGCAACGTAAAAAAGAATAGTTCCCAAATAGTACGACATAGTGTGCAAACGAGAAAGCGTTATATGTGTTCAGAAGTGTTATGTTCGCTTAGTGCTTATTGCGAATGCCTCTAGGCCAAAGGGTTCAGTCATGGTTGGCTGATATTTTTAGCATAGAATACTGCGCGTCAAAATGCAGTTCTAGAAATAAACTCTTTAGCCTTTTCTGAGTTCTTGACTTCGCTGTGATATTTTATAATATTACCCGGCTCATAGTGGCCCAATTTCTCTGGGTATAGAAAATAGAATTTGTGCGCAGGCTGAGCCTGACATTATTCTTGGCGGTTTTCATAACCGTTGACAACTGAAAAAAAAGGTCATGCACTTCGTGTTAAGGCTACGTCGTATAGCTTGGGCTCCTTGTTGTCTGAGGAAATCTGTTGTAAAATTAGGGGCATAATGTTTCTGCTTTTTAGGCAATCTTTTCTGTTTATCCCCGTTGTTTCAAGTAAATATCAAATTCCCCGAAATTATTAGTCTAGGTTTTGCTGTATTCGCTACACTCTAAAGTATTGTAATAAACAATATACATAATAGTACACGAGAGCACGGTAACCACGCATTTCTGCCTGAAAGACTTAAATGCATGAAAATGTATACACACAAGCAGAAATACATCGTTGTGAAATATATATATATATAGATTCGATTATGCGTTTTTGAACAATAACACTTGCTTAGAAGTTGTCAGCGCACTCATTTCGATTGATCTCGCTGAGAACTGGAATTACCGTTTAATTGTTTGCGCTAGAAAGAAGGACAGCAAAAAGTACCATCACGCAGCCGGTAACCACTCGCAACTAGACAGTGCGAAGGCTCTGAAACTATGAAGTTTCAACAAAGTTCGTTCTGATTACTCACCAATCCACACTGAGCTTGTGGATGACGAGAGTTTCAAGAAAAGTTGAACATCGAGGGATGGATTTCATGCAGCATAGTTCAAGCTCAGTACCTGAATTCGATATCGTTTATTATTGTACTAGAACATGTACTTGAGTAGTACAGCGCATCAAAAAGGTCCCTCTGAACTGCCTGATGTTAATTTGCAACGACAACTGTGAAGTATCAGCAGTGTATTGGCGGTCCCTCCCGTAAAAAAAATATTCTGTGGCTCTCTTGCTGCATCTGTTGCAGGGACCTAAGGCGGGTCACCCAATGGACAAAGGCGTTCCTGGAAACACTCAGTTGGGTAAAAACCTGGCATGGTTTCTGAATTATACAGAGCGCAGGACTTGAATTTGTCGGAAGAAACCCAAGCTTGATGACAAAGTCTTGCGATTTTTTATTAAATGTGACGAGTGCTTTGAACCCGCCTTAGTTTTTTTCCTTGTCATGTCGGCTTTTCGAGGAAGGCAAAAGGACCACTCACTAGCTGGCAATGTCATTTAACTATAAATCAGAAGAAAGGCTAGCACTAACAGATACTCAAATTACCCCCTCTGTTACCAAAGTACTGTGCTCTCCTTTTCTGATCGAAAACAGGGGAAACAACCTACTTCTGTCATTTTAGTGTACGTATCTTCAAAGAATTTCAGGTGCGGAGTACCTTAGGACCACACAATATCCGTCTGCATCCGTGCGCATAGCATTTACAATCGCATAAAATCACACAGACACCGGCAGGATTCGAGCCTGTGTCCGGTAGACCAGACAGAGTTAATGTCAGTTGTCTCACCCATTGGGCTACAACTGCGATTTAGTAGCCGAGAGTCAAACGGCTTACTCCCTCGACTGTAACGGTGCGAAGTACATTATGTCCTCCCAATGTCCGTCCGCGACAATCCGGGCGCACACCACCATCAAGCGAAAATCAAGCCAAATTCGATTTGAGCCATGAGTTGCAGTTTCATTTAGGGAATAGTCAAGGTGGAACTTACGGATCAAATCGAATGACGGTCGGGGCACAAATCGGATGTCACTCGGTGCGGCACTTGTATGCCTCTGATGTGATGGGGTGTAAAAATCAAGACTATAGACAGACCACTAGAGGTGTGCGGCGCAACAAAGGCAATGATGGTTGAACTTTATCGTCATGACCACGAGGAGAGCAGAAGAGGAAGAGGAAGACGTTGAGAATCAAAGTGCAGCCCAGCGCACTCGCTGTTAGTGAGAAGTCGTTAGGTTCTGCGGCTTGTCGACCAGACGGCCAGACGGCCACGGTGTCCTGCGGCTGTCAACCGAACAGTCAGGCACCAAGTCCTCATCATGTACTACGGAACGAAATAGTACCGATACTACCGTGCCACTGTTGTTACTCCGGTGGTTGACCTGTCTACGTTGATGCCTCCATCGCGCCTTCAACGGCAGACCCTCCTCTGCTTCTTCGCCCTGAGCCAGGCTTCTAACCCGTCAGACTTAACCAGCTTTCACTCGCATTATTGGATTTAACTTGGACTCTGCTATATTTCGGAGTTATCCACAACACTGCCGAACATTTCAACTGTCTCGTATGTCCGTTTTCCTTGTGCCTGTCTCATTCTTCATCATCTGCAATAAATGTTTTTTCATGTATAACTACAAAAACTCGAGTTGCAGTCTTTGATCTGTACATCTGACTACCTCGTCTTGAGTCTGCGAAACCTCAATAACATCACAATGTCATTTCTAGTCCCAGTACTCCGCACCCTCGCCATCATCCAGGGAGTGGAGATGCTGTAATTCGTTCTGTTCCTTTCGTATTTAACTGTGTTAATACGAAACAGCGAGCCCGAGTCATATCCTGCAACGGCCGCTGTGTAACATTTTCGCACTCGTTCCGGTTGGAGCGGGAGTGACTCGAAATTAATCTATATTCAGGCACACGAGGTGGACCTTCCATTTCAGACATCCAGAGCAACACAAAGGTTCTCTTACGAAGGCCAGTTACATGATTTGTCTAGAGAAAAATCTTCGAGCTTAGCGCGCAATGTCTCTTAGCGCAGTTCTATTTTACAAGATTTTACCCGCCGCAGTGGCTCAGTGGCTGAGGCGTTGCGCTGCTGAGCACGAGGTCGCGGGTTCGATTCCCAGCCGCGGCGGCCGCTTTTCTGATGGAGGCGAAAAGCAAAAACGCCCGTGCGTACGAGATTTCGGCGCACGATAAAGATCCCCAGGTGGTCAAAATTAATCCGGAGCCCTCCACTACGGCGCGCCTCATCGCCTGCGATGCTTCGGCGCGTTAAACCCTACAATCATCATCATTTTACAAGATTTTGCTCTAGCTGTGAATGTTTGTTCGAAACAAAGGGAATCGGAGGTGCAGCTTGTATTTTATATTTTCTAACCATACTGCGAAGTGGGGTCATTCTTATGCCAAAGTAAAGACGCGGAAGTGATCCTGTGTACGCACACAAAGCACGCTTCGCTACCCGGTAATCATGTTGGGCACAAGTTAGAAATAAGGACAGAGAGTGTGGCTAGGTTTATATTACTTGTACGAGAGTGGGAACGCTGAGAGCTGCTGCGAGCACCACAGATCAAGGGGTAACGCCGGACAAGAGCAGATCGGTTCGGGCAGAGCAGTTTCAATATGCCAATGGCAAGCACAGACTACTTTTGACTTCGAACGGCAACGCGTTATACTTCCGAGAAGCAGGCAGCTTGGGATTAGCGACACCGCGAGCAGGAACGAGAACGTAAGAAAGGACCACAATCTTGCAGCGTATATTGACTTTAATTACCCATGAGTAAACACCGGCAGCACGATAACATTTCGCTGGTTATTCATTAGTATGGAGTATATAAATATGCGTCGCATTTTACATATAATAAAAAGCAGCAATTCACACAATTTGCACACTCGGTATTTTATATACCCTTTTGACAAAGTACAGTTTCAGGCCAACCGCACCGCAGTTCTATCCATGTGATGCAATTGTCGTTAAAGTGTTGCGAATAATCTCAACGGTAGCCCAGGCGCGATTTTTATGGTTGAGGATTTTCATGGACAGTTCATTGCTTATTAAAAACGATTACAGTGTCATCGCTCCATATTGCAGAGTTTTGGGGCTTAATTTCAGACTTTTTTACCTGCCACAACTGGGCCTTTCTCGAAATTTCATACGTCCTTGGAACTGCTCTTGAGAGAATACCCGAACGTGTGGCCGAACCTCTTAAGAGATGTAATTTAGATTTTCCTGTGAACGACATTGCAATGACAACTACCAATGGCGCCCTCAACTTCACGTAATAAGTGCATTGGCAGAAAATCGTTTTTCAAAACTTACTTTATTTGTGTTTCCTCCTCACAATTTTCCGCTACTTTGTGCTGGCCATCCGTTTAATTTCTGCGCCGGCCTACTACGCTTACTGCAATAAAAAATTGTGGCAAAATAATACAGTTATCTAGGCAAAAGCACAATAAGATACCCGTATATTCAATTAATATGTTTTTGTGGGTTTTGTAGGTATTGTTACTGTAACAAAATTGTTCGGTCCTGTTTGGTTTCTCTAGCATAATAGCTTGCCCTATGGCCTAATGTACTTGTCAGCGAAATGTCTTTGTCCTTTTTGCTGTCTTGACGTCACACTAGAAATATGGAAAGCTTACTGGCTCCCTCTTGCCAGGCGGTATTTTTCGAAACAGTAGCAAAGGTTGTCTGCGATTCATGGTACATGTGTTTATGACGGCTCTGTTGTCATCTGTCAGAAAAATTCACGCCTCCTGTGTTAGGCCACACGTCACGGCGGTTAAAGGCGAATGTGTATGTATCTTTTGATCTGGCTGAGATAGCACCTAGAGTTGGTCCCTTTCAGTATATCTTTAAAAACTAGTAGGGACTGCCATTCGGCAGAGCCAGAAAAAAATTCGAAGAACCGTATGCATGGGCCGCTTGATTGCGTAGTTTCGTAAATACGGAGCTGTTCCCGAAAACCAGCCATCCTGCAATCGGAACGAAAAGTTCAATTCGAAAATATTTCGCAATGTCACTAGGGAGCTGCTCAACACGACGGACCGTAGTCGGTGGCAGTTTGTGGCTGGTTACATTTTCTTGCAGAAGTTTTTATGAAGCGCCCCAGTGCCACAGAAAGGAGGCTTTGTTATGTAATTTACTTTATTCCCTTTCAAATTTTTCTACCCTATCGATCCATTCAGCTATGATTGTTTATTACGATTGAGGTTCTCCTCTACGGTAATTATCGCGAACATCACCAATTATCACGACTTAATCTGATATTCTTGAACTTACAAATTTTGCTTTAGCATAATTATGTCGGTGGTGGAAAGTTTTGGAAAAAATTTGAAGCGGTGAAGTCTTGTATAACGCCCACGCCAACACCGAAGAACATTTTTTCAAAGATATATAGTTTTTGCCTACATTGCAGACTTTGTGGAGGACTTCATAGTTCCCTGTATTTTCAGATGCACAAAGGATGCAGCCTTCATCGCGGCAGTCGAGAAGATTATCATACTAAGCACATGCTTGCAAACACAAGTGACACTTTTAGCCGCAGGGCAGAAGTCTTTTGGAAGGAAAGCAGAATTAACCACGATTGTTTGGCAGGCAACTCGGAGGTGCCAGGTCCCCTTTGCAGTTTGAAGTGCTATCTAGTGCTATCAGTTTGAAGTGCTATCTAGAAAGTGGTACGAATAGCCAAACGAAGGCTCCTAGATCATTTTGCAGGTGAAGTTTTCCGCCCAGGACAAGGCGCCAGACCGTTTAAGGATTAACCTGCCCACCGGAGCGGAAATATAAGTTTTATGGCCGTACCCGGGGACCGCCCGGAGCGGACCTAATGCGTTACCCGCCAGGCCTTGCCGGGGCGCCACCGCTTTATTTTAGGCACCACATTAGCCCACAGGCATTGCTGCGTGATGTGAAAAATTGCACCCTTCTGTGAACGCAAAAAGATGTTGCATATATATGGCTAACAGGATCTGGGGAGGGGAAGGCAAGGGCTTTGAGCACGTCCTGGTCCTGTAATGGTTCGACACTCCATGTCATCAAAATAAAACCACTGGCTTCAATAGTCCAAATCCCGAAGCTCATTACAACTGATTGATATTGCTAGAAGACACATCCCGGCTGCCAAGGCTAAGCGTTGTTTATTTTCCCCTCACCTTGTTTCTTTTATTCTGCTACCTGCTACTGACACATTACTATAATCCGAACATTACTATTTCCGTAAAGAAAATAAAATGTTTTCATTTAATTTCCTTCCCCTAATTGTGTATACTACGTCGATAGTAAAATCCGTGAAGGAGCATCCAAACCAATTTCAACGAACCACATTACAAATGATCTTTCCTGCGACCCCTCTGAAAGAAGGATACCTTCGTGCTACAAACAAGGCGGGTCCACAAAGAGTTGAGGGGAAAGAGGCAACCCAGAATTGGATAAACACTTTGATTAACGAACAATTTGGTTTAAGGCCGATGCGCTCACCGGATGATATGCTGTTGTCCGGTAGAAGTGGCCCAAGTTTGCGGCTAGCGCTGCACCATAGGGAAGCTCTCGTTCTCGGGCTTAGGTGTACGGGCTGCACGCGCACTGCTGGCCCGTTTGGGCCGGGACTCTTGAGCCGAGGTTTTCGGGGAGTCGCTCATAAGCTGCTAGGCCAGGGACAAGAACACTGGTTCCGAGGTGTGGGTACTCTGGAGGACCGTTGAGGCGCTCCGAAAGTGAACCTGCGGGCCCGGTGGCCCGCGTAGGTGCTATATGCAGAAGGAGGTGATTCCTTCGTCTCAATCCAAAGCCGGGATGTGAGAGCGTGCGATCGGATGGCTCCTACGGCGGCTTCTTCCTCCGGTAGGATCGCGAGGCGCCGGGTGGAGAGGGGCTAATTGTGGCTCGTTCGCTGGCCTTTTTATATCATCTGTCGTTGTGTGAGGCGAAAACAGGGCTCCTTATGGAACAAAGGGGCCCGTCCGGCGACTTCCCGTTCCGCGGCCTGTCTCGAAGAGGTATAGCCTTTGCACCGACGCGGGGTGGTACGCGGAGAGGTACAGCCTTTGCACCCACCTAAACGCCCGGTTATCTTGTATTTTCAGGATTTCGCTGAGAAGCAAGCAGTTCTAAGAAATAGTACCAAGCTAAAGGGCAATAAAGTGAACGTACAGAATGATCTTCAGAAAACAGTAAGGCGGCGAAAGTTACTTTGGGATAGCGCAAAATCCGGTAAAGCGGAGGGCAAAATGGCTTTTTTGGTACATGACAAGTTGCGTGTTAACGATATGTTTTTTTTTAAGGTGCGACGAACAAGCGTGAAATTATAAAAAGCCTTCGAAGTAATCCAGCGCTAGATAGGGACGGTGGCGACAGCACGGTTACCGAGAGCCAGCAAAACGAGTCCTGAACTGCTACCCAAAAACAGGTTAGACCTATCAATATTAACGCTCGCAGCATTGTCAACAAAATCGACGAATTGAAGCGCTACTCTCGACCTACAATCCACACATTGTTGAACAACAGAAACTTCGCTACATGGTGAAATTTGTCATTAGGACTTGGTTCCCTCTGCTTACAAACTTTTTCGAAAAGATAGGTCAACCAGGTGGGGGGGTGGAGTTGCCGACCTAATTAAAAGTAGCATTCAAGCCACCTGTTTCCCCTAGTAGCGGAAAAAGAATGTGTAGGTCTTAAGCTTTCAATGTTTTGTTGTTATTTTCTCTTGTTCGAAGTTTACAGAGCACGCAATGCTGCACCTGAGTGTTTGGGGAATTTACAAGCTCACATGCTACCACATATTCCCACTTACGAGGAAATATGTTCGTTTTTAGACAGTGATTGAATGTCGCCGTTAGAACAGGAACACAAATGCTGCTGAATGTTTTTAAAATAGCGGGAGGAATTCTGTCAGGGCCACACGACAGCGACGATAGCATGCGCGTTAGACTCTGAAGCACCAACTTCTCGTGCAATTGTACTAAGCTCTCGTACAATTGTACAATTGTACATTATTCAACATTACGTTTATTTCACCCTCATGGCACTGGCCATGTGTAGTACTAAATTGCTGCGAAAATGGTGGCCAACACCACGAACTTCTTCCCCAGAGGAATCAACACGACGGATTTGCTCGTGTGCGTCTTGTTACGGGATGGAATATATTTCCAGAATGTTGCAGGCCGGGAATTAACGCTGCTCTCCACAGAATCGAGATAAGAGCGGTGCTCCCGCTCATAAAGACTTTTACACGTTTTAGGGCAAGAGCGGAAGCCCTCTTTCTATTCATCAAGCCCGGTTTTCTTATATTTTCTCTAGCAGCGGTCTTTTACCTTAAGGGTGGTACGAAGTTTATTAGAGAACCAACAGGGGCGTTTTGAGCGGCACGGTTCGCACTTGGGTATACACTGATTCATGCCGCATGAATAATCAATCAATCAATCAATCAATCAATCAATCAATCAATCAACCTTTATTTTCAGTGCCCAGGAACAACCCTAAGGTCTTGGTGCTGGCACACCATATACAATACATTATTAAAAGAAACGTAAGACAGCACGGCACAACACACAAAATCCCCGATATGACAGAAAAGCAAAAAAAAAGATAAAACAGTGTTGTAAGCTATGGCACTCGGCCAGCGAAACTTTCAAGGCACTTGAAAAAGGAAATATACAACAAAATACACAGTGCACATGATGGAGACAGAATGTACATATAAAACGAGAGTTTTGATTCTTGAAAAGTCACACTGGAATAAAGTATTACCCTAAAACAAGCGATGCCTTTGCGATGTCCCATCTTGTCGAGACACACAGCAAACAGAGCAACAAGTTTTACAGAACAATAGCGAAAAAAAAAACAATGGCAGGAGTATAGACAAAAATGATCAGACCGACAAATCGCAGAGATAATAAAAATGATGAATTAAACAACCAATTACTTGTTTATTAGTCTGTCAAGGAACGATGTGCTGGTGCGGAAAGAAGAAAAACAGTATATCTCAGAGAAATGTAGAAAATAGCATTGTATAGTCTGAACGAGAATGAGACACTTTGAGATACACACACGCCGACACACGCACATGACCCGAGCACATATGCAAACAAGGCATTGCAATCAATGCATAGCAATAAGACACTGCTGACTGCTATGGGGACTACAAGTATAATACAACAAGGCATGATTAAAACTCTGTACACTGAAACATGTAGACCGGAAAAAGATATTAGCTAAAGATCACGCCACAATGAAGGCATAAAACTTAGATACACAAGTGAATATCGAAACAATTAGCATACATACATAGTTAACCGACCCCGGCAGCATAAAGTGTGTGAATGGACGTTACATACTAGGGCAAGCAAACTACTCCTGGTTTGTCAAGCGACGCAGTTTCTTATAAAAAGCTGGAAAGGGACGATGGAATACGTCCATACCTTCTGCGTGCATATTGTATAGGTGCTGAATGTGTCCCACGGGAATCTTGACACGGGCAGAGACATGAAACGGTCTAGGTGCCCTGGTGTTGCCTGTCGGGGTTCTCAAATTTATGGCACCCAGTAACTCTGTACAATCAATGAGGCTGTGAACCAGTTTGTACAAGAATAAAAGGTCAGCCTTGGCCCTCCGACTGTGTAATGGGTCCGTTACAAGCAAGCTGGCGTCATCAACACCAGGATCATCTTTAGCCTTCGCAGTAGCGTACCTATGCTTTAGTATTGAGAGAAATTTAGTTTGCACTCTCTCAATGGCCGCCGCGTTGGACCGACACGTTGCGTTCCAGACCACGGATGCGTATTCCAATAGAGGGCGACACATTGATGTATAGAGCTGAAGAAATGTGTCTGGATAGTTGAATTCTCTGGAGACACGACATGTCGCATCTAGTGTTCGCAAAGCACGACGGGTAATCTCATTAGTATGGGCTGTAAATGTGAGCTTAGAGTCAAACAAAACTCCCAAATCTCTGATTTGGCATACCCGATTCAGATCTTCACTTATGCGATAGGTGAAATTGATATCATCTGTTTTACGGGTATACGACACCACTTTGGTTTTTGCACTATTGAGTATCAACCTATTTCTGTTGCACCAGCCCGAAAACGCGGCAATATCACATTGCAGTTGTGCACAGTCTGAGATGTTGCCAATAACTTTGAATATTTTTATATCGTCTCCGTATAGAAAGAACGATGAGTACTGAATTGCTGTCGAAACATCGTTGACAAACAGTGAAAACAAAAGAGGACCAAGGACTGAGCCCTGAGGCACCCCGCTGGTGGCTGAGTACGTTCCGGAGTGTTGCCCGTTACAGTGAACGTAGCAGTGACGACTGGTAAGGTAGTCACGAAGCAGATCCAGAAACGGATCAGGAATGTCAAGGTGGGAAAGGTTTCTACACAACAATGAATGGGAAACCACATCGAACGCCTTGCTAAGGTCACAGTATACCACGCCAAGTTGGCCTTGGTCTTCCACTGCCTTTGACGCATGTTCCATGAAAGAAACTAAGTTTGTAATGGTCGAGCGGCCACGTATAAAACCATGTTGATTTGGAATAATTTCATATCTTACTCTGGATGTAATGAGGGAATGAATTATTGATTCAAAAATTTTAGAAGCACTGCACAGGAGGGACATCGGTCTATAATTTTTTGCATCTGTTTTTGATCCGGATTTGTGTACAGGTACAACTTTAGCAATTTTCCAACAGTTAGGAAACGTGCCAGTACTAATACAGTTGCTAAACACACATACAAGCACTGAAGCAAGGATAGGACTGAAAGCCTTGAGTAGAGCCATGGGAATGCCATCTGGGCCACAGGCTAGCGAGGGCTTCGCGTCCCGTAGGCTTTGCGCGCCTGCGCGCCTGCCGACAGTGATACCCCATCTATTGTTCTCAACCCACTTCTTTTAAGGCGCTTCGAGTAAATTATTCGCAGCATACTGGTCCCAGCGATGGCGTCTGCTATTTTAAGTGCATTGACCTTCATACTTTAGACATCAGAACCCGCTGGTTCCTTCTTCACTCTTTGGCAAATGCTTCCCGAGTGACTTCAAGTTTTTTGCAAATCTTCGTGCTTGTGGCCTGTGAATACTTTTTTGGAAGCCTTGATTGAAAGTATAACGCTTCGTTGCTTACACCAATTGCAAACACGTCCACAGGGCGCCCAGTGTGCGTGTTGTGTTTCGGTTCCCCCGGTTTTTACAAATAACATATCGTAGCGCTTAATTGTTGCTTCATAGTATATATAGCACAATTTTTGAGCTAAACTACTGAAGCGAAGAGATAATAACAACAGTTAGCAACAACATGTGTAACACTGGCTAAGAGTTAGGTACGCCGCAATTTACTGGTGCGATATAGACGGAATTTATTAGGTTGCGTTGAAGTAGATTTCGGAAAGAGTGGGTGTCTATGGCATAGATTTAATGAATTTTGCTTTTGGGGCTGATTCTACAGCGCACAGACGTTTGAAGGCTACCGTTAGCAAAAAATGGTGCGGATTAGAGTCGTGCACAAAACTGGTGTAATATACCGACAGGAATAAGGGCAGCAAAAATACTTTTGAAGAGATGCGACAGCACTACGTAATAACATGAAAACAACACTTGCGATTAGGTATTACGTCCCCAAGGCAGGGGTTTCGGCTAATACAAAAGAAAACTATTATTGGGTAAAAATTTATAATCTAATCAAGGATAGGTAAAAAAGCAGCTTCATTTCAACATCCTTGCCCTGGATTATCTTCCACGGCCTTCAGGTGTTTCAAGCAGATCATAAATGTTCAGATAGGGTACAGCATAGTCATTGAATACATTTACGCATCTGTGTCGCCACTTCTCAGCTAACCTGCGACTACGGTAGCCTGTTTTCAGACCGCAAGTAATAATCCAGTTCGTGAGTTTTGGTCAAGTTTTGTTATCAAGAATAAATTTCCCATATATTTGTTTTTATTGCCGGTATGGTGCTAATGGTGCTTGATGGTTCAGCGTTTTGGGAGATATGGCCCTACGGCAAAAGGGAAAGTCTTCAAAGGCAGCGGATTGCGGCCGTTCCGGGCAATATTTTGAGAACAGACCGGTGCTGGAGCCCTATATCACACGCTTAAATCTGGGTCTGCCCCACGATGCAGCACTCCGCCTCGCAGGCTTTTTATACGAGCATGTCTAAGTGCTGGACAGGTCCACAACAGCTCTTTAGTGCCGGCTTCTGGAGCAAAAAGACCTACAAAATAATACAGGTGTACCTTAAAGCGGGAGGAAGGGTACTCTTTGCGGACCTCATTGAAACGGCTTAAGTTAATTTTCGTTTTTTGTGTTTTATTTAATCTTACCTAACAAGACGAAAATGACTGAAGCTAACCGGAGAGATTGTTAGCTAACCACTGAAACATTTATTCGCACTACATCCCATATATTCCAATACGTACCAAAAACCAACAAAAGTCCGCTGCTGAGGCCCATAGGTCGGCAAAACAGAAAGAACTCACTCGAACTCAATCACAAGTATTTTCATTCACGCTGTACTCAATCAAACTGAGACTCAAAAAGCTCGTCTGTTCACAAAATCACTCGTACTCACTCATCAAATACTCATTTGTAATTATACTCACTTGTACTCAAACTCATTTGTCCTCACGAGTATTCGTACTCAATATGTACTCATGAGTACTCAATCTGTACTCATGAGTACTCAATCTTCTGTACTCATGAGTACTACTCATCCGGCAATCATGAGTATTACTCATTCTGCACTCATGAGTACTCAATCTGTACTAATGAGTACTCAATCTGTATTACTGACGAATAATAAACTTATCTGCACTGTTAGCTAGGTCGTATCTCGAATGAAAGAATAAATAGAAAAAATAAAATGTTTTATTGATTAGAAAAACACAGGATCTGGCTCAGGTGAGCTCGGGGCTTGTCGGTGTGGCCGTGGCCGTAAACTGCGGTTTTCTGCGTGGCTTCGGGTGGCAGCTTTTGTCGTCCGTTTTCGTTTCCGGGCGCGCTGATACTCTCCTAATCGTGCTCCAAATCCGAATTGTGCCTGCCCCCAGGCACAATGAAGCATTTTCGTCGATTGACGTCCGTTCGTATCCAGATCACTGTCCGCTTATTCACAGATGCTCGATGCTGACGTTTGTTTTTTGTTGTTCCGGATACTAGAAACTTCGTTAAGAGGGTGTTCGTCTCGTTGAGCTGTGCCGTGGGATTCACTTCGTCAGACCTGAGCTTAACAGCGTTTACGGCGTTGCGTTAGTCGCGCCGTTTCCGTCGGCGATTGTGTTCGTGTAGCTCGTCGCGTGCTTGATGCATGGGGGGGCGTAGATTTGTCCGGTGGCGAGCTGCGCTGTGTAGGGATGGCATAGTTCGGCGTGTTGAGGACGTTGCTTGAATAGACGTGTGCGTTGCGTGTGGTGCGGGAGCCGATTGGCTTTTCGTTTAGTGTGTGGTAGCGTGGCGTTTTCGTAGGGTGGCATGGCTGATCGGTCAAAGTCTTTGCGGCTCCGTGCTCGCAGTTGCCGTGGGTGTTTCGGAAGGGAAACCGTTGTGGTGGGGAAGCGGGCGTAGTTCGTGCCGTTCGTTCGGTCCCACATTCCTTGGCGTCGCAAGCGTGACTTCATTGTTAGGGCATTCGATGCCTTCGTCTGGATCGGGTTCATTCGTTGTCGTTTTTGCTGTGTCCGTGTCGTCGCTCAAGCCCTCGTTTTTTGCCCGTTGTTTCGAGAATGCTATAATCGCTATCTCTCCCATACAAGCAGGCTCCGTTCATCCCGAGTCCGCTTGCTCGCGGTTGCGTCCTCTTGCACGAAATAGTGTTTATCGTGTGAGTCTCGGTCGGAGCGCGGATGCCGGGGATCTTGTCGTTCTGGCTCGGACATGCCGCATGCACTGGCCGTGTCGTTGCTCGTTGACGGACCTACCTGCACGAGTTTTATGTCGTTCGTCCGCTGGACTCGGGCTGGAGCAGCGGGTGTCGGAGAGCTCGTACGTTCCGGTGGGGTTGAACCGCGTGCGCTGGGTCTTTTGTTGCTTGTGGCCACGTGATTTCTGGGGTTGTAACATTCGCTGGCCAAGTATGGATAGCAGCAGCGCGAGCGGAGGATGTCACAAATAGCAGTTTTTTTCCGTGTGTGCTGGCTTGGCGGCGTTCCGTGCGCTGTGCATTTCGTTCGCCATGGTCAGCTCGACTGGTTCAAGTTGGGTGTCGTTTTTCACCTCTGGTGCGTTTCGTGCGCTGTGCGTCTCGTTTTATCTCAGAAACTCACGGATGCATCACGGACGCATGTCGGAGCAGCCGCATATTCCATCGCAAGTGCCAATGAAGTAGTGATACACACCCTTGGTCCTTTCACTAATCCCCCACCTACAGCGACTCTAGAGACTCTCCAAATAATCACCAGTATCCAGGACCTCTCATTACGGCCCCCTAACCCCTCAGGATATACCATATACACTGATTCAATGCAAGCTATTCGCGCCATTCACATGGGTAGGATTCCTGAAGAACTGCAGTATGATCTACGCAAAGCCTTAACAAAGCTACGTCCCCACACTGTCACACTGAGGTGGATTCCTGGTCACGCTGGAATCCCAGGCAATGAGGTTGGGCATAACCTCGCCCGCGAACTTCTGCACCGGGCGCCTGGGATTCCCTGGCCTTATCCACCGACGTGGGACACTACTCTCCACTACAAACAAGAAATAAAGCTGCACTACAAGAACATCAGAGAAACTCTTCGTACACTTCCTGTTCCAGACAAATCTCTAACAACCCCGCAACTACGCATTCTTCGACGCGTACAGTTAAATACCATCCTTACACTTGCTCGTTCCTTCCTCTACCGTACCCGACACTAACCAGCATGTCCCAATTGTCCCGAACCATACGCTAATTTAGAACACTGCATTTTCGCCTGCCCCATTGCAATTCAATCTCCACATTTTCCCCACCCACCCCCTTCAAGGTGGCGGACTTGGCTAGCCTCGGACCAGCTCTCGGACCAGTTGGCGTTGGTGAACCTGGCCCGGGACATTCTCGACGCTTAATGTTGCGTTTGAATAAAGTTTTTTTCTCCTCATCCTCCCCTTTAACTGGTGTGCGGTCGTTCGGCACGTATGGTGCATTTCGGGCGCCGTGCGTCTTGCTGGCTTGTCGGGGCCATATCTAAAAATCCGGATCCGATGTCGTTGGTTGCGTGGACTGGCGCCGGGACAGCACGAAAGAGGAACGGGCGAAACAGGAACGGGCGACACTGCAATACCTCGCGCTACGCAGCGCGAAGTTGCAAGTTTCACGGCGCAACCGCCACACGTACTCCCTATCCCTCCCTGATGTGTTTACCTCTTGGCTAAGGCTTGCGTGTTCGCCGATCCACACGGCGGACCAAAACGATTATTTGGACCGCGGTCCCCGCATCACGTGAAAGGACGTCACCAGTTCGCGCGGACCGCAGTTGGACCGCGCAGGACCGCGGCCTTCGCGGTCTAAATATTCGCCGAAGCTTTTCGGTCCGCAGTCTCGACGGCGGACCGCGACATCAATCAGCGTGGTCTGACAGCGGCCGCGTCGCGTGGGCGGAGCCGCATCCAGTTGCGCCAATAGAGAACAGCGCGGGCAGCGCGGCTGTTTCGAAGCGCTCGAAGGAGCCTGTCAATCACCCGCGATTGGATAAGCGACTGGCTAGGCTTACAATCGCGACGCATACTTCATTCGCGCTTTTTCTTTCTAGTCCTATGACTCTTACTAGTGCGATGTTAGCTATGATTATCAGTTTGTTTCACGCATGTGGACCTCAATTTAGGGAAGAGTTCGGTTCCAGCGAGCGCTGACGAGCCGTATGCAGCCCGGATCGCCCCGCCGTCGCCGCTCGTCGTGCCGCCTTCATGCGAACGACGGCGGCGGCTGCGTGAGCACGCCCGCCCGGCTTGCATGCGGGTGGCCGTTATTGTGGGGATGAAAGGTTTCGTGCAAGCGTGTGCGCTACAACATGTTGTCGCGGCCAAACGGCGCCTGTGTTCAACCTTCTGGCTTGTGAGTTCAGACGGTCGGCCATTCGCGGTCCACTCAGCCGTCCCGCCGTGTGGATGCGCTCTGCTTTGGGTCGGACCGCGGCTGACCGTGACGTCTCATCACGTGACCGATTGGACTGCGGTCTCGGTCCGCCGTGTGTATCGGGACGCAGGGAAAAGCGTCAGGGTGGCGCGTCGCTTCTTTCATTCTCTCCAGGAATGCTATCACGGTGCCAGGAAAGGAGCTGAGGGTAACAGGCAATGGGATGCCTCTCATTGGTCGATGGCGTGGGTTAACCGAGGTTAGCAAAACAAACAAACAAACAAGCGGATTTTTCGCCGCCTTGTGCCGCCGGTTGCACACTCTTTCTTTTTACTTTCACGCTCGCGCTACCGGTGCCGGCGCGCCAGCGCGGCTGCTCAGCGAAGTAGGAAAAAAAAATCGCCCTTCAGATGCATTTTAAGTGCGAAGCACTTCTTAGTCGGGCCTACTCCTGCTTCCACCGCCGTCCTCCGTCCGCAGCCTAGCAACGGAGCTAGCTACCGTGCCTAGCAACGGCGCCGGATTTCCGACGTGTGAGGGCGCTCGCATAGCGCCTCCTCTCCCCCCTCGCCTACTCTCATAAAGCCCCTTTACTACTCTCCAGCTCGCAACACCCTCTCTCGGTGCGCCAGCCAGGCCACTACACTAAATAAAAAAAAACAGCATCCGGCGCCAGGTTTCGATCCGAGGACTTTGCGGCCGCAGCGCGACGCTCTACCGACTAAGCCACGGACGCTTTTTTTTTTTTCGAACACAATTTTTTATTTACAAGGATATACATATATACATAATGCACTGGCACGCTCGATGCGGTGACCAATGCTGGTACGCGTACATACTGTCGCCACAGGGACTCCAATCACCTTTAGGCGTGCCTTTACTTGAGCCGCAGAGTAAGCAACGTAGTGGGACTGCGGTGGCAACGACGAACAAACAAGCAGGAAAATATGGCATCCTGAGACAGTGTAATATCACGGTACATGAACTGGGAATCGTGTGAAGGTAACATGTTCACATATGAGTGTACACTCTGGGCAAGGATGTACAAAGCCTGTTCAGAGGGGAAAAGCGTCTCTACACAGTACTAGTGGGGCAAGATCACAGCCGTTGCCAGCGCTGCATCTCTTTTTCTTTAAAGCGCTGCAGTGCTTGGCATCCTTTTTGCAGTGAGTCGCGGAGCTCCGTGTCAGAATCTGATGCCCCCAACACGCTCACTGTCCATTCAGCCTTTGCCGTGAAGTGCCTCCAGGTAGGCCTGCGGTTCCTGGCGCACTCCACTGCATCTACTCGAGCCCTCCACAGCGAGTGGAGCCCCAGGACAAGCACGCAGTCCCGAAGCGCCTTGTTCTCTGTGGGCGCACTCAGGTGCCGGAGGCCTGACCACGACAGGTCCCATCGCTCGGTGTACGCGATCTGCAGCTCGTCCCAGAAGACGGCCGCGGCATTACAATCTGTGAGGACGTGTTCTGCCGTCTCGCGTTTTCCACAGAGGAGACAACCCGCGCCGCCATGGAGAAAGAAACCCTTATCCTCCAGACGTGCCTTTGCGGGCAGCACCCCCATGTGGAGGCGGAAGAAAAAGTCCTTTGAGGCGGTGGGCACAGGGAGTCGTCTTACTCGCTTCAAGACATCGTTGGGTATTGGGGGTTGTCGGTAGAGAGGGGGCGGCAGGACCTTCTCCACGAGGTCCCAGTACAGTTTTCTGGGTTTTGTTTTGAGCAGATAATCCCAAGAGAAATGCTGCTCGAGCAGGGCTAAGGCTAGCGCGATTTCTTTGTAGAACCTCGTTCCGCGCGTGTCAAAGCGGACTGATGCTGTCGTGGCAAGCCACGGGGCCAAATGTCTGGTGCCCAGGCATTGCGTGGCTGCCACTAGGAACGAATCGCGTAGACCCAGAAAGCACAAGAATCGTTGGATAGTGAGTTTGAGCTCCGCGTTGACGAGCCCAAATCCACCCTTTTCTAGGCTCCAGAAGAGGTTTGAGCGGCGCATGGGCTCGAATGTGGACCGCCAGAGAAACACCGCCCAGGACCGGTGCAGCCTATTCAGGGTGTCTGCGTCGATGGAAGTTATGCGGGCCCCATACAGCACTACGGGGTATGCAATCGCATTGCACACATGAGCCCTAGTGAACAGAGCAATGTTTCTATTTCTCCATGGTTGCAGCTTTCTTTCCGCAGGTGACAGCTTGGGTTTCCACCGATTTTTGACTGCGACGCTTTGGTTGAGGTTGACGCCCAAGTAATTGGACATCTCCTCTTCCCAGGCCATTCCAAATAGGTAACTTGGTTTGGAGGCCCAATCACCCAACCAGGCTCCCCTCGACTTAAGTAAGTTTATCTCTGCTCCCGAAAAGCGGCAAAACTGGTTTGCTAGTTTAATTACCTCGCCCACTTGTGATCCACGAGTGCAAATGAAGGCCACGTCGTCCGCATAGGCGAGAACACGGAGCTCCTCGTCTCCCATCTTCAGGCCATTGATGACCTCGGTTGCAAAGGCCATACGGCAAAGTGGCTCAATATAGAGGGTGAATAGGATGGGTGACATGGGGCAGCCCTGGCGCACCTACCTGTGGATGCCTATGGGCGTTCCCACAGACCTATTTGTTACTACGCAGGTAGATATGTCCTCGTAGCAAGTTTTGATTCAATCGATCATTGTGTCACCGATTCCGCAGTGTTGGAGGAGATCCAGTAGAAAATTGTGGTCCACCTGATCGAGCGCTTTCCTCAGGTCCAGTTGAACGATGGCCAAAGGTAGCAGACCTGATTCAGCCGCCTCGATGGCTACCCTCATGCGATGTAGGTTGGAATTGATGGACGGCCCTTTGAAACCGCATGTCTGGTGAGGACCAACTACAGCGCTTAGTGCACTCTCCAGCCGTCTGGCGAGAACTCGGGCCAGGATCTTGTAGTCCGTTGAGAGAAGGCTGATCGGACGGTAATCGGCGACGTCGGGGATAGAATCGGTGGGTACTTTTTTGGGGATTAAGGCCAGGTGGCTTGTCCGCATGGAGGATGGCAGGCGCTTCTGTTTTCTTATTTCTTCGAAGACCATGGCTAGGATGGGGCTCAGTTCCTTTCTAAAGGCCATATATAACTCTGAGATGATACCATCCGGTCCAGGAGATTTGTTCCGCGGTAGGCTCTTGATGTTACGCTCTATTTCCGCTTCTGTTATGGGGGTGTTGATCAAATCTTTGGTTTCTTCAGGTATTTTGGGAATTTGATTTAGCACTTCAGCTGGGATTGCATCTAGGACTGACCGTCGCGAGAATAGTTCTGAATAATATTCAGCGAAAGCTCTTGCGACTTCCTCATTGCTTCTTGCCACACCTGCGGGATGTTTGACCTCCGTGATGTTTTTCTGTGCCGAGTTCTCCCTTTCGAAGGCTGCAAAAAGCTTCGAAGGCCTTGCCTCGAACTCTACCTTTTGCTCCCTGCTCCGCACCAAGGCTCCCCAAAAACTCTTCTCAAGCTCTCCCCGGAGCTCTTCTTTAATTAACCGGATACCGTCTTTAAACTCCCCTGGTCTTTCTTCATCAGCCTCAATGAGCGCGCAGAGAGTCTACATGAGGCGGCCCTTTTTTACTTTTTTTCGTGCGGCCCCCTCGCGCCCTATGGTGACTGCAAAACTTTTTTTGCGTGCTTTAAAAGTTTCCCACTTTTCCACACTAATGGTTCCCGACCGAAGTGCTTCAATTTCTTTTTGAGTCTTTTCGACAAATGTCTCGTTTTTAAGTACTGTGGAGTTCATTAGCCATCGGGTACTTCAGTTCTGCTTAGCCGTGTATGCGTTAAGGGCCACGGTGCACGTTACGAGGCCGTGGTCAGAGAACGAGATGGGAGTGACGGTGTAGTCGGACACTCGTGTAACCCCTTCCCCCGACACGTAGATCCGGTCCAGACGTGCGTGGGACGAGCCCTGCCAGCGCGTGTAGCGTTTGGTTGGCCAGCTGCGCCCCAAGGCTACGTCGGACAGGTCGCTGTCCCGTAGGACTGCGCTCAAAACACGGGACGATGCGTCGACGCCAACACCTCTCCCTGTTCTGTCGTTAGCCCTGAACACACGGTTGAAGTCACCCCCAAGGAAAACTGCCCCAGACACACACAAGTAAGGCCGCAGGGCGTTAAACAGGTCCGAGCGAGCTGCTGTTTCATTGGGGGCGTAGACACACGCGAATCGCACCAGCTCGCTCCCCACGAGGACATCAACGAGGCAAAAACGGCCGTTTTCTGCGAGCTCGCAGTCAACAATTTTGAGGGAAGGGTTTTTCCGTATTAAAATGGCTGTACCGCCTGCGCGGGCTTACCGAACAACGTAAGGTGTGGAAGCACCAGAATTTGTGGCCGAATAGGCGGACAAAATTTTGGCTGTCTTCGATTGATGATAACTTGGTTTCTTGCAAAAGGGCAACATCGATATTCTCGTTGTTTTAAAGGTCGAGCAGCCAGTTCTTACGTTTGGAAGAAATTAGGCTAACTACGTTAATAGTAGCTATTTTAACCGCGTTGAGGGGGGCTGTCATCGTGGGGTGAGGGCTTACCGATTATCCGCTCAGCCGCAACCGCTGCCATTGTCGCGCGGTGTCGTGTCCGCACAGCCGGGGGGGGGGAGGCGGTCCTGCCGTCTTGCGCTGGGGCTGTTTTCTGTTCCCCCCTGAGCTGTTCAGGAATTCCCGGTGGTACGTCTTTTGTGGTGGGCCTCTTCCCCTTCTGACCGTCTGGGGTGGTGGCGGCTTGCTTGGCTCGTGCCTGACGTCGTGTTTCGACTCTTCTCTCTTGAGGTGCTCCCTGGCTGGCTACCGAGGTGGAGGGGCACGGGTCGCTGATGGGCGCCGGCAACGCGTCCTTTTCTTCTCGGCTGGTTTCCTGCTCGTTTTCCCCCTCCGCTGCCTGTTCTTGCTCGGTTCCGGCGGCGTTTTGAAGAAGGGGCCGGGGGGTTGCGGCTGCGTCATTCACCAGTGGCAAGTCAGGGACACCTCCCTCCTTCCCCGCAGCTGTATCCAAGGTCTCGCCAGGGGGGAGACGTTGTCGGCGCCTTCATTCCTTTCATTTTCCTTGGCGGGTTGAACGCCCTTTGCCTGGGAGGAAGGCTGTGGGTTCATTGTTTCTTGCATTTCTTCGATGTCCATAAACTCATCGAGAGGTTGTTCCGCGCGCTTGCCTCTGGCCTTGGCGGCGTAGCTTTGCACACACGCAGCGCTGTCGTGTCCAAACGTGCGACAGACGCAACACCAGAGCGTTGTACACTGCCGGCGCATGTGGCCGAGCATTTGGCAGCGCAGGCACATGGCAGGCCGGCCGGGTACTTCTATTAGGACCAGGTTTCCGTAGATGGTGACCTGGAGGGGTATCGCATCAAGGGAGTTCGCGTCCCTCGGCACGATCTGCACCACCCTCGTAGTGCTTCCCATGTGGTCCATGTTTGGGCGTCGCCACTTCTCGAACGAAACACTTCTGACGACACCGAAGCGTTCCAGGTGGTGCACCAGAAGTTCGTTTGGCACGGTTGTGGGTACCCAGTGGAGCTTCACTGTCTTTTCCTGATTGTTCGGGTCAATGACCAGGCACCTTTTCCCTTTCGCCTCGATTTCCCCCTTCGAGGCCAGTTCTTTCATTTCTTCGGGCGACTGGAACGTAACCATCCATACATGGTTAAACTGAAAAGGTCCTAAGCCGGTGATCTTCTTCAAGTCAGTCACAGCGCTGAGAGCCGCTGCAACGTCGTCGATCTTGTACGGCCGTGCCGACGGGTCGCCATGGAAAAACACCGAGTTTTCACTTAGCTTACCCGTCGGCAGGGTGGGAAGCAGGGTACGGTAGCCCGGCCGAGCGGCGGGCACTTCGGGTGGCGCGGAGGACCGGTTCGGCGCGCTCGCGCCTTCCGCTCTCGAGGAGCCGTCTTTGTGCATGACTGCACTCTCTGAGAGCTGGGGAGAGACTCCTAAGCCACGGACGCGACGCCGATATCTGTGTTAGTAACGCGCCTTATATCTTTAACGCATTCAAACGCGCGAGTGCGCGCGTAAGAGACTCGGACCCCGTCATCTTGGTCGGGGACTTTAACGTGGACGTGCGAAAGGGCGGCGAGTGGTTGGTGGACTACATGCTCGACAATCACTCCATGACGAGCCTACCGTTGGATTCTCCGACCACCGCCAACGGCGGGTATATAGACCTGGCCTTTGCTAGGAACTGTAATGTAAGGGCTGTCCTGCAACAACCCTTAACGGTCCACTTTAGCAACCACAAGGTGGTCGTAATGACCGTCGCATACAACGACAACACAAACAAGTGCTGAAATAAATACTGTCGTTTCACTTTACTTTGCGTGTGTGTGTGTGTGTGCGTGATTACATTCCCTCTCGAACATCTCTCGAACATACACGTTAATTCACCAACATTTCCGCAGAGGGACAAACGAGGCGTGTTAAGCCGAACGTGATCACGAGGGGGTGTTAATGCAACTAACGGGCAAAATACCACCAAACTTCAACAAACTCCCCCTCATAGCATCACCCCGTGCTTCGCACTTCCTCATACTCCCCTTCGGGGAAATGCGGGGAAATTTTTTTGACGCCGTGCTCTGGTGTTTATTTTTTTTTCTTACTTTCATGACGTACAGTTCCCGTAATAGCTCGAAAGCGCGGCAACGTTTTAATCGTTGTGTGCTCCACAGTACATATAAATAATGCACTATCGACGCCGGTAGCGTCAGAAAGCGCACGGCTGTTAGCCAAGCTTGTATGGCTACGGTTCAGTGTATAATTCATGTCTGTAAATAAAACCTCCCGAGACTCCATGTGTCTTCGAAGCGCGCGGGGTTGTAGCCTGAGGCTTTCACTTTCATATCACTTTCGTATTTATGTCTGGGCTCAAATATCCCTAATGTTTTATTTTTGTTGAACAAAGCTGATAAATAGGAAGCATGGTACCAGCTTTAGTATCGAGGGAATATTTTGCCAGTATGAAGCCCTCGATTAAGGATTCTTTAACCTTTTGGCCGAGCGGCTGAATCGCGGGGCAGTTGGCCAGTTGCAGAGAGGGCACATTATGTACATAAAGCTACTTAACGGTGACACCAGTAGCTCCCACGTATACAGCGGGGCGTGATATTAAAGGGACCCCGAAAAGCTTTCTGAAGGTGGCAATCAAATGCATTCAGGTGGTAGAACACATAACGGGAGATTTTTGAGCCAAGTGTGAGCCCCATATGTTGTACGGATAATTTGTAAACAATTTTTTAAGATTGCCTTTTTCAGCCGATGAGCGCGACGCCGCAGCGAGCCGACCGCGGCTGACGCAACGGCGACCGCGGCTGACGGAACGGCGACCGCGGCTGACGCAACGGCGAAGGCGCCCCTGATTCGCCCAATCTCCGGCGAGGCCGTCCGCCGGGGGCGTCACTGTTATTGGCTTCCGGCTGGTCTCCCTCCTTCCTGCGCGATCCCGAGGCAAAGGCGGCAGAGGCGGATCCGCAGCGATTGACGCGTGCCTAGCACAGGAATGTAGCTAGCGCAGAACGGAAGTCGAGCGTCGCGAAGTCCCATGGCTATTCGCAGTGTTTCCAGCTGCTTTGAAGAAAGCAGAGAGGGAGGAGGAGTCGATCGGCAAGTGGGGAGAGGTGCATTTAATTGCTTCTGGCGCAGCTAATACTGAATGAAGATCAATAATTCCAACGGCATTGCATCGCTATATTGGTGCTACGCGACAATACAGGCCTTTTGTAACTTTTACAGAAGGCTTCTCTGGGTCCCTTTAAGTTGCAATAATAAATTATCTTTATGACAGACACAGACAGACAGACTGACAGGCCAACATTGTCGCGCTCAAGTGGCAAAAGGAAGGCTATCGTCTTTAAAACCAGCTGGAAAGAGACGCTGCCGCCACTGTTCCGCATTCTGCGAATATTGCGCAACCGTACCCCTCGCAAGCGCCGCCAGCCCGCAAAGTAACAGATAAACAGAAAGACGGAAACCGGATACCGCTCGAAAAGACAAAGAGGGAGGTCCCGCCGCGAGAAAGGGACAGGACAGGGGCGCTACGCGTCGTTAACAGCACGGTCAAAACCCCCACGGGTCTGACCTTAATCACTAGTTTTTGTGTGCGTGTGTGTGCGGTTAACCAGAGCGCCCGACACAAATTTGCTGCACCTGACGACGCGCCGACGGTGGGCCCGATTCGCCCCTCGGTCAAACAGCTCGCGACAGACGTGCCGCGACTTGGCGGCACAAACGCCGCCGAGTCTAGTCTCCTTTTTCCATCGAGACGGCCGCACCAAATCATGCCTGGGACGACCGGCGCGAAGAAGACATGCAGCGAGTAGACCCTGGAGACGGCGCCGCTGAGTCGCCTTCCCTTTCTTGTCGTGGCTCGGCTGACGCCATCACTTCACTTTCAAACTGCGGCCAGTGATAGTCCTGATTGGAAAGATTCGAACTGCACGCGGCTGCGGCGGAACCCCGGGGGTATAAAACCAGCCCTGAAGCAGCGGCTGTGCAGCGGCATTTCATTGGAGGCACTGAGTTGAGAAGTGCTATCGCCTTTGACCGAGCCATGTAACACTCTTACTACCTATGTATATAGGGTATATAAATGCAGCTTAAAATCACCGTCGGCTCGACAACTTCATCGCTCTGCTCTGCGCCGCGTCGATGGCGGACTGAGCAGGCCAACGTCAGAACAGTAGTGATTGAGCAGGAATGGCCTAGTCCCAACACTGTGCGTATGGTCCCTATACTGTGCGTGTGTGTGTTCGGGGGGGGGAGGAGGGGGGGCGTGGAGAGGGTATCGCTCGCAGTCGAAGGCCGCAGGGCACCCAGTTGCTGCCGGTGCCTGGCAGCCGTTCCAGCAGTGTCGAACTGCGCTGCCGTGCTTCGTGCACTCGAGAACAAAGTTTGCAGACGCGTTTTTCGGAGGCGTGATAGCTTGCACTGACGTCACTGTATTGCCGTGTTGGTTGGTTGGTTGCACCGTGGAAATCTGCAGCTCTTATCTCGAGCAGTGCGGATGAAGCTGACAGCGATGGATCAAAAAAAGCGGTGGCGTCGTTATGTGCAATCCACATGTTTAACGAGATGTTCCAAGACGTGAGCTTAACGACAATCCCGGCGTCTGGCGTTGGCGTTCATCACTTCAAAACGATTCCTTCACGAGGCCTCCCACAGTGCGAGCTTAAACTCGACAGTAGCTGCTAGCGAGGGGTGGGCGCCCGCCTGTAAACAGTAGTGAATGTAGGGGAATAACAACCACGGAAATTCACCATCATCGTCAGCGTCGTCAATACACGGTGGCATAAACGAGAAGCGGCGAATGGGGTTGCCACTCGAAAGTAAAGCCATTCGAAAGCAAAACACGCCTCCAGCGGCAGAATGCCAGAGCTCTTCGACAAAATATGTGAGGCTAAACAAGGCGTCGCACGCGTTCAATTGGATATTATGATGTCCGATTCACAACTCACAAACGTGCTTAGGTGTACTCGAATATTTTATTTGCATTGCTGGGGAAAATTCTACCACCGCACCTGTACGGTGGGGCTATATGCTCACTTGTAAATGGTACTACACGAGACCATATTACTAGCGAACCTGATAAAAATGTTTCAAAACGGGAATCTAATAAAACCTTATGTGCGCACGTACATCAGCCAAATTTTCGCTTGAATACTCACAGCGAAATGGTGCGGACAATTTCGGTGAGACAAACGTTACAAACCACGTGAGTCGGTTTGACGCGAGTTACGTAAATTAACTGCGACTGTTGAAATGAGCGGTTCAGCTCACAAAACGACTACACAGCGCGACATGCGTCTACGAAAACTTCTGAAAACCGAAAAAGAGGGATTTCAGTACGCCTAGTGCGTGCATTGTTAGCAGCCTCCACCGCCTCTCCCCTAAAACAACTGGAAGGGAGCACGCGCAATGAAGCCGTCACGCGTTCACAGGCCGCGTCAACAAAAATAACTGCGGCAGTCAACAAGTGCCGTAGGAGAAGACCAACTGCGGCCGCGTTTCCCGCCGGGCCCTCACCCCCTCGTTTTATATGCAGAGCATTTCAGTAACTCACGATGTCACCCGCGTTGACGTCCGTCGTAGTCCGCATCGTCGTTGTCCGCACCCCTCCACCTACACTATATAAAAAAATACTATCCGGCGCCTGGTTTCGATCCCTCGACCCTGCGGGCGGAACGCAATGTACATGGTGCTCTACCCACTGCGCCACAAAGCCGACACAGAAGGGGAGGCTACGAACGCGCCTTATATCCTTGACTCATTCAAACTACGTCAAGAAGCTGCTGATACAACGCATTCACTACCACCAACTCCCCAAACATTAAACGTTAACGCAATACACGCACCCCCTATGCGACGCATTTACTCGAGTCCCTCTCGCGGGGAGATGGGCCCAATTGTTTTGGCAAATACTCTCCCCCACCCTGCCACCCATCCGGCTCCATATCCTCATGCCGTAATCGCAGGAAAGCAGAAAACAGTTAGTCTTAGGGAAGCGCGAAAGGTTGCAACGTGCTATTTCCCTCTTCATCGTGACCCCTTTGCAAGCGACCGCCGCGAAACGCTTGCAGCGCCAAACAGGGACCGGGAAAGGGGGGACGTGCAGTTTTCGTTGTCTAATTTTGCCATCCTTGACAGTTAAGCTGCACAGCGGCACTGCTAATGTTTGGGACTCGTACACGCGCGTCCAAACTCGAGTTTGTGATAAAACTTGTTTTCAGTACTGTACTCACGAGTGCACATACTCAAGAGTGCAAGCGCTCGCAAAACCAGTATTCATGAGTATTGTACTCATGAGTACTGTGTACTCACGAGTACTGTGTACTCATGAATACCGTGCACTCATGAGTACTCATAGTCATTAGGACTCAAACTCATGATTACTCATACTCATAAATGCTGTACTCATGAGTACTCATACTCATGAGTAGTGTACTCATGAGTACTGTACTCACGAGTAGTGGACTTACCTCTGTGCTCACTCGTTATCATACTCAGTTTTTTTTTTGGGTGTGTACTCACTCATCATCGTACTCACTCATGAGTTTGAGTACAAATGAGTACAAATGATTGTACTCACGAGTGAGTACGCCGACCTATGCTGAAGCCTAGTTCAGGAAATCAACCTCAGTGTAAAAATTTTGCCTTTTATTGGAAAACAAGGTTTTGCTCTTCCAGAGAGGAGTTTCGTCCTTGTTTTATCATTTGTATACAGTCGGCAACTAAATTGCACAAGTAAATTGACTGAGTCGAAGAATGCAAGTCCCTAATGGGAGAGCAGTAATAGCCCAATTTTATTAATTTCCAGGAAAGTTACAAAACTCGTTCTGTGAACCCTCTTTAATTAAACCGTTTCTTGAAGTCAACTGAATTTTTACGTGAAACGATCGCTTCTGCAAAGTCCGACGCGCAGAAAAAGGAGCGGGAGATGCGAGCATGCAACTTCCTGTTATTAAGATTCAAACTACGCTAAGCTGTATACAGCTGTTAACCGATAATCCAATCTCGAAGTGCAATAAATAAGATGTCACTTGGCACGTCGTTAGTCACAGCTTGAGTCTCGTCTAACGTGAGGCCTCAAATCTGGACTGTGGCATTACATCCCACTTTTTCATTGAATGGCATGATTTTGTTGCCCATTGAAAAACTGCTCATCCAAACAAAGATATAAACACCCAAAGGTGGCGTCACTCTCACAGGCAGTTGTTCAAACGAAAACGCTCTTAAAAAAGAATAGTGGTGGGGTATGCAGCTGGTAATGAAATAAAATCGTCGATCCCTGATTTTGAGCGCAAGCACTTGGACTGCCGACCAAAAGAATTCTATGCCAGTACTTTATATCCTGTGCGCTTAATCTAAAGCCTACAAAGTTTAGATATCATTTGAATAGCCCAGATCAGAAATATGCTACACACCCAAAGCTGTATGGGTGCAACGTATTTCTTCGTTCCTTCATGAGCGATGCTTTATTTCTTGCTATATTTCTTGATATAAGCCAACGAGAGACACCACGCACATCCCTTGCTTCATGGTACTGTCACCGTAAAACATGACTACAAAGATGTCAAAATGCAGTTAGCATCACAACAGTTCTACAGCAAGGTGCAATCGCTAACTCACATCGCTATAATAAATATTGCCGCAATACATCCTGCGGCGCTATATCGCACGACCACTAATGCAGAAATATTATGATAGGCCAATCAATCCTACCCGTGGTGTGTTAATTAGGAGCGGGCCACTGCAGTAAACCCCTCTTTATTGTAGTTTTAATGTCTGGCACTCCAAATGCCTTCCCTATATTTCCTGAATCTCTGAGCAAAATAGGCAGCAAACCCTGCGCAGCCAACCACCATTCACATGGCGAATCTTATCAGAACCACGAGAAGCTAGATTGCCACAAAATTGTTCCGCATTTGTTTTCAAGCCTCTGACATTTCGAAGTACATATAATGTTTCTGCTTTGTTACAAGTGGGTGAAGGTACCTAGGTACCATAAGACAAGTCATTAAATTGTAGAACTGTAAATACATTACCAAGTTTTAAACAAATATTTTGTATTCATGTCCGAGAAAAGAAACAGTTTATCGCTCCAGAACGCCTCAAAATACTGACACAAAAGGTTTTAAAAAATTTATTTGCTGTTTTTTTAACTTTTAGGTACACACTCCGAGGTACCACAGTGTGTAGGAGCAGTACTTTCTAGTCTGAGGATATTAGCATTGCACAATCCGAGGACTCAGAAACTGAAGACAATATGCCGGCCTGACGAACCCCACAACACGCTGGAGAAATGCCTAAAGAGGTTAAGGATCTGTAATTGGTCAAACATAACCCGGAGGCCTCCACTACGGCGCGCGTCATCGCCTGTTTAGCGTCGATGCGTTAAATCTTATTATCAATCACTCGCATGCTGAAAGACGTGGAGTCCGATGTGGACTAGGATTTGCCAGGCATTCCGCCTATATCTCTGCCCCCTCACGGATAGCAACCATGGAAACAATTATGAATAATTAGCGAGTCCTATTTATGCCACCGGAATGATGTGGGGAAGTACGCTTCGTATTGCACTCACTATAGATACCAATTAGAAATTCCAAAGAAGTGTTTTATTCAACCGACACCACAACTGAAAACCCGTTTGGCGTCTTCCCATTTCGGTGCCATGTATCAGCCCTGATTCCGAATTTTCAACGCATTGTTTGCACATTAATAACCAATTAATGATTTCGCTTAAGAAATGATGGTGAAATATTTACTGCTCCTGTGTATTTACACTTTTGCCAACTTTTACGTAGAATAAACAAAAAAAATCTATTTCCCTTTGGGAATGCACTACTTGACTTCCCGAAAAAGTGTCTCTTAAGAAATAAGAAAGGTAGAAAATATTTGTGTTTTGATAATAGGTTTTATTTTTAAAAAGAGGGATTCGCAGGCCGAATACTTCGTCAGCATCCGGGTACCTTTGTCATGCACAACACTTCAGTGTGGACCTTTCTGCACGTTCCTCTCACAGCCCCTGTTGCTTTTTCGATATGCTGGAATTCAAAAAGACAGTGAGAACAATGCGATCAAAATTTTTAGCTATTAGTTTTCGTTACCAACTTTCTCACTGTATATCTGCCAGAACCCTTTTACAGTGCTGGTTTTGCGATGCCGATTTTTTATGTCGTATTTTTCTTTCTCGTTAGCCATCTTCCTGGAGCGAGCCAATGAATTTAAGATACGTTTGGTTCCTGCTGACCTCTCTTTCTTAACATGTAGACATAATTACGTGTTATTTTTACGATAATAACTAGGACAGAATGTCCCCATATTGGCCGTTATATAAAGATAGGCCTGCTGAATAAAACATAATACCATTAAACTAAACGGCCTGCTGAATAGAAACCTCGTAGCATGAAAATAATTTAACGTATTGTTACGGTGCAAAAGGATTATTTACAGCCGTAAATAGGAATAAGAGCGCTGAAAGAGGCGGCCACCGATCCTGCGGTCAGTACGAGGGCGGTTTGTCGTCCACTTCCTCTTCTGCTCCACCCCTGACACATACCCAGCTTGGGGATTGGTCGCGACTAGTTTAACGCTGTACAGTTTCGGGCGTGACATTTCCCCCTTCGCAGACGAAGCCCGCCGGGCGAGGCACGAAGAAGTCATAGGCGAGGGTAGAATGTCTTCAACCGGGCGACGTGGGCGAGTTCAGTTTTGCAGCTTCTCCGTCCAGGGGTCGTTACGCGAGAGATAACGTAGGTGACATCGCTCAACCGATCGACGACAACGTATGGTCCCGTGTAATGAGACAAGAACTTGCTGTACAGTCCCCGTTTGCGTACAGGCATCCACAACAATACCATGTCACCTTTATCGTACGAAACCGCATGGTGCCGACTGGCGTAAAGGCGTTTTGAGCGGCGCTGGGAGGCCAGGGTTCGTAAACGAGCGAGGCGATGAGCTTCTTCAGCGAGACACAGTGTGCGCGAAACGGATGTGTCGTGACCTAAAGAAAAGGACAATATTGTATCCAGGGTATTAGGAGGTGTACGGGCGTAGAGCAAATAGAACGGGCTGTAGCCGGTCGTCTCATGTTGGGCCGTGTTATATGCATATGCGATGAACGGCAAAATCTCATTCCAATTTTTTGGCCAGAGTCCACATACATCGCAATCATGTTGATGAGAGTCCTGTTGGTACGCTCGGTCAAGCCGTTTGTCTGGGGATGGTAGGGTGTCGAGTGACAAAAGTGAGTCGAACAAAGGCGCAGCAAGTCTTCCACAACATCAGCAACGAACTGACGTCAACGGTCGCTGATAATCACGCGGGGAGCACCATGCCTAAGGATGACGAACCGGAGCAGGAATATCGATATGATGTCTGCCTTCGCAGCTGCTTCCGCCGCAGTTTCTGCGTAACGCGTCAGGTGGTCAACGCAGACAATGATGTAGCGATTACCGGTCGAAGAGCGTAGAAACGGACCGATTAAATCAATGCCGACTTGGTCAAAGGGGAAACAAGAAGGTGTTATAGGCTGGAGTAGGTCAGATGGAATGCTCGTAGGGCGCTTGAGTGCTGACATCGGAGGCAACTCGACACATATTGTTGAACTTCACGGCGCATTTTCGGCCAGAAGAATCTTTCTTGGGTACGGTGTAAAGTTCTTATGTAACCCATGTGACCGGCAGTAACATCGTCATGCATGGTGCGTAGAACTGAAGCGCGCAATGGGTTTGGCACGACAAGGCATGTAGTTAATCTTGTAGAGTAGCCCGTCATGCAATTAGTAGCGCCGGGGTGCCGTAGGATCAGCAGCAGCAGCGAAGATGTGCTGGATGCTTGGGTCTTTCTGCTGTTCTGAACGGAAGGTAGCAAAATCGGGGAATTCTGTGTCTACAGCTGCGAGACAGTCATCGAAATGGTCTTCCTCCCGATCAGTGCACGCATTTGGCAGCCGGGAAAAGCAATCAGCCTCTGCGTGCCGACGTCCACTCTTGTAGGCAATAACCAAGTCGTACTCTTGGAGCTTTAATGCCCACCGTGCTAGTCGGCCGTTAGGGTCACGGAGGCCAGTCAACCAGCACAGCGCGTGGTGGTCGGCGATGACTGTAAAGGGCCGGCTGTACACGTACGAACGAAATTTGCTGATCGCGAAGATGACAGCCAGGCTTTCTTGCTCGGTGACTGTGTAATTGCGCTCAGCTTTGCTGAGGCAACGACTGGCGTAAGCGATCACAAGCTCAGCACTGCTATGACGCTGTATGAGCACTGCACCAAGTCCAACACCACTATCGTCCGCATGTATTTCGGTGGGAGCGCCAGGGTCAAATTGGTGAAGGATAGGGCCCGACGTGAGGAGATATTTAAGGTGGGAGAACGAAGCTTAACACTCGGCGGTCCAGATAAAGGCAGTATCTTTGTGCAAGAGGCTAGTGAGGGGAGACGCCAAGTCTGCAAAGCGGGGCACAAAACAGCGGAAGTATGAACAAAGCCCCAAGAAGCTGCGGAGCTCTCGCACTGATTCTGGTGGCTTAAATCTCTCAACAGCGGCGATCTTTTGAGGGTCCGTTCTCACGCCATCCTTATCAACAAGGTGTCCCAAAAGTAGTGTTTGACGCTCACCAAAACGACATTTCTTTGAGTTCAACACTAATCCGGCACCTTTTAGGCAGTCGAGGACTGTCTCGAGTCGTGGGTTGTGCTCGTGAAAAGTTCGTCCGAAGACGACTATGTCGTCGAGGTAGCACAGACATATGTCACATTTCAGACCACGCAGAATTGTGTCCATGAACCGTTCGAATGTCGCTGGCGCGTTGCAGAGGCCGAATGGCATCACATTAAACTCAAAAAGACCGTCCGGAGTGACGAAGGCTGTGTTTTCTCTGTGTTTTGGGTCCATGGGGATCTGCCAATAGCCGGATTTTAAATTTATTGACGAGAAATAAGATGCAGAGTGCAGGCAATCAATGACATCATCAATTCTGGGCAGCGGATAGACGTCTTTTTTCGTGATGGCGTTCAAACGTCGGTAGTCCACGCAAAACGTCCAGGTACAATCTTTTTTTTTGTACGAGGATCACAGGCGCTGCCCATGGGCTGGCCGACTCGCGTATGACACCTTTTTGTAACATCTCCTTAACTTGCTCAGAGATTATCTTCCGCTCAGATGGGGCCGAACTGTAACGTTTCTGCCGAACGGGGTGCGCCGATCCGGTATCTATAGTGTGTCGAGTTCTGGCGGCTGGAAGTGTCGACTGAGAAACATCCGCTGAGAAGTCGAAGACAGAGGCATGTCGAGAAAGGATGTCGACCAATGCGTTTCGTTCATCCGAGGAGAGCGACTTATTGACCATGCCGAGAAGCTTCGATTTCGGGAAAATATCAACAGGAGCACCCTCATCAGCACACAAAGCGGCGACTGAAGTGTGGTCATTTGTCTCGTACTCGGCCAGCTTCATATCCTGCTGTAATACCACGCTCTGCGAAGAACAGTTTAGAGCGCACAAAGAGCTATGTCCTCGTTCAACAGATACAACACAATGGGGCACCAAAAGGTCTTTCTTCGCACAGTTCGGGGAGAGTGGTTCCACTACAGCGTCAAATACACCGGTCTCACTTATAGCATTCACTGGTACGACCGCCAGAGACCACGCAGGTATAACGGTGTCCTCAGAAACACGCAAAGTACCAATATTTTCATGGGTATGTGGCTCATCATCGAGTGCAGGGAACCGTAAGCTGCCAACAGAAAGTTCTCCCGTCGTGCAATCGACAGTGCACCGCAATCGCGCAAGACGTCGATGCCCAGTATTACGTCATGGGTTGACTTGGCAAGAATTGCGAATTCCGCTTTGAACGTCCGTTCTCCAACAGCAACATTGACTGTACACACACCAAGAGGGTGCAGCGGCTCCCCACCGAATCCACGAAACGAGGTTCCCTTGTCCCATTTATTGCTTTTGTATTCGACAGCGACGCTGTATATGACTGCCATCCCAGTTCTTATTCCGGTGAAGCCGGCTTACTCGGAAACGCGTCTGCGCTCCTCCTCGCCACCGCCGACGCCCATTTTGCCACTCTTATTACGCTCGCCACAAAAGATGCCTCTTTCCCAAAGTCCCGCAACCGGTTGGCAATGGCGCTGGAGCCGCTATCACCAGTGGCTATCAGCAGTCTCAAGCAGGAATGAACGCGAAAACAAGAAAAAGTGCTGCCGCAGAACGTCATTGAAATCCGAACAATACATCCGAACAATACATTGAAATCCGAACAACGCATCGCGTCGATTTCAGTACATGCCGAGCATCCTGGCGGCGGGCCGCGTATGCGCAGTAGGATCAAGTTACGGAAGTTCCAGACCAACCTTGGTGTGGAAAGGCTATCTCTCTGCATGTGTACACTATGGTTAATCTTCCTCCAACGTTTCGTGCCCGCTCTCGCAAGCGTTATCCAACTTTGTTGTTGTGCTGAGTAAAATCGGCGCCCGCACCTATATTCGCTTATTTTTCAAGCTATCGCTTTACTCCTTTCGTCCAGCGGTTTCGACGCGGATACTCAAGTTCACCTTTTGACCGATGCTTTGCGTTAATTGATTTGATTGATTGTAGGGTTTAACGCGCCGACGCAACGCAGGCGATGAGGCGCGCCGTAATGGAGGGCAATGGATTAATTTTGACCACCTGGGGATTTTTAACGTGCGCCGAAATCTCGTACACACGGGCGTTTTTGCTTTTCGCCTCCATCTGAAAAGCGGCCACCGCGGCCGCGAATTGAACCCGCAACCTCGTGCTCAGCAGCGCAACGCCTTAGCCACTGAGCCACCGCGGCGGGTGATGCTTTGCGGTAGAAGCTTGCGTTATTAACGTTTCTGTTTAGGGCAATGGTTTGGTGCACATACTAAGCACAACGGGCGCACGTACGACGGGTCTTTTCTTGTAACACTATAGATTTATTTTCATGTAATCTCGCATTTGAAAGCAAGGCAGTCTGGTTTATAGCCTCAAGCCACAACGCGACGTAGGCAGACACACTCCCAAACAGCTACCACTTTTGGCCTGGTTCACAAATGTCATAATTGGCGTAATTCAGCCCATGCTAAGTAATATGAAAAACACAAGCAATATTGTGTTCAAACAATGAGGCTTCATTTTTTGTTTCAGAAGCAGTGCCGGAAGTTCTAATTCGACTAAATTAAAAAAAAACTCGAGCAACGGATTTGGAATAGCGGCACAACACGGTACGCAGTCAATCTTTATTGCATTACGGCTCAATAGGAGTTGGTCTCGTGACCCGCCCCCGCAAGCAAACAAAGAACTTGTTATGGCTTGTTTCAGCAACGCCACACGTCAGACAAACTGCGGCACATAGCCTGAAACGGTACCCGGTGGCTAACATTCACAAAAAAATATAAAATTGTCCAATTTAAAATGAAACGCCACTTTTAATACCGACTCCTAAATTTCGCAGTTGAAACTTTCTGTTCTACTTCAAGAAATCTGAAGTGTCTGTCAATAGCTACAGTGAAAGGGTACAGCTCAATAAACACATGCACGCACACATGCACGCATGAGCTGAAGTTTGTTGTACTGGGTCTGCCCAAGCAACGGATACTTTGCTTTTAAAGGCAATGGGATGAGTTTAGTGTATTCTGCCTGTAATTTCTCTGTGCTCTAAATTTTGAAGTATCTTTTTTTATGATCTTTGTAAGAAAATTATTTCTTACCCAGCACGGATGGCCAACTGGGTAGTATCCATATTCTAGCTTCTTAGTTTTGCGATTTTCACACCTAAAGGTGCATCCTGTTGGGAGGTGCTTCTCGTCCTGGAAGGCAACAACGCGAGCAAAAATATGCGCACCGTTTTTGCACATCAAAATACAGCAGAACGATGGGTTAAAAATTTATTTTGCTACACTCCCGAAGTTCCAGTTCACTGAAAAGAAATAACCTGTTTAAGGTTTCTTGCCGCAAGTTGTACCTTGTATGCTGGTTGTATTAAAATGGCAATGTAGCAAAGGGCGCTGGGGCTTGTAACGGCAGTGGGAAGCAGCGGGATGTCTTTATAAGTAGTTACTTATCTAAAAAATACGGCGTCCACAATCTGGAGACACAGCTAGTATTTGTAGAAACGCAGGGTGGCTTTCCGACCTACGTTAACGCCCATATGCAGAGATGAGGGAGATCATAAATAAAAATATATAATAATAAATAAAATAAATAAAATTAAGAAATCTGTATATTTATTTCGGGCGGATAAGAGAAGGGAAAAAACTAAGCTTCCATCAGTCGTTCTTAAAAACGTGCCTTGGTAAATTGCACGGACAAGTTTCAAGCCGGGAACATTGCATAACCAACACAGAATGATGATTTCACTACGAAGCTGTTTATGTTTAGCCGCTGCTACCATAATTAAACTCGGCAGCAGAGAGAGGTAGTCCCCACGGCGTACACTTCGGATGAAAAGACCGGAGAAAGCCATCGAATGAGTGAACTAACAAGAAGAGCAATTCACCAATACCGTCCACTCTCCCATTACACAGTGGCAGGAACGAGCCCGGGGGAAGCATGTGGCAAACAGCTAGAGCCATTGTAGAGCGTTAGGGCCATTCGCAAAGCTAAAAGTCTCAAGTGGAAAAATTCCGTAGTCTATCGGCCACGCCACGCGTCGATGGATGTTAAGAACGTATTTTCCAGTTGCTCCACTACTCGAGCCCGCAATATGCAGGTTTATCCACTTCCCTGGTAAGCCAGAGTTTGCTCTCATAGTGAAGGCAGCTGCACTGGAAAAACGAACTACAGAGCAACCTTCGAGTGAATGTTTTAGAGCTGTGCTGTTTGCCAAGTGGCCGCTATGCAACTACGCTGCCTGTTTACTTCAAAGCCACAGGGAGCATGCTCTAAATAAAAAGTCCCGAATATGTTTTGGGTGTGCGTGGGGTATGTACAGCGCCGCTGGAATATATGGGTCGTTGATAGGAATTTGAGAGTAATTACCAAGGCGACCAACCAGCTTTTGTAGTTGGAGCGATGGGGAGGACTACCCGGCAAGGTTTAGCGGCAAGGAGAATTGCTCATTGACAGTATCTGTGTAAATGACTAGACCACAACCATGCTATCCGAATAAAGATATTCTTATAGAATGTTATTTAGACAAAATTTGGCCTATCATCCGGATATGAATAAGTAGTATGTTAAACCATGGTGACCTTATGGCGACACCTTCTTGGCTCCTTTTTTCTAATCGTGTGGTGGGAAGTACTTGCATAGATTCAACTCAATTCTATTGTTATTTTCCTTCGGGAGAACAGGGCTGGAGCTAAACGTTGTGGATCTAGCTTGACAGAGGCTCCAACCTATGCCAAGCTTCGCCAAGCTTTGCCAAGCTCTGCCAAGCTCTGCCAATTTTTTGTAGTTGTATAGAAATTCTGTAGATTCAGAGCAGGTAGAAGTGGCGCTTGTTTTATGAAGCTTCAAACATGCGGATACATCAAATATCTAGTTACAAATTTGCCGTGCATCCGAAGTGCTACCGTTTGCTAAACATCCAACCATCATCATCAAGCTACCGTTTGCTGCCCAAAAATAAAGCACTGAGAGTGTGCCCCACACCATATATCTATTCATTGATGGAACAAGGCAACTTATGCTTGAATGAGCTGCCAGTTACTTTTGCATGTTCCCAGAAGGTCATAACGCTTTCGTCGCGTAAGAGGTTTGATCATAGGCAAAAAATAAACTGTCCTGGAACTAAAGTTTGTTGACATACTTTGAGGGCGAAAGCCAGGTGATGCATATCAATACCTTTTTACTCTACTCCTGCGTTGTATTTGTGTTTCTTTCTACTCCTCCATTTCTTCCACTTTATAGCGAGTTACTTCGACCAGCTTCATTGCTTGCGCACTGTACTAGCGTTTCTTTGTTCACTTGTGCGTAGTCCTTTCATCGGGCAGGTTACTTCACAAACAGACTGGCCCACCCACCACCCAGAATCAGAGTTCTGCTCTGGTCGCGTGAATCTGTTGTGCTCGTGGGTCATCTCCTTCAGCTGTCACGTGGCAGACGCTATTCTCTAACGTGTGAGTTTTCAATAAATATTTCTGTGAAGCTGGCAAATTTGCCTACTACCCCACAGAGAAAGGAATAAAAACGATAACTTTTTTTTTGTTCCGCCTCTGGCAGCGTGTGGAGATTCCGGAGGTGTAGCGTACCAGGCTCAGACAATCGATACCCGGATTAAATTTCCGTGCGATGTCGAATGATGTTCTTCTCTTTACAGCTACGGCCATTTTCTTGAACGGACAACGACTATTTTTCGCACACTAGAGCAATAAAGGGGCCCTGAAATACCCTCTGTCAATATATGGATGTTCAGTCATTCTCAAAATTTTCAACACCAAGCCAACAATGCATAAGCCAAAAAATAAAGTACACGCTTACATCTCGAGTGAGGATGGAATGTTTTATGCAAGGAAGATGGAGAAAACACGTTTATTTTTTACTGTACTGAAATAATTTGGCCACAGATAAACATTAGGCTTTTACTGTGAATTCTTTGAAGCCCAAAATGTTGAGCGTGGCTTAGAAAATTTTGACAAGGACTATACGTATATACAAATAAAGCAGCGTGTACTGTAATATTCAGAATCTTCCAGAATTTTCTTAAAGCAATAGCTATTAGCTGAGAAATCGTAAACTGAAAAGCAGGGATCGTCCCGGGGCGCGATTCGTAATGTTTTAACTATTGTACTCGCAGTGTGAGTCGCGCCTGTGTTTCCCCCCATGGTGAGTTCGACCTCAGGGGTGACGTCTCCAACCATTTCCGGTTTTGTACTCCACTGACTGCGTCTGCTACTGCGTCGTGAGAGCAATGCCGTTTTGAACAAGCTCTATTGCCTTTCTGCTGTCAGAAACTGAAAAACCACGATGGTAGCGAGTGTTAGCAGTACAAAGCCATATCATTGCGATGACAGACTGTGATTTGACTGCTTTCGCTAGCAAAAACAGCCCAGTCGAGCTAAGCCGCAGACTTTTTCTTTAATTAAGGCACCGCGCATTAGCCTATCGTTTGAAAACTGAACGAAAAACCTTGGGTTAGATCCCTATGAACCCATACAACGCCGAAAGGTAACAAGAAATGATGACAACTCTGAATCGCAAGTGGCACCGGCACAATGCGCTGACAAAGGGAATTATTGCGCATCAAAAAAGTAAATATGTGCGCGAATGACTCAACAATCGGAACAACTTTCGTCAGAATGAACACGCATGCGTTCGTAACCGAAGTCGATTGCTTGGCTGGACAAGCATACGCGTAGTGCGCAATGCGCACTGCGTAGTGCGTAGTGCGCTGGACGAGTAGTGCGCAATGAAGTGATTCTTACTTCTCGAAATCACGCAAGAAATGAATTTGCCCCTATTATACGCAAAATATAGAATTTAAAAGGGTATATGCTTCTGACAACACTGTTAGTTTGTCGAGGTTTCGGTCGGATGCCGACATTTGTAAGACAAAAGGTAGTGTTTCTCCGCACTTACTTATGAGGTAATTGCCCAATGGCGCCGCAACTATCGAGAAGGGCGGTCGGGAAAGCGAAAATAGACACATTTGGCGATGTGAGGGTAACATGAGGGTAATACGCATGTGCAGAAGGGAGAGAAGAACACACATCTCAAATCGCTGTCCTCAAGTTCTTTCCATCATTGGATGGCCTGTCAAAACAGTGACAGAGGCACCGCCAGCGTCAGAAAGGGGCCACCATGCTCAATGAAGGAAAGCGCAAAGCAGTACGAGAGGGTTTTTCACACAGGCGCTGTGGGGGCGCAGAAATTCCAGTGCTCAACGACATTAGCCCCGGATACATGGACTAGACGGGAAAGGGTCGAGTCGACTGGCGGCTTCAGCTACCTCGACCTCTCCCGCGTTTATATGAAACCCGTCCAAAGAATCGAGGTGAGCGGAGCGGCGGGGTGTACGGAAAAGGAGCTACCGTATTTTCACGATGCAAACGCGCACCCTCTTCTGCTAAAAGGTAGCCTTAATATTTGTGTGCGCGTGACAATCTGGTTCAAAACCGAAATAGGTTTTAAAGCGGCCAGCAGGAGTACCATGCAAAACGGACACGTAGTCCCCGCAAAATACAACTCAATCCAACAAAAACAATCCGTGAACACCACGTTAGTGCATTTTGGAGCACTAATTGCTCAATGCAATGCTGCATAACTTGGGCAGCTGTTGTGCAATTTTTTGTGCTGCTGCAGTTAGCCCGCAACACCTAGAATTAAGAAGATCAAGGCACTTGACATGCAAACATCTCCAACGTTCCCCGTTATAACTTTATTTGTTGGTGCTACCGTGAGCGGCCGCCATGATGTTCGTTTCTGGTAAATATACCGCCTGCGCAGGAGCTCAGAAAAAGTGAATAAATAACAAAGAAAAAAAACTTGCAGAGACATCTACGTTTCGATCCTATGATGTAAGGCGCCATAGCGATAACTTGACTCCCACGAAGAGTTTCTAGACGCCGTTGCTGCATTCCCAATCTATGCTTCACGAGCGCTAAAAGACAATAAAGTGAGAATGACTAGCGACAAGAATTTTTATCGCCATGGCCCGGAAAAAACAAGGGTTGTATGCACTTCTGTGGCTTAAAATGTGAGCTTGAAAGTTTGCGGGTGCGATGTTTTGGTCAGTTTGAGCGAGCATGCGTCAGTGTCCGTGCGTCAAAATGTTCATTCTGTCATGTCTAGGCCGGACTGAACAATGTTTTCTTTTTGCGTGGAGAGAGAGAGAGAACGATAGAGAAAGGGACAATTTTGTTTTATGATGAAATAGTTGTGGTTTAGTAAAACGGGGTAAACAGATGGCAGAGACCAAAAGGGTAGAACTTGAAGTCCATGGCACCAGGTGCAGCAGTTCTCCCCTTGATCAGGTCGTGCTGACCTTGAGGTAACCGGCCGGGCAAATCTGCCTCCTATGTCTCAAAGAAGTGAAAAACGTTATGTTTGAGTTGTTCTTCACTGACCAAATCCTTGAACATCGCTGGGTTGCGTGCAAGAGGGTGGATGTTCCTCCGATTTTAGCAGAGTTTTAAGTTAATCTATGATGTTTCTACAGGTCACCTTAACGCATATAGATTTGCAGATACTTGTGTCGGATTTTCGTCCACAGAATTTGTCACTCTCCTGCATTGAGACCTCCTTGCAGCAAGGGGCGGAGGAGCAATACCTTTATTATCAGAGGAGGTTACGAATGCCCTGTTGGCGAGGGTAAAGGACATCAAGGAAGGGAAGGAATAATCGAAAAAGAAACATTGTTCATGGTTCAATCCCTTGAAAAGGTGGATAGCATTTTAAAGCAAGGTAAAGATATAGGATCTAGGCATAGGATGAGGATTTGTTCTTTTTTGAGGAGGGCAGTGTAGTACTCGTGGTCACAAGGATCACGGAAACGAAGTTCGTGCACATCTAGGTGATTACGTTATTCTCTTCCAGACGATTGTGTCCAGCTGTCCTGGTGGGGTTGTTAACTTTTTCATCGTTTATGGGAATATGTTACCGAAACGCTTAGGTACTCTGCCTGCAGAAAACAGTACAATGTCATTTTGGACTCCGTAATGTTGTTATGCTTGTATTTGATAGTTGAGCTATTCGGATTGCCATGCGGATGGCTCCAACTTCCGGTATGTTACAATTGCAGCCTCGGGATTTCGTACTTTTTCGGAGTCGTTCTAAACTGTAGCCTCGTTATTTTGGAACATCCCCCGAATAAACATGACTCTGCCATATCGCCTCTTCTTGTTTAGGATTCAATCTGTAGTTTTTCTAGAGGAGAGATTTTATTATTGCGTGCAGTAATTTCTTTCCAAATAGAGAGAGCGGTGCCTGTCTTCTATATGATGTTCCTCCGATTTTCTTTTTCTATGCCCTCTCTTGGTGCTAGGAGAGTGCTTTCTTGGATTTCTTAAAATACACTAGGACGACAGAAGTTGACGACATATTCAGCTTCATCATCACCGACATCCTATGTAGGACGGCTGCAGGACGAAGGGCTCTACGATTGACTTTCACTCGCTCCTGTCCTGCGCTTTGCGAGTACACTCTTTGCTACGAATACTGTTATTTTACCCCAACAATCAGTAATTGGTGTCCCCCTTCTTCTAGACCCGTCTATGGCTGTCCATTCTGTTACCCTGGTGGTCCACCCGTCATTAGTTCATCTCACGGTCAAAGTTGCGAGGTTAAGGACTGTCTTATATGCTGTCCTGATTGTGGCGCTTTTGTCACATTCTTTGACGCGGGTACATTTGTGGTGCAGTACGCTCTGCAATATTTGGGTCGCGATCAGTTGTAGCGCCAATGTTTTTGTTTCCTTGTCTTTTTCATGGTTGGGCGTTTTGTTTGTGGGCAATGGCTTAAAGAATATTTTGTCGATTGTGGGTTTGGCACACTCGCTTGGCTCTGGTTCTACGCTGAGCATTCCTATGTCACTGTTCTCATGGGGGACATCCGAACCTATTTTTAGGGCGATTTTTAACTTGGCCGCGTCACGCCATCTGCCATTTTCCATACAGAGCTTGCCGTGGAGGGAAAAAAACGTGGCAATATTCTAAAGTATTTTGAAAACCTATTGTTTGTTTAATTTGTTTTTTTCTGCAATAATATATGCCTATAGCTACTTGATTTCCGAGTTACTGGAATAATTCCTTTCTCCCCTGTTTTAGTTAGGTCACCCAATGTTGATGCCGGCATGTTGCAGGTGTGGCGTTGCGCTGCTAGAATTTACGTACGCGAATTTGATACCCAACCGCGGCGACCGGGCAGTTTTCCTGATGGATGAAGCTAACAAAAACGGCAGTGTATCAAGATTTCGATACACAACCGTTCGATCGGTAAAGATCCTTGGGTAGTATAATTATTCCGGAGGCTACAACTACGGTGTGCCTCGTAGCCCACCTGTAGCTTCGTTGCATGGATTAGCGGAAATATGCATTTTTTTTATTTTCAGGTGGAAACACGCTTTTGTGAGACGGTGTAAGCTGCTGGCATGGGTGGAGACAGTGCCTGCCGAGCATGCTTACACTGACTGGACATAAACAAACTTCACAGCGTAGGCGCGGCGACTTCTGAAAACGCGAGTCTTTTCTTTCATATCCGCTGTTGCATCATGGTTCTTCTTTCCTAACTTTAGTCGCCGTTCTGCCACACTACGATTCAGCAAAAGCTTCGAGTCTCGCTGCCTGTCGTAGCTTCCGGGTGGAAGCAGTGACGTATTTCCGTGGACTCTTGATGAGCTCGGCTGATAGCCGACGGCTAATAGCTGATGGCTAAGAGCCACAGCGGACTAGAAAAATGAGCCTAATAACGCTATCACGCTAAAACCGCCTAAAGAAAAAAGAACTAAGACTCTGCCGGGATGAGACGCCATCTCGTCAACTGAGTGCTAGTGACGATCCCGATCACCATATCGGCTCAAAAATGCAACTTGTGCGACGACCTGTGGTTTGATAACTTGACTGCGGAGACGAACGTTTGACAGTCGGTGGTGAAGAACCACCTTAATACCCAAAGTGCATTATCTTTACTAGACAACAACGTTCAGAGAATGGAAATGCAGATTCATTTTAGTTCAGCTTTCGAAATACCCGCGAAGAGTGTGAACTTGCTCGGGATCCTACAAACATTCCAAGGCTGCGGACAGCGAGTGTTTTGTAACAATTCAAAGAAAAGCTTCCGCATGAACACTTAGAAAATCCGTCGAGCAAACATTTGCCTAAAAATCATTAAGCACATACAGAATCCAGCTGTAATTGGTATTAGTCTGAAATAAAACTGCGTAGATAATTCCGAGTTGATACTAAACATTTGGGCATCACTCAAAAGAAACCCACTCGTGAGACCCTAGAAGCCTAAAATACGCCTGAGCTATAAAGTTGCCAATGGTGGAGGATAATTTGGTGATTACGACCACCTCGGCACCATTACTATGCTCCGCAATCTCGAGAGACAGGCGGCTTCGTTCTTCACATAAGAAAAACGAAAGCAGTGACAGAGGGCGTAGCTGCCTTCTTGGTGCCGACATTGAAGTGCAGCTGCAAGCCACGCAGGTACGCTGCCTCGATCCGATTAAATCAAGGATGGGTGATTCTTCTTCACCTGCGACAGGCAACCAGGACTCCGACACGAGCGTTTCAGGCAGTCAGGCGAAGCTTAAAAACAAGAAAAGGTCACCACTGCCAAGAAGTTCAGGGAAGTCAGAAGCGACAGGAAATTCAGCGAAGGAACAGGTGCGTGTCACGTCCGCTGCGGCTGACTCACTTCCACAGCTTGGAAAGCACGTTATGACATGGCTCTATCAAGGAGAGGTTCAGTTCTATACTTTCAGAGCAGCCATCGCCATGATTGCCTCGAAGACGTTAGACGTTATATGGAGAAGATAGCAGACGTCACAACGTGGGATCTGTTTGAGGCAGTTTTTGCGAACCGCTACAATCTGGATGATGAATTTGAGGCTAATCAGAAGATGTGCTGTGTGAGCCAACGTTCGGGAGAATCGTGCGCGGACTTCGCTCTCCGTAAATTGGAGCTCATCTAGCAGTGCAGCTACACCTAGGAAGCCGAAAATGCCAGGCGATACTGGCCACTCTTTCACAGAAAGCCAAGAAGCATTTCTTTGCCAAGTCTTTTAAGTCTTTGGACTTGCTGTTCTATTCGCAACTGCGCTTCGATGAAGTTTCAGCCGCTACAGGTAATGCGCGAGCGCTCACCATGACTCTCTAGTCGCCCGGCGCACTGAAAACTGCACCCTCGAAAAAGCAATGCTTACCAGTTGATCCTACCAAAAAACAACCACCCGCGAGAACCGGAAGCAGAGCCTACACATTCATCTCCTCGAACTTCCAGAATGACTTCCAAGATGTCACCACCGGCGTCACATTCGTCCATCGCTCCGCATTCATCTCCCCAGCAGGCACAAATGCGTCGCCTTTGCCTCGACGGCAAGACATCTGGACATTTCGTCAGGCGCTGCAGGCAACTTTTGACAGGCAAGAGCTTTTTACCAGTGCCACCCAAGGAAACGACGATGCGATGCTTCCGATGCCCTTGAAAGGTCATTAATCAAGCATGTTGCACGCCATACAAAAGCGGCGGAAAAACCATGAATGTTTTCATTGAGGGAAGAGCGGTCACTGCACGTTTATGCTGCGTTCCAATTCGCGGACAGCTTGGTAGATAGTCTACGAAGCAGTCTAACTAGACGTCCTAAGAAATAAAATTGAAATGGCGCCGCAGTCGCAAACGCAACACCAGCGCAGACGACAGCGTCTTAGCAGACATGCTGAGATGCGCAAGCCTCAAGTTTCGTAAGTAATATTACCGTTGTTATTACAAACGTTACATGATTTAAAAATTAAACAAAGTCCTCTTCATCACAAGTAAATTATATTACATGTTTAAATAAAGGAACAAGTGCTTTTGTTTTAACATTAATACGCAAAAAGGTGGCACTGGCGTCACTTATTAGTTTAGACAGGAAGGTAGCCTGCATTGTTGCTGACTTTGATGCTGTCTCCTCGAAGCAGTCTTCGTTAACTGCTTCCTTCGAATTAGAACTGGGCTTAAGATGGCGTACTCTCCGCGAAGACGGCAACGAAGCTGTCGAAACGGTAAATTGGAACGCACCCTTTGACTCAGAAGCAATGAGAATCATAATGAACTTTCTCTCACCGCAGCAGCTCGTGATAGAAATGAAGCTATCTGCCCTACATTTAAAAGGAGCAAACGGCAACTACTTGTCAATTCAGCAGAAGGGACTGCGTCGATTGTTGCTGACGGCCATGCGTGCTGCTAAACCTTCATCCTTGTCCCTCATCTCAATAGCGAACGACTTCTTCTTGTAATAACTCTCTTGTGACATCGAAATCCAATATTTACAGTTTACACCTTTCACTTGCCGAAGCCTGAACGACTGTCGAAGGTTAGCCTTGTGAAGCAGGCCAGATTTCTCGCAGCATCACGGACGTTTGGAATTGTCAAGTTTTCTAGCTCACCCCAGTTGTAAAAAGCGGTCCAAACGGAAGTTAGCGGTACCCGCTTAGCCGTTGAGTAACACTTCGTTCTTCTCAAGCCAGCGGTAATACATTTACAGAACGAGAATTTTACGTTCTCTTGATTATCTGTTCCGCGGAGCCTGTTATCTTGACTCCTGACAAGACAGTGGGATTGGATAAAGTCGTCTTCGACACAACAGAGTTATATATCCGCTTTGCCGAAGCAGAGAACATATTCCGTCCCATTACTTTGCCATCTCCTGAGGATACGGAATAACCAGTTCAGTCCTGTTGCAGTGAAGCTCAACATGAAGCTGAAATTGTGGTAATGAACAAAGAGCACACAGTAGGTGCGCAAAGAGCACGCCTACTGTCTCAGGTTCAAGGCGACATTGTTAAAGTAATGACCATGGACGTAATTGATACCTCAAAAATTGCATCACACTGAAGTCGATGGGCATCACCCTTGGTATTGGTCTCAAAGAAAGATGGCTCGACATTTATTTGTATCGAATACAAATTTCTCAATGCATTCACGCAAGACACAGTCTATCGTATGCAAGGAATCGAAGACCCATTGCACGCTCTCACCATTTGCAAATTCGTCGGGGTCATGAACATCTTTTATTGAACCCTACCAACAGTGATAAAACTGCATTTGTGACTGAATGGGGACTAAAAAAATTTATACGCATGCCTTTTGGTTTGAAGAAAGCATTCTTTATGTGTCGGCGTGCAGTATATTCACTGATTAATTTTCTCAAGTCCGACAACGCTCTAATTTACATGGCCAACTGTGCCATCAATAGCAAAACCTTTAAAGGACCTCTAAGCCACGTTCAAAAGACTTCGAGAAAATTCTCAAGGCTGGATTTACGTTCAAACCACAAAAGTGTGTTGTCTTTGGCACATCAATTGCGTACTTTGGACACGGTGTTCCTGAATAGGAAGTTTCTTGCGATCCCACAAATTCGGCAGCTCTGAAGTTTCCTTTCGTCAAGAAATGTTCAAAAGCTACAGTCATTCTTAGGACTCACGTCTTACTTCAGCAAGTGTATCCTAAACTGTAGCGTTCATGCCACATCTTTGTGCACGTACTTAAAGAAGGACACCCCATTTCAAAGAGAAAATGCACAGCGAGATGTTTTGGAAGAACGAACGGCTTGTCTTTGTGAACCGCCGCTACCGAAACTATTCAGACGACATGCTGTTAAACGTTGAAGTAAACGCGGATGCCTCGCAGTGGGTATAGGAGCTTTACTTGGACAAGCGCATGAACGTGGAAAGTTTTCCCCTGTTGCCAACGTGAGCCGTTCTTCGAAAGGCGCTCTCGACAACTACGCGCCAGCAGTGCTTGAAGCGTCAGCTGTATAGTGGTCTTCCGAAAAACTTCGGCAATATCTAATGGGACAGAAGTTTCAAGTTGGTACTCGCCATCACGCGCTCTGTTAGGTTATGCACTACAAAGAGGGTAACCAAACACCTCTGCGTTGGTTTCTTGTCCTGCAAGTGTTTGATTTTTAAGACTCTTATAAATTAGGTGAAGTGCATTGTCATCCTGATTGCTTGTCTCGAATCCCTCACTCTGACGAAAACAACGGACAAATTCTTCAAATTTCTTCCGACGAAGCACGCCAGTCGTTTGAAAACTTTCATACAGCACAATATACAGACGCCATCTGCAAATGCGTCTTCGGCTTCTTAGCGGGAGAGTTCGGCACTAGCCAAACAGGAGAAGTGAACAAGACCTAACTTCGCCATACACGACGGTGTTCTCTACAAGAGAGATAAGGGGCATATTCACCAACGTTTTCTATTGTGCTTTCATGAACGCCAAATGGCTGAATTTCTTAAAAGGAATTTCAGGGAGGGACGTACGGAGCTCACATGGGTATCCGACACACGTTTGAAGCCATCCACTTGAAATAATAATTCTCGCCCGAAAATACATCTGCAAATCAAATGTTTTGCGAAGCATTGCAACTTTGTCAACGAAATAAGACTTCATTAGTTCGAATAAACTTCACCCAGCGAATTAAGCCTTCACCCAGCGCTGGTGTGTGTCTACACTCCTTTCTTTCTGTCCGTGTTCCAGCTGCGCTTTCGTCGCCCTAATTATGTTCAACCAACAACCCCAAATAGCCATTTTAGTGCACTTCATTTCGGCAGTTGCACTGTTAGGGATTTTGCCGCCCATTTAAGTGCCCTCGTCATTATACACTATTTGTGTCAACGTTGCTGTACTTTCAAGTCGTCACGTGGCTACAAGTACACAATCGCGGCAATAAATTTTTTAATAAAGATCGAAAGAGACAAAGTGGTCTACAACATAGAGTCCGTGACTGTGTAGAATTTATTAAACGTCGCATCATTAGGAAGCATGGCGTTCCTGTGGTAATCGTTAGCGACCATGGCACACAGATGACGGCAAAAGCGATGACAGAATGCCCGCATCATTGTGAAATTTGTCATTATACAAATACAGCCTATCACCCAGCTGCGAAGGTACTGTCAGAGAGAGCCAAAACGCCACTCAACGAAATGATCAAGATGCTGACTACCAAATGCGAAAAATAGGCCGATATATTGCCAAACGTCGTGTTTTGCTGCCACACCCGCTAACAAGAAACCGTTCGGGAGGCATCCTTCCTTCTGGTGCACGGCAGAGATCTATTGTTGCCGCTCGACGTCGTCTCCCATCGCAACTTGCCGACCTCCTAGAATTATCAGATTACGCCGTGCTATTACGTGAGCGACTCAACAAAGCCCACACACTGGCCGAGCAAACCATTGAATTGGCGTAAGAATAGCAGAACAGCTACTTTCACAAGAGCCGCAAGAATATTCCCTTGTAAAAAGGCCAGCTAGTGCTCCGAAAGATGCCTCCCGTCGGCACCAAAGCTCAGTGGAAGTTTAAAGACCACGTGGAAAAGTTAAAGCCCTAATTGTCGCCGAAGGGAGAGTTTTTGCAGACGTTTTATTACTCTGAAAACTAAGCGTTGCTGGTCTACATGTCCCTCAGGGAAATGTAATCTGCGGTCGACATTTCTCGAAACGGCGGAATGTGGCCATGCGCCCCATGTTTATGCACCGTACGTGCCTTTCGCCGCATCAACGCGCGTCTGTGCTTCTCCCTCTTCTCGTTATCACGCCGATAGTCAGACAAGCGACCCCAAGCATGCGGCGTCTGAGAGCTCGCCCATCGACAGTTTGGAACAAGAAGTAAACAGTTCTGCTCTGACTGTAGAATGATTGAGTCGTGTCTGCGCCCCTGGCCGATTTGTTTCCCCTGCCTGCCGGCTGCACGGCATCGTCATTCCTGGCACTCCACCAAAGCGGTGAGTGCGACAGATGAGTACAATATACGGGTATTTACAATGGAATTAGTACACAGCTGGTGCCGTTACGAATACAGGTGAAATACCCGCAATCTCTGCGCTAAACTCAAGCCAGGAAGAAACGTACCACACCCGCCAACGTACGCACAACCTCACCTCTCGCAGCAGCAAAAGTGGTAAATCCACTACTTTTTATTTGCTGTAGAAAGGACGGCCAAATCGCCTTATAACTTACCTCGAAAATCCCTCCAGGTAGTTGGCGAGGGAGCCCATGTGCAAATAACCCGGTACAATAGAATACGAATACAAATCTAATAACCGAATCGCAATCATACTGGCAGGCAGCAACAGAATCCTTGAACGCAATCAGCAGGCTCACTTCTGGGCTTTGCACTTCCCTTTCCCGAACTGGCAGCCGCAAACAGACTTTACTGCCCCCATAGTGAGCGCATATCTGACACCCCAAGACCCCACATAAAAACAACTAAATTCTCTCTTCCCCATCCCAAGTTGTAAAGACAGGATAAATCAGCACTGCGCTAGTGGAAAAGGAACATTTCTTCCTACTCTTACCTAAATGCATAAACTTTACCCAACACAATACCTGAAACTGGGCCCCAAGTGACATCCACTAACCACCCTCTACCATACGGCAGCAGCGGGGGACCAAATTTTCCCGCGCCCTCAAATAGAAGAGCAGTGCAGTGAGGCGCAATCTAGCGCCGACCGCGCCATGTAGGGCAGAACAATCATCAAAGCAGCCAGCGGTGCCCCCGAGACCGCAGTCGTACAGACGGGCACTAATTACGTCGGAACAATCAACGAAAACAATAATAAACACCTCTCTGTATCTTTCCTTCTCTCTCTCGATGACCCCATTGTGAGCACAAACAAGCAAATATATTAAGGCAAAAATCAGGACACCCAGTCTTGGTACGCAGTAGTACACAAAAACAAATGAAAGAAATACTTTGCAGTTCCTGTGTACACTTTATAATTGGATCGGCAGCGCAGTCAGCGACTAGTGACTCGCCATGACACTTCCAATATAGGGATGGCTATAGTCACGACGTCGTCACCTTTACTTTATATTCATTAAAACTTCTCAGACTTGGATTGCACTTATAATACAGTATTGTGACGACGCCATTCATTGAATAAGGCCATTGATTGTTTTTAAACGCTCACCCTTTATTTCTGAGGCTCTAAGGCCGCCACAGCCCGAGGAATGTGAGGCTTTGTTTTCCGAGGTTCTTACACTGTTTATAAAGTTTAACCCACTGCGATCTGGTTTAAAAGTTCTCGCACTTGTCACTTCTCACAAACACAGTCGACAAATATAATTCATTCCTCTGTGAAATATATTTTGAAGATGTTCTGCTACCCTTTCGTGGTAGGAAATCACGCAAGTTCCAGTGTAATAGTATATCTACTTCTTTATCCACGGTGAAATTCATTTATTTAGGGTAAAATTTGGTTCTCCTCCCCCAATCGTGTGTTTCAGGACGTTTGCGATGAGGCAACAGGGGCAAGTCTTCAAGCGAACGTTATAGGCATTTTAATCTGCAACGTACTCTGGAAGGTCTTGGGTAACGTCAGCCCTCCTAGATGGCGCAATCATACTGTGCATGACCGCTGTTCTCCTTGGCTTTGTTTCTGACCGTTTTGCACCACGCTTGTTTTTGGTACGGTTGGAAGTACTTCTTTCGTGAAACGTGTATGCTGTACAAACAGGGTCACGTAAGACAAAGTCGCTTACGCCAATCGGCCAGTGTCGTGTAAGAAAATCTCAAATTCAGGACTACTGTGCAGTAACAACAAGCATAGTGTGGTCCGTACCTACAACAGTAAGCACTGGGGCTTTTATGTTTCCGTGTACTTTCGTAACTTCCATTGTTTAATCCCTCATTGGTGCTGCTAAAAAGAGAGTATACAAGTAAATTTAAGAGAAAATAGCTCGTTCTGCAAGCTTATACCTCTGCCTAACTTGCGTTCGCTTTCCACGGCCTCATCCAATCCCACAGCTGTGCATATTACGGCACAGGTACGGCACAGGTTTACGTTAAAAGTGGTGTTAGTATCATTTTAACGAAGAAATCTTTCGAATGAGCCAAACTTCATTTTTGTCTACATAGACCATTTAATGTAGTCTATGTAATTTTAAGCGTACTCCTGTTATAGATGTAGCAATAGAGCAGCGGAACTAGGCCGTAAGAACTTTGGGAACACTTACGACTGGTTTATTACGCATTCGCGTCTCCATTTTTTTGCATCCGCGAGTAATTTACATAGACTATTTAATGTAGTCTATGTAACTTTAAGCGTACTCCTGTTATAATGTAGAAATAGAGCAGCGGAACTAGGCCGTAAGAATTTTGGAACACTTACGACTGGTTTATTACGCATTCGCGTCTCCATTTTTTTGCATCCGCGCGTAATTTCCAGCAATACACACTTGCCGTCTTTGCATCTTCCTTCCTCCATTGATGGTTCCTTGTTGTAACCGTAATCTTGTCGCTGAAAAGGGAAAGTTCGTCTTTTTCTTATAACAGAAGTGTATAAAGGAAGGTCTTCAAAAATTGACGGGGCCGCATGATGTTGCTCCGTTCTGGACACGCAAGGGAACCTTCCTTCGTCCGTGTGCGTCATTAGGCGTCATAAATGAATTTTCCTTGTCGCTTTTAACCTAGGTGCAAACGTTCGTGCTCCTATAGTGCGACCAAAATTAATACAATACACCTCAGTGAATTCATGCCACTCTGTAGATATTTCCACTGGGCTGGGCAAGCGGGTATCTCCTAAGATTTCGCGTGTTTTTTTCCCGTAGTTTTCCGCATTATAATACGCTAATTATAGCCACCCAACAGAATATCTATTAATAGTGAGAGATTTCTGATCATGGATCAAAACAAGAAAGTTAACGAACCAAAACCTAGCTGTTTTTGCCACAAACTCCCGCACACAGCGTGTAATGCTGTCGCAGGACTTCCTAATCTTATTAGACGCCGCCTACTATTATTGCATGGTGTTTAATTGCGTTCTTCCGTCACTCGAGTACTTTCACGTTGCATTCCCTCCTCGAAGCCCCTGGGGAATTCTCCAACAATAGAGGGTCTATGAACCTTCGCTCTGCCGCCGTCGCAAAAAGAAAACGTAGTGCATTCACGCGCCGCAGTGCACAAAGGAAATAACAAAATAAAACCACCCGCGCTTTAAGGTAAATAGAAACTTCGATGGTATTCTCGAAGCCGCGTAGTATTACTAGCATCGAACGGCGCCGAACCTTCGAGAAGAAGAATATTCCAGCCAACTGCGCCGGGCGCATTATGTGTTGTTTTTTTTTCTTCGCGTTAGTGAGGCAATTCTTATTATCACGATAATTCTTTACTGTAATAAAACTGCCCTTGTAGACGCAACTAAGTGTCGTTAAAATGCCGTAAAGTTACAGTTCCTTTTGTCCGCGCGTACATCATCATTGTTGACCTCAGTGTTTCAAACACGAAAGGGCCCATGATTCTTGAATTACCATAGTCGTTATAAGAGGGCCTGGATTGCACAAAAGTAGCGATTCATAGCTAGCCAACATCGCACCCAGGCAGCGGTGCACCATCCGGCCCGGTATGTCAATATCTTCGGACTTCACTGTCTAACAAACGCATAGAACTATTTATTTTTATGTTGAGTTAACTTATCTAGTGTAAAACGTTCGCTTTTAGTGCTCTTTGGTTTTATATGTCTGTAAAGTTCAATTCTCGTAAATACGTAGTTTCTTGGTTACCTCACTTCAATGTTCATACTCTACTGCCTGTAATTACGCGCCTGTGGAAATATAGGCCTCACTTTGTTCGTCCACAGATTCAGTGCTCTATCTCATTCTTTCTGCTCTTGTCTGCGAAAGTCGCGCATCAGACACCCACCCCCTTGTAACTGGTGGTCTGAAAAGTGGATGGCGTAGTTCCCCGCCACGGTTGGCCATCCCATCGCGTCGAGACGGCATCCCCTAGAAAGAGGTGACAGTTTCTTTCTGAAATATAAAGGCCCCAAAATTGAAGACTTGCGGTAACTAAAAACCACGAGCGGCGAATTACACCCAGCTCTTGTCGCTATCCTAACATCCGGCGGGATCCGCTAGAAGTCACAACTTTACGCTTGCGGTCCCACGCTATTTGCACGCCATATGTTGTGGATCCCGAATGTCTATAGTCAAGACAGACAGGGGTGCGGCTCTTTTTAATCCTTTGGTAAAAATGTAGCACGATGTCCACTTGGCCGGACTCTCCAGGGAGACCCTTTCCCCTGCGTGATATTGATCCACAGTGTAAATTATAGCTTTGCCGAAGTGTACCAAACGCAGCTGAGGGTGTCCTCACCAATTACGCCTAAACGCTGCATTCGCTAGCAAGTTTTGTCTGAAACTGGCGGAGCACATACGGCATTGTACATGGTGTGCTCTATACAGTAGCAGTCGTACAAGCAAGACCTCTTCTATGACTGCTATGAGGAAACACCTTGGAGCTGGGTCACCTTTTGGAACTCGGCAGAATACGTCTGACGGGGTGTAGTACTGTTTAGAGCACAACGCGTTTAAAGTTTTACAGGCATTAAACAGGCGGCAAATAGCCCTAATTGTACTGAGCCATCTAACTTACCCAGCATCGCGTTCCGTCGGTGTATATCCCGGGTTGTTGACTATCCAGTGTGCAACTGCAGTTGAAAACATATTTGGTCTGAAATAGATGAAAGGTATAATGCTCATACCTACTAGCTTGATTAACGTGGCATATGTAAGGGCAAATGGGCAGCGAGATAACTTGCAGAACACTGGGTTCCGCGTCCAGAACATGTAAATTTGTCTCTAATGTTTAGCGTATTTCGGCGAAACACAAATATCAGCATGCTGTAAATTTCTCCAATTACACAGGCTTGCTAAGCGTTGTCCAAAGCGAAGGTCACATCACAGTGCAAGAGCATAACAATACTTTATATGTTTTGCTCAGATTGTTTGCTAAACAGTCTTGCGAATGTTGTTCTGTCGAACGATCAATGTTTCTGCAGTTTTTCGTATGGAACGGTACTGGTGTTAGTTGAAGCACTTAACTGGTTTTTAACGTCGTGCAAAAGTTTTAAATCAACCACACAGTGAAATAGCCCCGCAATTTAATTCTACTAACTGTTGGTTCCTCCTCTAGGATATAAGAGTACGCGATTACTTTTACTACCTCCACTAGACAAAGAAATGAAGTCGCATTAAAATTTTGGGGTAATAACGTACCAAAGCTAGACCTTTGCTCCGACACGCTCTGTAGTCGATGGCTCCGGATCAACTTGGGCTGCGTGGTTATGTTTATTGGAAGGTGAAGTTTAAACGCATGCGCGTTTTCGCGATTCCGCTATATCGAAAAAGCAGCCACCGCACCCGCGATTGAACCCGGGTCCCTTGGCTCAGCAACAGAACGCCTTAACCACGGAGCCTTCCAGACGATATAAGTAAAATCCATGATTCCATGCTTAGATTTACAAAGTCCCTACAACGAAATCTCTATGAGAGGCGGCATTAATATTTCATCTCATGTTTGTCGGTACACGCACATCTTACAGGGTAAACAATGCGATAAATACATTCCCCATTGTAAACTATTTATTATTTGCAGAAAACGCTATACTCAATGGTTTAAAAAGACCAACTTCAATTCTTTTTCTATCAAAAATGTATTTACTGAGTAGTCTAGACAAAACATTTAGAAAAAACCTTGTGTTCTTCTGACAAGAAAAACACTCATCCAGCTGAAATGAACTAAATAAGGTATTTAGGGCTTACCAAAAGGTACAGGCCTAGAGAATGATCATTAAGCGGTTAGAAAAGCTACCCTAATTTTTGTTACTAGCCTCAAGATTATTTACCCAGACCTACAGGTTAAAGAAGTATTGCCAACAATATTTCGTTTGTGTGCGAATTTTTTGTTTTCTATGCAAGAATGTATACAATTGAAGCAACCTGCTGCAGAAAATCTTGGGTTGATTGCCACAGCACAAGCCTGACGGATTTTGTTAATGCCATGTCAGTGGATTTAAAGGAGGGAGTGGGACATCGTACTTCGTGAAACATCGTGGGATTGATTCAGTCAGCTCTGTTTCGATCACCACTGAAACACCTATCGTTGTCGTTCCTGGTAAAAGTTATCTTTCAAATTATACAATGTTTACTTTGTCTTAATGGCCCCTTTAAAGTGGAAAGAATAGAGCCTCACACGAAGCAGGTTACCACGCTTATGTCATCTCTCAAATACAATGTCCACTTTAACAGGTATTAAATGCGTTAAATCTTCTGACAATATATTGTCCAACTTTTATACACAGAATTCCCGATGTTCTAAGGCTTCATTCGAGAGCGGAAAACTACAAACCACAAAACAAATTTACCTAATCACGTTAACATTGTCTATCTGGAACCAATCGCATACACTTGTATTTAATACTTTCAAAGTGACTTTTTTCGCTTCTCCGTACCCTCTGCACATTGAAATTACCACACTATGTTATTTAATTTCCCACAATGGTGGTGATGCTCTTCTTTGGCACTATGACGGACCTTTGCTCAGTTTGTGTGGTGATCTTTGAATTGTCCTGTGATCTGTGATATTGCCATTAGATATCACGTTAGGTAGTGTTTTATCAATCCTCGCCGTGTTTTGCCATGGAAAACAACAGAGAAAAGGAATCCAACTCGAGTGAGAAAAACGCCTGCTGAAAATCGAATTTAAGTGTCTCGAACTTGAAATGCCATTCACTCAGGTCCAGGGTTTCAGCAGTCAGCCTTCAGGGTGGCTTACCAATTTAAATTAAAAAAACGGCCTTATGTGACCCTACAAAGTACAAGAGAACTCCAGTCTGCTTAGGCCAATTTCGAGCGTACGTACAAGAAGGTACTGTTTAGACAGGAGGGATTGTCCCAGCGTTTGGTTACGCTTTTGCCAGCCAGGCATCGGACCTTGTGGCCGGCTTGCAGAGAGAGGAGGCGGGAGATTACAAGAAAGAGAAATCTAGTCTTGTGAGGAAGTGTAGGTTCTATTTGACTAGGCAGCTGCGCGTGCCGGGAAACATGTGTGCCCGCCGCCATCCAGGAGCATGCGTGGGCCTGTTGCTAAAGCGACGTCGTATGCAGGGGTTGTGCGCAGTGGTTGTGTAGTCGGTGGTATTGCGTCCAAGCGAGCAAAAAAGCATTTCCTCGACGCCAAGTACCGTTTCACGTAGCGCCCTAAAATATACCTGTCGCAAGACAAGTGAAGTCATCGGTCGCCATTGCTCAGCTTATTGCCAGGTGTCATGTTTTTGTATCGGCCACGTATTTCTCAACTCTCGCCGGGCGCCTTCCCCTTCGACCGCTCAGGCGCTATTGCATGCACGCCATTTGTGTGCAAGCTAACAATGCATTCAGTGCTATGCTATCGTCTTATCTCAGTAGGCGGGGCGCCAACGCTCCGAATTTCTGTGGAAGCATTATTTGGCATTAGTGCTGAACGACTCTCGCGTGTTCAAGGTTCGGGCGCAACTGTGTGGATATCCATGATTGCAGGCAACTGAGCTGCAGCGTATGCAGTTCGTGCGTCGTGCTGCTTTCTTTTGCAACCACGCCTTTATTCTCAGGTGGTGACGTGGAGTTCTTAAAATCAAGTACAGCGCTACCAAACAATGTCACTACAATTATTCATATAAGTTGACGCCATGGCCGAGAATAGGGTTGATGCTGCGGCACAGGAAACGGCCGAGAATCGAGACCTGGTTTTCCCTTCGAGATGTGGACGTTTGCGCAGACACGGCGGTTGTGCTCATGGCGGTCTTAAGTGTTGCAAGGAGAGGGAATCACCCGCGAAAGTTTTATTCGAATACAATCTTTCGGCTGTCAGCTGAAGTGTATCACCAGAAAATTCGTGCAGCGGAAATTTTAATGGCGAATTTTGCTCGATGTTCGCCTGTAAGTCAATGGACAACATGGAAGAGTGGCTCTAGGAATTCTGTTATTTCAAAGCCCTCTGAAGAGAGGATGTTACTCCTTGCGGACCAGGATCGTAGGAAGCGAAAGTTTTCGTTGAGCACAACAACTTCACTCAATTCTTTCAGGCTAAAAAAGGTTTAAAGCTGACTACCAGAAATTTGAGATAGTGGGTTGAAGACAGGCGGTCGTAAACACTGTAAACAGGGCAGCTGAAATCGCCGACGAACTTATCGCATGTCACGGTGCCAAAGGGCGAAAGGATAGCCACAGTGATTTTACGCAGGGGCTTGGCAGTTCAGTGCCAAAGTGGTGAACTTCCCATGAAAAGGGTGACACTTGCGCAAGTCAATCCCTGGCAAGCAAAACTCATTGAAAAAACGAAAGGATGTGAAAGAGGCATCCCAGCGCCGGAAGAAGGCCTTAGAGGGGCAGAACAGTTTCTGGAGTTCAACTATAAAGAGGCGGGAAACTTAGTTGGGAGCTGGAGAACCGAAGTTTGCTTGCTATCCAGTGGCCGCCAGTGACGTGAACATGTAGCTGTAAGAACCCTATACGCCAAACCTGGTCGTCACCGGCAAACCATGGCGGGTTCTGCGCGATCTGTGCCGGCAGTAGATGTTCAGCCTCGAACCAAATAAGCTAACAGGGAACTGTGTGTGGGTTTAACAGGTTGTAGAAGGAGCGCGAAGCGTTCGCCTGGCAATTTTTGGAATATGCATCCAAGGTCCGTTTCCTGTACTTCTCGCCAAAGCAGGTGCTTCGTGATGACTTCTTCCAGAGTATCCGTATCTTTTCTCGAAACGGTGCGATCAGCTGTTGCGTGAAGGGGGCCTTCTTTTCAGAGAATGGATTACTTCAGCACTGTCATAGTACCGTTTTATGAGCGCGGAGCGAAAGCGGCCGTTGCTGGCTCGCAGAGCTTCGAGGTCGCTAAGATGGTGGGCAAGATGACGTCTCCTGGGAAAGCGAGGAAACGCTTAGGATACTGATAGATGGCAGCACACATCCGCTGAGACGAAAGGTGTTTCTTCGACATCTTGTCTGATCATTGGACACTCGCGAACTCGGAACAAAAGCTGCCCTCTAAACAGCAAACAGGTTATTCGACAACGAGTTAGGGGCACTTCAAAGTGATTGTGTGTCGGCATAGCATGTCGAGCCCGCCCTGCAAGTTGAGCAATTTTATTGCAGGGCACAATCTGTTCAGCTCGTAGTGGTGGCGGGGTAGAGGTGTTTGATACAGCCGTGTTTTGGAGCCAGGCTTCACGGGCCTAGTGAAGCCCTTTCAGACGAGGAGAAGGATAGCACCATTTAGAGTTTACGTACCAGGGGTGTTGCCGAAAAGGCGAGTAATGAGCGGTGATGAGAAACCTCCAGTGAACGTTGCGGCGAGTGTTTCATTGTGGGCAGGTCTTCTACTTTGCGTTGCCCCAAGAAATCTACAGAACTCCGAAAGAGAGCGGGCGTATCTTGTTCTAGGGCTGTAAAATGTGGCCCGTGCCCCTCGCGCTCAATAATTGTCGCAGGGAAGGAATACTGTCTTCTCACGCGGTCGCAGCAGCCTTCAGAAAATAAGCGCAGCTAAAGTGCGATTGAAAAGAGAAGGAAGCTCTAAGTAATGCCGAAACCTCAAATCGGAGCTCCGAAAGCAAGTGCGCTCTAGACGCCTGCGTTTCTTGATTGCCTTTAACAGCCGAGCTGTGTGAGCTTCACATCGGTCATTTTGATTGTAAAAAATACCACATAAAAAACCTGCCGTTGTACGATTGGGTTGTACAATTGGGATTTGGGTTGTACGATTGCGTTTTTGTGTGGGAGGTTTTCGTTGACAAGGTGTCTGAAATGTCAGTTTTCCAATTTTGTGGCCTTGTCTTAGTGCAATTGGCTAAAACGTTAGTGTAGGAAGTCAATCGCGTAATGTTGTAGCATCGAAGGCCTGGCAAAGCCCGAGTTTTGATTTTACTTCGCGCTTGGCGGCTACGGGTTTGTGTTTTTATGAAGTGAAGATTTTAACCTCTACCCACCAATGGGTCTCGCGACCATTGGGGTCAACAGAAAACATCCGCAAACAAACCAAGGAAGGTACTCGCACGAATATAGAAACACAACGAGAGACCGTTGTCCTGCCGATTGAGTGACGACAAACGGCGCAATCAACGAGCCCATCTGTGGGTTTATCACTGGCGTTCTCGCTGAAAGCCACGTGATAGCGTCAAGCCACCTTTTGCGGCGCTGTGCGCTCCACATACGGCACGTGTAGCGGCCGTGTGGGCGCTTTGCGCATGCGCTACCAGTTATAAAAATTAAAAGAAGCTCGCACCAACACATCATATCGCTCTTCTCCTCCGTCTCTGGCGCCGATCTCCTCTCCTCCGTCGATGGCCTCAGAGACGGAGAAGTGAGATCGGCTAACACCGCGATTGAGCTTCCTTTAGTTTTTATACAAAAGGTTTCCAATTATGTGCTTCAGAAATGCAACTCAACCACTGGCCGTTCCTTAATCATGCATGAATTTAACCTTAGCAAAGAACATCTCGGCAGTATTAAGTGTGTGGTTAAGTGCATTTCGCTTGACTCTGATTTCACTCTTTGAAGAACCACGTGTGTGAATTCAAGTGACATCACATGTTTAATCATTGTGGGTGTCCTTTATAGCTTCATTTTCCTACCACCTTCAAAGGGTGGATCGGCGCGCATATTTGTCAGAGGCGTTCTGGTGTAACATTTCGTCCTGGAAGTTACTGACCCAAGCAAACCAACAGGGCGTCACCTTCAGTCTGAGTCGCGTAGGGCACTATCACAATGTCGATAATCCACGGTCTGGCGCTGACCTTCTGCCGAAAACACCTCGTCAGAGCATTTTTCCGGACAACGGATGTTCACCCTTATAGATTTATATCTCTATCGCTCAGGCGGAAAAGCTGTTACGAAACAACGCGAGATGTTTCGGCGTTGTCCGGTGCGCGCCAGATACACTGGCTACAGCTGAATTTCGAGCATTTCGGGAACGTGTCAAGTGTGTTGTTCAACGCAGCTCATCAGGATCCTCATGTTGAAACAAACGCGTAGACTGGGTACCGCGAGGATGCTCGGGGACAGGGAGTCATGGCTACTGCCGTTTATAGGACCGGCCCAAACTGAGTGCAGCAGAGACAAGTTGGAGCACGCCTTCGGCAAGTTGCGAACGTCCGGAGTTTTTCCCCGTTCCCCATTATTCTCCCGGACAACGTGCACCGGCGTGCACCAGTGTACACAGCGTGCACCAGCGCGTACTTGTCACAAGACCCATTGGAGTTGTTATGTGTATTTGAAAATTTGGTGTCCTCCGCAAATCGCTCAACTTCTGTTGGCGGCTGGGAATTCTGTGTATTTATGCTCGCCCTTACCCGATCCAAGGTAGTGCGTGTATAGGCTCCGCCGGCGAACTTTGCTCTGCCCATTCAAGTTATGATGTTACAAGCACGCCAGTGTGTGGCTACCTGCACCGTTGCTTTTCTGTACTGGCCGTGCAATAAACACGTTTGACTGTTAGCTTTTCGTCGTTGTAACGGCGGCCTCCCCTTCAACCCGCCCGCCAAACACGGCACCTCGACATGACGGATGCCCGTGCTCATGCGCCTTAGTCTATGTAGCAGCAGGGATGGGAAAACGGGCAAGAAAGATAAAATGGAAGTATGTCAAGACAGTCGGTGTGCGTCAATGCGTGTAAACCACCCTCCTTTCACCCAACAAGGCGCTTAGTTAGGGTTCGTCAGACGAAACGTGTTGTGTTGATACTTTGCATGCTTGATGGGTTTTAAGAGTGTCATATCTTTATTGCTTCCGTTCTCGGGGTCACCAGCTCTATATATTACAGTCGGGCACGGATATATCGAACACGGATATATCGAATTATTGTCTATATCGAACTGTCTGAACATCCCCTTGAAAATCCCTTGCAAAAGTATAGCGCTGTTGTACTCGTATATCGAACTCTCCATCACGGGCACATTCGATATATCGAATGCTGCGCCCCAATTGCCCCTGCAAGTGCGCTTCTCCTGATTCGGTGGATGTGATGATGACGGCGACTTCTCCTGCCGCATTCGGTTTTTGGCATGTTTCCTGCATGCTCGAGCGGTTTTCAGTGGTTGACCTCGCAGGGGGACCCATGTGGCATGTTACGTGTTTTTGTCCACGGCCCACGTTTCGGAGCCATGGTCACGAAAAAGAGGAAGTCTGGATTTGTGAACTTATGACGCAGAAAAAGAAGCAAGCGAAGCTTACAGATTTTGTTTTTGTGTGTTAAGTTGTCGTTATCGTAGCGGTGTGGCTTTGAATTTACCGGGCTGCGAGGAAAAAATCCGTAAGGTACCGCTTGTAGCGACTTTGAAAAGCTCTGAGTGATGTGCGGAGTTTTCAGATACGGTTCAAATAGGCATATTTCATATTTCGAATTATCGATATATCGAACTATTTTATGATCCCCTTGGAGTTCGATATATCCGTGTTCGACTGTAGTCCCAGTTTTAGAAGCACACCGTGCTGTGAGTTTTTTTTCTGTGTCGCAACCATTTCATAGCACCGTTGTCAACACGAAGTAGAGAATCATTCCCAATGGTGCAGTCTGTCACTCTTGTTTCTGTACTAGACAAGCAGCAAGTAATGCCTAAATGGCGCGTTATTTTCCCCGTTACATCCTACAACGAATATTTTACCGTCAAAAACTTTTTGGAAACAGGATTTCACAATTTAATAATTGGCAGATTGTGATTGTAGATTCTACCTACACGAAAACACTGCTGCTGTTGGAATGCGAAGCTGTATACGGTTCGGTGAAAAGAAAATCTCGCGGTGCCCCATACGAAAAGAACGTCCTCAGCCGTAAACGCATGCATATGCGCGAACAAGCCAGGCTGGAGAGGCGCTATAAAAGCGAAACAAGAGAGGTTGTCTGGATTTATGGGCGAAATAGCACATTCTTCCATCCACCAACACTGGTAAGTGGAACGCTGCATCGGAGGGCGCCAAAAATCCACTGCTATACCACACTGTGGAGAAAATAAAGAAAGACGCGGAGCGGGGTACAGACAAGGAAGTACACCAAACATAGAGATAGTTGAAACTGGGAGTGATCATGGAGTGGACCTGGCGGGTTATTTCAGCATTTTCAGAGGTATCCACCCCATATTGAGATGTACAGGGAATTTACCTGCATGCTGATTTTACCACCGTGTTCAATTTTGCCAACACGACTTCTGTCGATGCGACTGAATTTTGACTCCTGGCATCCGCTTCCCACTATCGAAAATCAGGATTTTCTCGTAATCGGCGTTCCGCCACTTCACCAAGCTGCCGCTCGCGCCATGCGGAGTGCGACGGGCGAAAGTAAGCAATCCGAATGTGTAGCCTATCCTCCCCCGCTGGGCGCTCTGATTGGTCCGCTCCCATATCGGGGAGCCTGAGCCACTATGGTGGTTGATTAGGAGATGTGCCCCTGCGCGACGCCTCCGGACGGACGACAAGGCTCGACCTAAAACAGTAGCACTGTTAAAAAATTGGGCGACAATAGATTTCGTGAAGGTGGTTGGGAAGGAAAACTACAAAATAAACTGTACAAACAAATGGTACAAAACAAACTAGTGCGAGAAATAGTATTGTAGGTTCGCTCTTAGTGCAATATTGTCGCGAATCTTGTCTTCTGTTTTCTTTACTTAAAAGTTTGCTTGCAACGTCTGGCTCTCCCAGCTGCTGTTCTGTGTTCGAAGAAAAGCGAGGGTTTGCTTCAGTTTCCATTGTATTCCACCCCGGTTATCCTATTTGAATGGAAAGCGCATCGCCCTGTCGCTACTACATTACAATGTTCTCCGGTAGGCAGTGTTCTCGATCTAATTCGATGAAATTCGCGCAGAGCACCCGTCACGGCATTCCGATTGCGACAACTTCTTTGCACGGCACTTTCTTTCCTGCTCCTTCCCCGCTTCTGCTTTCTGTTTACTTAGCGGAGCACTAGTTTGCCCCAATAAAATGTGGTCCTTGAAGTGCCTTGCTTCGTCTTTGAGTACGTGACAATGTTTTTATTGTGGCGGTTTAACGCGCCACACTGCACCTGGTTCATAAGACACACTGTAGTGGAGGTCTCTGGATTAATTTTGACCAGCGGGGCATCTTCAACACGCGACAAAATCTCGTAACATTTACTCTCGCCTCCATTAGAAAAGCGGCTGCCGCAGCCCGGAATCGAACAGCGTCGTTAGGCTCATCAGAAGAACATGTCAGCCGCTGACCCACCGCAACGCGTGTACGTGACAATATTTATTGTAGTAATGTGTGAAGCAAATTTATATCTCACACCAGGTCCCTTCTTGACCTTTTGAAAAAGTATCTGCTGAAATCAACATCTGTAGTTCGTAATGAAGCAATTGTTCGAAGTGAGAACAATTACTCTGGGTATTTCCTAGAGGCCAGTTTAAAGCCGTAGTTTAGTTTGAAAATTATCACTCTGCCTAATTTCTTAATTCCAAATGCTCTACTTTATAAAAGCATGGTTCTACCATGGCTTGAGACAAATCAGCGACGATTTACGACAAATTCAAGACCTTTCTGGCAAGCAAGGCAACTTCGTGCAAAGGTAACGTACCAACAATGATTCTTAATGACTTGAAATATTTTTTTTCCGCAACTCATGTCCACTTCCCTACACCAGCACGTCTACCAAACCGCTATCCTGTAACTCCTTTTGTTATAGCACTAAATATTTGGCTGTAGAACTCAGTATCAGACTTAGGCTACTTTTCACATACTGAAATAAAAATACGTACTAACGCAAATTACTCACGCAGCTCTAAAACCTGGACATTGATGTCATTTCGATTAATTTGCGGATTTCTTGTTTCCCCTTCAAGCACAGTCAGTTTTAATATATCCTTGGTGTTTTTCCACAGCTTCCTCGTTGTTACTCAAAATAGATTTGATGCCAATAATATCTACACCTCATGTAAGTTGTCATTCATGTTTCTTGTTTACTTTTTAAAATTTATACACTCCAGTCAATATTGAGATGTAGACTGTGCTTGTAACGAATCCATATACTTATGAAAAATAATGTGAAACAAATATTTAACTAACACTTTTATACATTACTGTAGCAAAACTCTGAATTTATTGTATCGTATATCAAAAGATCTCATGTATGCATGTTTGAAAGCAGAACAATACTTACCCCTGGGCTGGAAGTTTCATGTATTCCGTTTGGATCTATGCACCGAGGCTCAGGCTCACTAGCTGGGACATTGTCTCGTGGCTGCGGCATTGCGCGTACTGTTTGTCAAAAAAAAATAACGCTAATGTACATTGCAGACGTTGACGTTATTTATTTATTTATTTATTTATTTATTTATTTATTTATTTATTTATTTATTTATTTATTTATTTATTTATTTATTTATTTATTTATTTTTATTTATTTATTTATTTATTTATTTATTTATTTTTGTTTTCAAAAAAGCCATAGTAGGTGGGGAATCCATACATCTTATATATGTCCAAAATCTCCAAGGTGAATAGCCAGTACATACATCAAGGCTTAGTTAAAAAAATACCAACCCTCCGTCTAACGCCTACGATGGTTCAACGCGAAGCCTTCTTGTGACGACTCATTGGTTGTCGTCTGAGTTAAGACTGACCTCGACCGCGCCGAAGTGGAGAAATCCGATAGACGCCGTCTTCATAACGGGGAGGACCGAGGTTTGGTACTGGCCGCTGATATGTTTTTAAAGGCAGAGCAATGTAGGGGCCGTCCTTGTCTTCGCAGCTCGTTGGTGGTGACAATGTCTAGCGTCTGCCGGAATCAGGCAGTGCAGCGAGATAACGGACTCAAGTATAGTTCAAATGGTGTTACGGCGCAACGTAGCCAAACAGAGGCTTCGAAAAACAGGCGGTTTATATGGTCGTAACTGTTCTAAACTCTTGAAGCGCTGGCACTTTTCATACATGTCGCAGTTGTATTGCGCAAAGGTAGCTGCAAGTACATTTCAGCCAAAACCTGTTTCTGCAACCGGGAGCCGCTGTGTTCATTTAGTTAGGAACGATTGCTGGTTTGATTGTTACAATAGTAAGCATAACGTTTCTCCGCAAGAAACAAATGGCGCGCTCGAAATGCCGAAGAAAGGCTCCAGCTGCGCAAGCAAAAATGAAGCGTTCAAAATGAAGCAAAACGGCTCCAGCATACGAATAAAAGCAAGCACACAAATAACAGAACTAGCGCTCGTGCTTCTTCAGACAGATCTAGAAAAAAATTAAAAATCGGATTTAAAGGAATTTGCCCGGGCCGCGGCGCACTCAGTTCTCTCCTTTGGGTTTCAACGCCAGGCTGGCAAAAAACCAAAAATAAGACGGGGCGCCACCGCCCCTGTTGGCGGGAGGGAAGGAGCAACGCCGCCACTAGCAGGCAATGTTAAGTAGGAGGCGTTGTTAGAAAAGGCCTGTAAATGCAACCTGCGAACAGCCAATCTTTCACACCATGAACGTCGCAGAGGTGGCTCGTTTCGAGCGGCAGCGTGCACTTGTCCGCGAAAGACAGCGACGCCGGAAGGCCGATTCATGTGTGCCACAACGTGAAGCAGAAGCCAAGCGTAAACGATGAGATAAAAACGTCCAGATTAATCAGGCTGCACACACCGCCATGGTGTCCAAACACTTCGAACGGTTCGCGCAATAGCGAGCACTTGCTCGCGACAGATCGCGACGCTTGAGGGCAAATTCGTGTGTGCGACAACGTCAAGCAGCAGAAGCCAAGGGGTCGAAAGATGGAGGAAGATCCCCAGATTTATCAGGTAAATGTCAAGGCTAAAGAACAGCTCAGAAAAGCGAATCTTTTGAATAAAGTCAAGGGCGCTCAGGCGAAACGGCCGAAAACGCCGTCTAATGCTAAACTGGTTAAAGCTAGAACACCCACTGCACGCAAGCGTAGGCAAGCGAATACTCAACTTCAACTTCGGTACACACAAGCCAAACGTCAGAGGCCAGTAGCTTACTCGGGGCTGCGGTGACGCGAAACGAAGCTGAGACGGCTGAGACGGCAGCAGCGGCAGCTTCTGGGACTGCCGGAGCAGACGCCCGATTCAAGCGGGACATCTTAGATAGATACTTTGGCCATAGTTGTAAGGTGTGTGATTGGTTGTGCATCGATGACGCGTTGATCAAGATCGGCAACACTCGCAACCTTCGGGCAAGAACAAATGCTCCCGGAGTACGCCAACGAGAATTCCCCTCCACATTGACCACGAATTTCAGTGAGTACCAAGTTTGCTCTACTTGCAAAGATTCACAAATAGCCCGACTACTGTCACCCTTGAGTGTAACTGATGGCTACACTTACTTGCCCCATCCGCCTGTGCTGTCCGGCTAAAGCCAGTGGAGGAAATATTATTTGCACCTTCTTTGCCCTTTATGAGCCTTCTCCAACTAACCTATGACAGTTAAAAATGTGAAATCAAAGCTCAAGTGGGTAATGCCCCAATCGATGTGCAAAAGACAGTCCAGTGCCTACCGCGAAACATTGCCGGCGATGTTGCGATGACCCTACACATCAAACTTAAACTCCTTGAATAGAGTTCTAAGCTGGGCGAGTGGGTTACAAACGAAGGAATTCATTGTACTAGCGAACATTAAGACAGGTACAGTCGGGGACTTAATTTTGCAGACCACGCGAGCGCGTGGCAAAAGCCACCGATGCGCGCTCTGGAGGCCCGGCGCCTGTTGTCGAGACCGCCGCGGCGCGCATGCGCGTCCTGTTTTACTTGCAGGCACGCCGATTTTCTCGCTTCCTGCAGCTGTGCTGCAACGGTCACTCAAGCACCGCATAGCGACGCCTTTGTAGCATTCCTTTCTTCCCGATGGCACATTTGGGGGCTAACGTGACGATTGCGAGGGCTTTGGCGCAAGTGCTGCTCGCGTCCTGATAAACACTTGCGCGTCATGTTTTATTTGTTTGTTTTGTGCTTTATCGTTTATGGACGATGAGACTAGCGGCTTGCGAACGGCGTCCACGAATGAAGCTCGTACGAAGCACAGTCTCACGGTACCGCACTACCCACGATGAAATGCCAGCTATATGAATAGCGAACCTTTATTCACCTTGTTTATTGTGTTATTTAGCCACTGAACATATATTCCAGCTCGCTCTCCGCTGCCCGTAAAGTAGGCGATTTGCAAGTTTGATAAAAGAAATTATTTCGATGTTTTTGCTGCCTACTTCATTACTTAAAAATGATAGATATACGTACTCGCATAAATTGTCTGTTCGCTCTGCCCGTCGCATCTGTAAAAATGGCACCTCGGGCTCCCATTGAATGCCGTAAAATTATTCGCTACTTTTGAGAAGCTGCTTTTCAAAGGGACATTTGCCGCTTACTAATAGGCCAAGAGATGCTGTTAGCCGAGGAATTCATTCCTACGGGGATGAATTGTTTCAAGGCAAGAGCAATTCTTCAAGGTCGGCTTGCATTGATTGATTATGAGGTTTTAACGCTCCGATGCTACAAAGCCGATAAGGCGCATTGTAGTTGAAAGCTGCGTATTAATTTTGATTTCCTGGAATGTGTAGCATGCGCCGAAATCCCGAACACACTTGAGCATTTTCTCTTTTCGCCTCCATCAGAAAAGGGCCACCTTGCAGATGCCCAGCGGAGCGGAAGGACAAGGTCAGCAAGAAAACAGGAGGACAGGCTGATTGTTTTTCAGTGGTTAAACACCCGTTCATTAGTGACAAAACATTCGAAAAGCCCTAAGAGGCAATTAATATTACGGCGAAAAGTAGCGAATAAGGTTGCGGACTTCTTCGACGGGCACCCGATGTGCCGTTTTGAATGATGCCGACGCGCCGAACGAACAGACAATACATATGGGTATGTCTTACAATCATTTTTATGTAAGGAAGTGGACAATAAAATAAAACACAAGATTTCTTTTATCAAACTTGCAAATCGCCTACTTTATGGGCAGCGGAGATCGAACTGGAATATATGTTCAGTGGCCAAATTACACAATAAACAAGGTGAATAAAGGTTCGCTGTTCATATAGCTGGCATTTCGTCGTCGGTAGCGCGGTATTGTGAGGCTGTGCTTCGTACAAGCTTCATTCGGGGACACCGTTCGCAAGCCGCTAGTCTCATCGTCCATAAACGATAAAGCACAAAACAAACAAATAAAACATCACGCGCAAGTGTTTATCAGCACGCGAGCCGCCCTTGCTCCAAAGCCCTCGCAATCGTCACGTGAGGCCCCAAATGTGCCATCTGGAAGAAAGGAATGCTACAAAGGCGTCGCTATGCGGTGCTTGAGTGACCGTTGCCGCACCCCTGCAAGAAGCGACAAAATCGGCGTGCCTGCGAGTAAAACAGGACGCGCATGCGCGCCGCGGCGGTCTCGACAACAGGCGCCGGGCCTCCAGAGCGCGCATCGGTGGCTTTTGCCACGCGCTCGCGTGGTCTGCAAAATTAAGTCCCCGACTGTACATAGCTAAATAGGAGACGTGACGCACGCTAAAACTTCAACTCAGTTTATGCCACAGAAACAGGGAAACACCAAAATGTACATGATATTTGAAAGGGTTATTATAAAATGCAGTATTTAGAAAACAATAAAAAACAATATTGCTCATATCTCAGGACACATTACAGCACAGCCCCAGATCAAATGTAAATTAAACCCACATGTGTGTGAAGCAATTGATCCATCGGTTATGCGCTACGACCTTCTCCTCTCAAAAAGATTGAATTCCGTTGCGGCCAGCGCCAAGGACGGTACGGTACGCTGGTGCCCCCTTCCCTTCTCTGCCTATCAAGAAAGCCTCAACAATTTCTCTGTCTATTCGGGAGGAAGACCTGTACACGATGCGTGTCTGGCAGACCTCCGGAGTGCAACCCATGCAGTGCTGTGACTGGCCATCCGAGCGCAGTAACCTGTGCTGCAACGTCGCCTTCCTACGTCCGCTATCGACGGGACGCAAAGCAGAGCGATGAAGTTCTCGAGCCGACGCATAAATGACGCAGAATCGATATACAGTATGTGCAGGGGTAACAAAGGCGTTATAGAACTCGCACAAAGGAGACACCACATCTCCACTGGGTGCCTCCGAAATGTGCCGCCCTTGCTGCTGCTTCCGGGCTGTTTTATATCTTCGGGGGTGCGTTGCAGCCGCGAGAACTTTGAATCGCTCCAATCACGAATCTCTCCAAAACAGGTATAGTTTATATAGTGCTGGGCCTGCACACCTTGGCGGCGAGGGAGTGTGTGTTGATGATTGCGATAAAGAAGCGGCTTGAACGCGCAATGGGGAACGGGCCTACCTCGCGCATCGGACTCGTGGCGGTTGGGCCCTATTCAACTCAGCGAACGCACGGGCGGCTGCGGTACCTTATATGAGGGACGCAGGGGATCCTCCGCATTACAGCTGTATTGATTGCTTCAAGTCGGGCCCACTCCGACTGAGCCATGGGCTAGAATTGAGCCTTACAGACAAGTCGAGGTTGAAGTATGAAACCACGCTATTTTGAAGCCGGAGCCTTCAGACTTTTTTGAAATGCCTCGTATAAGATACGCATTTGATCTGCCTGTTGGTGGGCAGATCGGTACCACAGGGCAGCTGACCCACACGATGAAATTTCTCATCCAAGCATGGCGAAGACAGGTGGAGTGCGGAGAGGCTGGTCAGATAGTTTTACTGCGATTGTGGACTTCCCCAGTCGACAATAACATAACCATGATAATATAACATAACCACATAACCAACATAACCACACAATCATAACAACATAACTGTAACCATGATATAAACGGCGCATAGATGTTAGCCAGCCCAATCGCAGCAGGGGTGCGCGTCCTTTGTGTGGCCGCACATAGCACGATACAAGATAATTGCGCACCTGGGCAGTTGTGTCTTTACTGCAACTACTTATTACTAAGCCGAGCACCATTCTTCTAAGAAAATCGTAGTTTCTGGATAAGCCGTGTGAACATAAAGTGTGGATTTGCCTGGTGGAGATGTGGTGAAGCCACAGTGTCGAGCAGGCATGGAAGGAGTAGCGCAGGCGCTAAAATTGAGAGGACGAGGTAGACCTTTCGTCTTTTAAAGCTAGAAGCCGTAAGCAAAGGCTTGCACGAAGCTCACCCACCTTCGGTGTGAGCTCGCAACAGTACACGGTGCTATATATTTTGGGTCAGCTATAGCAAAATTAGCTTTAACAAAGTTCGGCTGCTAACACAAATTCCAAGTTCTGTAGCTGTTGGTCCACAAACCCTTGGAGCTTTTGGTGGGCAAGAATAGAAGGGACGGGCTTTTGCTGGTTCAGGCTCCTTATAGAGAGACCAGGCTGGCTAGCATTGCTGGGTTGTTCTGCAGGCTGACGTTGCAAACGACGTATCAGCTGAGCATGGTACTGGGTGAGCTTGGTGACCTCAGCTCTAGCTCCATCTAGACCTAGCTCCATTAGCTCGTCTGTAATCGGAGATGCTTTTTGGAATTTGCTTCTACTAATTCTGCCGGCGGAGGAAGCGACGGAGAACATCATGGTACGAGGGCTGGGTGTTGTCCGCAGGCTCTGGAGCGACTTCATCCATGACGTATTCGTTATCCGCCGCCAACCAATCGAACCGGTTGGACGTATGGACTTCCTTCGGCTCAGACCAGCCTCACCACTCGCGTCGTTTAGCGTGACCAGCTTTTGCATTTTGCCGGATATTTCTCGTCTGTGATGTCATGTTCATCCGTGCGACACAAACCACATAAAAACATGACCTGTGGTGGAACGGACGACGGGAAAGCCTGTTGTTCGGATTAAGAGGTAGCAGGTGAAGAAGCAAGCTCGGATGAGGCTTACTATCTTCTATTCGGACAGGATCCGTTGTCGCTTCGCTTTCCTCAATTTCATGCACCCCCTTGGAATGCGTGCTTCTACTGCTGTTGTAGCGTTCGAGTGTTGAGTCCACGTGCAGACCCAATATCCGTATGGTGTTACCATTTGTGCTGGTGCACCCACCAACAATTACAGTTGTATGAACTGGTGATCCGGGGGATTTCGTTTCCCCAGAATGATAAGTCGGAGGTCCGATTTGTCTGGAGAGAAACCAAGGCCGATTTTGCCCACGTGTCTCACCATAATTTCGGTCGCCTTGAACGGGCATCCTGGACCTCCCCGCCGCTGCCTCCCGCGCAACAGTTCGGGGTGTAGTCAGCGTAGAGGATTCGGCTTATGCCCGGGATGTGTTTTAGTTACGAGGGTAAATCTCTATTGCTATGTGGAAGAAGGGCGATGTGACACAACATTGGGGTGGTCCTGTGCTTCCCCGCTTGATGCGGTCCTTCTTGATGTCTCCAATGCGTAGTTGTGTCGGTCTGTTTGTGTGAAAGGTTCTGAAGTAGGTATATGCCCTGTCGCAAACTCCAGTCGTTGCGAGTCCTTCGGGATGGCGGAGTGTTGGTTCTTGTCAAAAGTGCTGTTGACACCAAGTCCCAGTACGGCTATGGTTCTGGTGTTTTTAGACGTGCGCCCGGCTCTCTTTAGGTGTGTTGTAATTGGAAGAGAACGCCTTGCGTGGGCAACCCTCTTCGCAATCCGAACATGGTGTCCGGGAAGAGGTGGTTGTCTTCCACGTAGTTGTTCACTAGGTTCATGAAAACGTGATCGAATAGTTTCTTTTGACTCGACGTTAGTGATATCGGTATAAGGTTATCGAGGTTCAGGGCCTTGCCGGGTTTGGGAATAAGGGTCTTGCTGGCCCTGTTTTAGTTTTGAGGTAACTTTTCGTCCCTCCAACATCTGTTGTAAAAGGCTATCAGGGCCGTTACTGATCTCTTATCGAGGATGCGGATCACCCTGCTCGTTAAGCCGTCCGGTCCGAGGTATGACCGGACTCGGGCTTTTAACATTGCCTTTTAGGTTTCCGCGTACGTGAATGGTTTGTCTATGGTGGGATTAGTTCTCCGGCGTAAGGTATATTATGGCTGGCGTTGACGCATTCACGCATTTGCTTTCCAAGGCGTCCATCAGTTTAATTTGGATACCCCCGAAGCTGTGGAGCAGCTTTGCGAGTGGTAGTCCTTGGTGTATTGGGGTTTTGGTGTCGTCAAGTAGGCTACGAGAATGTTCCATGTTCCTGTGGCACTCATCGACCCGTTCATTTGCCCGCAGGTCACATGTCACTGGTGTTCCTTTAGCTTGTATGAGTGGCCTCCTCAACTTTGGCGTCTGACGATTTGGCGTTTGACGGAGCAATTTCTCTTGTTCTTCTGCAGACATTTCTTGAGGCTTACGGCAGCATTCCAGAGGTTGACGAGGCCCGAATAGGCCTCACACACCTCTGCCTCTACGGGTGTTGTATCCTGTCGCATTGGCCGCATCTGACTGTCTGGGGGTTTAGATCTTCCAACTCACCTGACACTTTCTCGTTCGGGTTTCTGATTTTCTGTAAAGTTGTCCAGTTGGTGATTCTGAGCTCCATTCCGGTTTTCGGTTTGTGAAGCGTTGTAGCGACGGTGTTTATTATATTGTTGTGTTCGTTTCCTAGGTCTGTCTCGGTGTTGGACTACTTGATGTGGCCCAACGATCGTAGGATCTCATGTGGTGTCTGCATTGCGCTCGCGTACCTGCGCGTCGGGTGACCGGGTTCTGTGACGAGTATGAGATTTTCTTTCTGTGCATTTACCCACAGGTGTGCGACGTTGGCCCTGTTCCTCCTTCCCCCATGTGACATATGATGCGCATTAAGATCAATTATTCTCAGCGCAGTAAGCTTCTTGTCTATTAGTCCGTTTTTTTGGGGAACAGCTTGGAGAAGCGATACTGCTTTCTCGGACTGCTGTATATTTTCCGCACTGAGAGGATTCTCTTGCGACTACTGGTGGTGGTTACAAGCTCAGTGGGCACGTGTTCCGTCCCTGTCATTCTGGTGGGGTTTTGTAATACCGGCATGTTGCGCCTCACTAAGATGGTGATAATTGGTCCCCTGTACTTGATTGCGGGGTCGAAGTCAATTGGAATGTACGATGTCTATTCTTCCAATTTAGCCGCGCCGTAGCTTTCTTGTATTGCTTTGCCATGTCGTACTTTGCTTTGTTAAAATATGTGTATGGGTTGCTGGAGCTTTTCTTTTTCTCCTCGGTATCCTGTGCAGTTCCACTGTCAGACGGTGAAACTGCTTCGTTGTGCCCGCGGGTGCTGTTTAGTCAATAGGGAGTTTTAGAAAAGGGGGCCCCAACGCTCTGCGGCGCCCAAGCGTTTTGGGGAGTTGAACTGCGCATGCGGAGAACCCAAGCCGTGCTTGGGGTTTTGGGTTCGCGTCTAGCGCGCACGCTATTTTGCTGAAATAGAGGGCGCCCCAAAGCTGGAGTTGGCGTTCTTCCGTCGCTCTCGCAGCCAGCGAGACTGCGCGTGACCATGGCTGAAGCGAAACCTGCGGCTCGTTCCTCGACTCACACGATCAACTACGACGATCGCTGAGCTGAATTTGTAGATTCCGCGCGTCGTTCGCTAGAAAAGGATAAAGCAGGTAATCGTGAAGCGTTTTCTGCCTTCAGAAACAGTCCGCGCACACTCCGGCTGCGTATGCCAGCTGGGCACACCCAGCGGCTCGAACCGGCGCAGAGCACGGTAGCAACCGCTTGTCGCTACTCTTCCGAATCAATCTGATCGCTAAAAGGAAGTTCCACATGCGAGAAAGTAGGTGCTAGTGTGATGAAAAATTGTGGTAGGAATTGTTGTCAGGGCTTATTTTAAAAGCGGCGATCAGATATCGGCTGCGATGCTAAGCCTACGCCAACCGGACGCGGACGTTCGGCGATGCGACCGATCGCCGCGGATCGCGGTGCGCCGAGCGGCCGAGAGATGGCGCTACCTGCGCGGAGACCCAAGCGGGCCTAGAAGTATCGCAGAGGGCGGTAAGCAGATTGGCCCTAGGGGCCCACAGCTAAACTACAAATGAAGCGGTACAAGGGGATATGGGCTGGTCGTCATTCGAGGCGAAAGAGGCGCAGAGCAAGATAAAGCTTGAGGAGCGACTTCGTGACATGGAGGACGAAAAATGGGCCGCGAGGGTGTTTAAGTACCTGTATATGAGGAGCGTGGACACGCGGTGGAGACGGAGGACCAGACAGTTGACCAAGCGGTACGGAAAGTCGGTAGGGGAAAGCGGGGTTTACACAACAGTTAAAAAGCAGGTAAAGGCAGCAGAGACGACGAAGTAGGCACAGAGAATGGAAGCGAAAAAAACCCTGGCGACCTATAGGGCAGAGAAACGGGAAATTAAGAAGGAGGGATTCTATGGCAATACGAGAGGCAGGGCGTTGCTCTTCGAGGCACGGGCAGGGTGCCTGAGAACCCGGGCATACACGGCTAGCTACACAGGCAGCAGGATGGAACGTGTGCATGCTGCGGCAGTGATCGGGAAACTATATACCATATTGTCAGGAGCTGCACAGAGATACGGCCACCGCGGGGTGAGGGGGAAACGACGCTGGTGGAGGCTTTCGGATTTGGGGATAGGGGGAACCTGAACTTCAAGGCCATAGAGGTGACGAAGAGGCGACTGTAGTGGTGGTGGAAGAAAAGTAGGGAAGGGATGGGTACGTAGGCGGAGTAATCATACGGATGAGAATTTAGAACAGTGAGGGGAAAAAAAGGGGGTGGGGACGATGAATGTAAAACAGAAAAGAGGGAGAGATGGGAAGGAGGAAGCAAATCTGTCGGGTAGCTGGGAGTAGGGCAAGTAAACGTAATAAAACAGGCAAGTCGGTTGCTGACAACCGACACCCCGATTCAAAGGAAAAGCCACTAATCATCATCATCATCATCGAAACAGGTTACGCAGATGTCGTGGTCACTGATCGCTCGAACGGCAGTTATAGCTGAAATAAAGTTCCACATGCGAGAAAGGGGATGATAGTGTGGTGAAAAGTTGTATTACGGATTGTTATTCGCAGTTGAACAGATAGCGGCGATCAAATATCCGCCACGATGCTAAGCCTAAAGTTCCCATCACCCCAGCCGACCCGAGCAACGTAAGCCGGTTGCGGGCTTCTGGGGCGCCCGTCTTCTAGAACTCGCCGCGCGCGATCGCCTTGCGTTTGGGGGCCCCCAACGCCGGCTTCCGCTATTCTAAAATTGCCTAATGTTGTATGAAGCGGTTGGGTACGCTAAGATCTGTTACGTGTATTCTGCCTACTTCAGGCTTGGGTCTCCAGTAGGGCTGCCACGAGCTGCTGCGCCCTACTCTTCCGGTGGCTGACAAACTGCTCGCGTTCTCTAGGGCTGTGATTCTGGCAATAATGGGCTCTAAATGTTGGGGGATTGACGTCGTGGGGGTTCCAATCAGGGATGTGATCTTTTCTAGCTTGGCGTCCTATGTTTTCTCTAGTTCTTCTATTTTCCTGTTCATCTCTTTCTCGAGCTGCGTTTGTATGTTTCGCATGTTTTCTCCCGCCAAGATCGGGAATTTGCGTTTCTCGAGTTGTGCAAAGGAGTCTAGTGGAGTTTCGAGGGGGGAGGGCGTGGGCATACCTGCCTGCTCGTTCGCTGCGTGCGTGTCAGTTTGCGTTGTGTCTCTAGAGTACCAAGAGGTTGCCTGCGCTCAATTTTCATTCTGGCGGAGGTTCTACTGCTGCTCGTATCGGGCTAGTTTGTATTTGAATGCTTTGTTGTCAGCTGAGACTATCTCTACGATCTGTCAGGTTTGTGCGAGTTTGGTAGCAAGTTGGCGCTTTTAATCTCTTTTGGGAGACTGCAGTAGCGCAGCTTACCTTGCAGGCCGTCGTCTGGGTCTTCTCGCGGCGCGTTTCGGGACGCCCTCGTCCCGCAGAGCTGCGGCGATGTATCTGGGTGCTGTAGGCGCTGAGAAGCGGCTGAGTGTCCCGAATTTTGCCTCATCGCTGCCGTTGCGCCGGTCGGTTTTCGCGGCGCTGTCTCTTGTCGCAATCCCTCGGTGGGATTCGGAGTGATCTCTCGACTGTTTCGGCACACGCGATGCCAAGCGTGTGTTTCTACGCTATTGCGGGGTTTGCGCCATTTGTCGTTCTCCTTCCCATTATCGTTATTGCAGGAGGTGTGCTGTGCGGTACCTATGCTTGCAGCTCTTTTTACCAATCTTGTGGTCTAACCCACAGATGGCGCTGCGTGGCTTGCAGGAGTGTTCGGTTGGAGAGTTCTTAGGCCCACACAAGACCGATTTTAGGTCTAGCGACGGCCGTGCTCGAGCACACGTTTACTCTGTTATCGGAGACTTCGCACTGGTTCCACGCATCGTGATTTTCTTGCGGAGGCGACATCTATATTCTGCCACCTGTAGCAGACGTAGTAGGAGACTTGGAAGTTCTTGAAGGCTATGATTGCGGAGATCGTGGTTCCCGGTCTTCTTTCTTTTATTATTGCTGGGTTGCGCCTGTTGCGTAGGTTTTTTATGATTTACTGGTAATTCTCCGTTTCTGGTATGTTGTATATCACCCCCATCGCCGTGCCTTCAGGGAAAGGGGTCACCTACGCGCTGATTTTTTTTGGATCTGTTTGTAATGATTATATTGATGATCCGGTCATAGCACACGGCACGATCGCAGCGGAGCGTGCTCAGAACGACTGCGTTCCGCAGGGTGTTGATCCTGAGTACGTCCTCCGCTGTCTCTTCGATGTAGATTGGGGCGGCATGGCGCATGCCGTCCTTCAGTAGTACTTGGGGGCTTTTGTTTAACTACAATCTGTTTTTTGGTATAAAAATATAGCTAATGTCTTCCTTAGGTACTGCCGGCTTCATCTAAATTTGCGGGTAAGTCTGTATGGGTTTTCATGGCGCCTGTATCTCTGCTGCAGCGTGGCTGGCGGCATTATGTTGGCGCCGCCAGACACGCTGGTGCCAACTGTAGCCCCACTGTAGTCACAGCAGCAGCGTGGCTGCAGTTGGCTCCTCCTGTGACGTTGGTTCTAGCTTTTAAAGGGCTCGGCTTCCACTGATGTGGCCGATTGATATCCAGACAACTTCTCAGGAGAATCATCCCGGTGAGAGAGAATCACTTTCAATATCGATGGCTTCCATGTCCCTTGCGATAATGCTAGATCCCGTCGTGGCTCTCGTACGAGTGGCTGAGTCTGTCGCCTCGTCGATGGCACCGTAGGCAGCGAACGGAGCTGCTGTGTATGCTCAGCACTCAGTTTACGGCCTCTAATAAAAAGTCTTCGTAGAAATCCAGAAAACCGCACAGACGTATAAAATCTACCTCTCCCCAATATGAATGACGCTAAGAACACGTGCAGATGGCGAGATAAATATTTTCTCCTCCCAAGACAAGCGGCAGCTGACGCAGCTGCTCCAAGGGAGCTTGCGTTACCACGTCCGCACGCTTCCCAAGAAGACCCTCAACCGGAGGAGTGCGTAAAAAACCCGCTTCTCAGCTCCGAGGCGACGACCGAACTCTCTGGGGCCAAGGTCGCAATAACTAGGCCAGCGCCAAACTTGTATTAGCCGGGCGCGTGGCAAGTCAGGTGGTTGGTGTGACCCAGCTGAGGAAAGCGCATGCGCCAAGCCACCGGCGTCGGTGGCGTCGGCTAGAGCAGCGGCGGCAGCAGAGCTCGGCGCGGCGAGCCACGTGATACTTTTCCAAGGCTACGCTGCAGGTGCAGTCAAATTAAGGTCAAATTGCTGGTTACGGCGAACGTCCGCTCGACTAGGTGAGTAAAGGTTTGCTTTAAAAGGCTCGAGGCTCCTTGTCGCTCCGAAGTTCGAAGCGTTCTGTAAGCGGGGCGTTCAAAAACGAAGCTCGCGGTGTGAGTTCTTTAGAAAGCTGTTACCATTAATATCACACGCTTTCCAAACCATGCTGGGCGAGGCGCTCCAGAACGTGTAACTTTTGTGTGTGCCTGCATTTTTTTTTCTTTTCAGCGCGAGGCATTCCAACCACGAGGCCTTAGTGTGTATTTGTTTGCTTCTTTGCTTGTTTTTTCTTCACGTGGTCGCTTGCTCCGCACTGGTTCCACACGGGCCTTAACTGGACAAGCTGCCGTTCTCTATTTCCGGTTCGGATTCTGTTCGCTCGTTGTCGAAGAATAGAATAACCGGTTGTAGCGGGTAGCAAAGCGCATCACTGAAGAGTGTGCCCAAGCGTGTGTGTGTCTTTCTTGAGGAAGAGCGGCCACCAACGTTCATGAGAAATAGCCTTTCATATATCCCCTCAGCTGTGTGCCCAGTCTATGTCGCATACTAAAACGTCTCACTGTCCATGAACATTCTTAACGATATGGCTTCCGACTACCACTCTGTTTTGAACAGTCATGAAAACGAGATCTAGCAAAGTATGACTGCGAGAACTCGTACTTCAATCTACAATTATTTTTGTTATTGTAAAGCCTAGCTTTCCAAGCTGTAGAAAAAAATCTGTGGCTTAATTACCATACACGATACTGTTCAGCTCAATATTACAGAAATTTTGGGATATCAATGGTCTTAAAATTCACGGACCCAAAAGGACATCAAAACTTACCGAATAAAAATAATTGACTGGTAACAACAAAGATCTTCACACCGCCCATGCTGCTTAGTTTCTGAAAAAAAAAATGTATATTCGAGCGAGAAATTGTCACTTTTTGTCGGAATAGAATTTGTCAAAAACCATAACAATTTTCTTGTCCGAACTTCTGTGAAAATTCTAATTTCTTCTACATGCCCACTTGCCCCATGTGCGTTTTGCGTGGCCGTCTATTTAAATACAACATCTTAAAATGAAGTCGCATTGCCTCAATAAGCGTGTTAATACGAAAGCAGAACGCCCAAAAAGAACATTCCAAGCCTGAACCTAGACCAGTGGTACTCTAAAAAACATTCCAGCCTAATCAATTCCCTAAACTGGATTCATAAACTCGAAATGGTTCAGAATTATTCCACCCGTTTCATTCTTTGCAACTACGCTAGTGCTACCAGTATAGGTTCTATGAAATCAACACTTAACTTGCAAACCTTAGCGTTCCGTAGAAACCATTATCGCCTCTGCCCCCGTTTACGTATCTGAACGACTTGACCATGCGCACAAAGTTTCTGTCCCCTTATGTCACTCTCGTTCTTAATAAACTTCATTTCTTTTCTTCCATGGCTGGAACCGCCTTCCTACCACCACGGCTCCTATAGATAATGTGAATAAATTCAGGTCTGTTATAACCTGGGAAACTAAAACTCCTAGCCTTGTGCAACGTTTTGTTGCCCATTACCCAGCTGTATTTTTAGACTAGCTCTGTATATATCCTGTTCTTTGTGGAATGTGTTTGTTCTTGAGCCTTTTTGAAATCTATATGTGTTTATAACCGCTCTACGTGTTTTATATTGCTGTCACTTACCACTCCGTTGTTTAATGCGTCAGGGGTCATTGTACTTGTAAATAAATAAATAAATAAATAGGAAATAACAATATATATATATATATATATATATATATATATATATATATATATATATATATATATATATATATAGAGAGAGAGAGAGAGAGAGAGAGAGAGAGAGAGAGTCTGAAAAGATAAAAACTGACTCTGAAGACAGGGACAGGGAGTCCTCTCCCTGAAACGTCAGTCAACTTATTTTTATTTTCTACGTCTTTCTCGTTTGTCTCTGTCTCTTCTAACCTTATATATATATATATATCCGCGCGCACCCAACGAATAGCGGAGCAAAGTATATGCGTTAAAATTGCAAGAAATAAAGCAAAGAAGGAAAGACAGTAGCACGTGTGTTCCGGTTGGCACTATATCGTTTTTTTGCTCATGTGATACATAGAAAAACACTCTGCTAACCAAGTGTAACTTACGAGCTCCTCAAGAACTCGTTTTTCTTTTTAGAACACTTTAATTCTTTCAAAAACATACAAGATATAGCTGAATTACCAATCCTAGCTGAAGCAGTAGGAAATCGTGGAATGGGCGTCATATGAAGATCATTTGCGCGTTGCTATACCAAATTTTTTGTCTCCTAATGACACGAACACTACAGACCGTTCACATTTTTTGCACTTACCAAAGAAAGTGAGCAGCCATAAACTGCTTCGTCAAAACAACGATTGTACATGTTGAAATACGTTTTGACGTCTCATGCGCGAAAAAAAAATCCGCATGCAGTTCAAAAATAATTTTGGTAACTTCTGTGCATCTTGAAAGTTGGTATAGTAGAAGAATAAAGGAGAAAAAGACGAGAAAACGAGGATGCTGTGTGCTCGTTTTCAGCGCCGACCAGTCGCACTCTTTCTTTTGTTTATTCGTTTAGGGCAATACCCTTCAAGACGCTAAGACAATACCAACTTGCCCAAATTTCGATTGTATTGGAGAAGACCTGTACATTACCCTTGTTTCGCGCTTCCAAGAATGGGTTTCGCCATGCGTCATATATCAAGACGCCTCTCACATATTAGTGCGCTCAGATTCGGCATAAGCATAATGAGGATGCGAAAATGAATTCGGAATAAAATTGCAGAGTAAGGTATTGTACCTAACCAATTTCCCCCGTCTTGTTTTTGGAACTAGTGGGGCTAGCTTCGAGTTTCATTTATCGCAGTAAATACCGCAATACCGTTTTGAGGTAAGCTATTCATACCTTTAAGCCTGGAAATGAAAAGAGCTCTGGTGGAGCTGGATTAGCGCTTGAAGTATGGCGAACCGTAAAACCTCAACTGCAGTCCCTATACAAACTGAGGCAAACCATTACAGAGAAGAAACGTTCAGATCCTTTCAAATTACAACGACGTACCTGGCTACTATTCACGCTCAACTGCCTTGCCTGCAATAAGACCCGCTTCTATAAAGCAAGCCTATATCGCGAAGACAAATTTCGCGCGCGACGCTTGTGGAAATCTGGGAGTTGCTATCAGCCTGCAATTACAGCGAGATTCTTTTCAACGCTTCGAGGCCACTTGACCCTCGATACGTTGCCCCGCTACGGCCATTCACCAACCTACCGCAGCGCACACTTTAGAAAATAGCACGTTTACATTTTAACAGCTTGTATACTCGCCGTAGACAAGGTGGCATGAAGTTAAGGTACATGAGGCTATACACAAACAACATCATCAACCTCACAGTGAAGCCGGCGATGGCCATTCCGTTTATGACGCCAATTTGAAGTTGTCTCCTCCAATAGCGTCTGTCCAAAGTCACGTGGCGCATAACGCGGGGCGTTGTGAAAGAGGGAGGGATGCTAGGAACATGGTGCTTAAACGGAAGAGATAGCACGCAGCATCTGGCGACTTTTTTGAGGGTGTCAACGCTTGAAGCCGCTATTATGGGTTGCAGTGATGCAGAAGCGTTATTCAGAGGTGGGGGATTCATTGGCAGGAAGGAAAACTAAAGCTGACACGAGGACGCGGGTTTGATTTCAGGCTACGGCGGCCGCTTTTCTGACGGAGGCGAAAAGCAAAAGCGCCGGTACGACATTTCGGCGCACGTTAAAGATCTCCAGGTGGTCAAAATGAATCCGGAGCCCTCCACTACAGCGCGCCACATCGCCTGCGTTGCGGCGGCGCGTTAAACCCTAAGTTCAATCAATCCATCCATCCATCCATCCATCCATCCATCCATCCATCCATCCATCCATCCATCCATCCATCCATCCATCCATCCATCCATCCATCCATCCATCCATCAATCAATCAATCAATCAATCAATCAATCAATCAATCAATCAATCAATCAATCGAAAACAAAAACTTAGCGCGTGTTCATAAACAAAGTGTTGGGACTATATCGCAGAGGTTCAAGCACGATAAATTACAAACGGCGAGCCGTGCCGAGCGCATGAATAAAAACCAGGACGAAACGAATGAGACAGTTCCTAAACAAATACCTTGTGATGCAACGATTCGCAACACTAGAATTAGAGTAATTCAGTGAGCAAGCTGGTACTTGCAAAATAAGTATCCATTTTTATACCCATTGTAAGCACGTCAGCAATAACGTGTGCGCATTCGAATGTTACAGCCTTTTCCTCGCTTGTGGAGACCTTACGTGAAAACACCAGTGAGTAAGGTCAACTTGTACGACGATAATGACGATCGGCGGTAACGTTAAGGCTGGTTAAAACGCGAAGCTTGCTTTTGTCAAAAGCCAATGTCCTCACATCGTAAAGTCAAAGTCTAAAACCCCAATCTTTACGCCCAAAGCGCACGGGAGGAAAGCCTTTACACAATCGGTTTCCACAAAGCGACATCAAGCGCAGGTACACACTCAATGCTTTATCTCTGGCCAATCTTCCCGAGTGGAGCTTGTCAAACAGTTCAAGGCCATCATTGATTGATTGTAGGGTTTAAGCGCCGACGCAACGCAGGCGATGAGGCGCGCCGTAGTAGAGGGCTCCGGATTAATTTTGACCATCTGGGGATCTTTATCGTGCGCCGAAATCTCGTACACACGTATGGGCGTTTTTGATTGATTGATTGTAGGGTGTAACGCGCCGACGCAACGCAGGCGATGAGGCGCGCCGTAGTGGAGGGCTCCGGATTAATTTTGACCACCTGGGGATCTTTATCGTGCGCCGAAATCTCGTACACACGGGCGTTTTTGCTTTTCGCCTCGATCAGAAAAGCTACCGCCGCGGCCGGGAATCGAACCCGCGACCTCGTGCTCAGCAGCGCAACGCCTTAGCCACTGAGCCACCGCGGCGGGTCAAGGCCATCATAATTATCAAATTCTAAACTCGGGTGATAACGAACGAAACTCTCACATGATTGGGCTTTGATTTTACTTAGTTTGCGGCGAAAAAAGCTTCCCGTTTCAACCATCTTTGCCGTTAGACGAATGGGCTTGAAAAGTTTTGAGTCCCCTATCGCTAAGTTTGGTCTGCAGTCTTTAAATCCGTTCAATGCACGGAAAGAAAGCATGGCTTCGTACAGGTTTGCTTCTCCGGTAAGGTTTTTTTTCTAGTCTGAAACTGTTCACATTGCTCAGTGCATAGGAAACTTCGGTCATGTTCGATACAAAATATAAGTACACTTGGGATAGTCCTGCAATAGTCGTCGGGTGTGCCACTGCCTCTAACAACTGTCTCAACACAGAATGAGTAAACAATAAACTGAATAATTTGCCTCAAAATTTCTATTCGTTAAGTAGGTAATATTTTTGAAACAAACCCCAAAATTTAGTTGTAGACGCTTGCAACAGTTACACATATCAGGATATGAAGAAAAACTAGTTCATATATTGTTGGTTCTGGGACGTAACCAAGAAATTTAAATGGCATTTTTACTTTTGAAGGGAAGTTTCATACCCTAGCACCCAAAGTAGCTTAAATGTTTACAGTGTTCATAGGGGGAAGTAAGTAGACCACTTTTTGCTCAGAGCCAAATTTCTCGCAAATAATCCGCCGCTGGCACTTCAAGTAGCAATTATTTTTCACAACTTTACGAGAGCGCTGAGAACACCATTGTATATGGCTACTACACTGTTACAGGAGCGTATCTTTAAATTGTGAAAACCCTATTTGTAGCAATTTTGCGCTGGGCGTTGACATTGCATCTTATCCTTAGGTTCATTTCCTTAAGGTTTTTTTTAAGCAAATCGCTCTCGCTAAATACCTGCTTATTCGGCAATTCCTCAAATACTTTTTGGTCATTTGTATAGGTGACATTTCTGAGCAAAAACGTTTGGATATCTTCAAGTTATCAGTAAAACACGTAATTCACCCTATGTCCTCAATCGCTTTACTAGAAGTTTCTCGGGAGGTTTCCCTGCAACACACCCCTTTCGACTTCCCTAATGGTTACCTGTATAAGGAAAATACCAATTCCATTTCTGAACGAGCCTATCACATAATAAAGAAGTCCTTGAAAAATATAAAACCCAAGCTTTATAAGGCGTGGGGAAAGAAAAATACGGTTGTACCGTCTATGCAAAGAACTATTCCTGCGCAAGGGCATGGGCATAAGCGAAAGAGTGTGTTTGATAGTAGTTACCAGCAAGACAGAGAGATTGGCTGTATTTATGCTTGGCGTAGCTGTACTCTCGCATCTACTGACAGTGGTAAGTGGCAACGCGCGTCAGACAGAAGTCTCCGGAAGAATATCGACCACTTTACGATGTTTAACGCGCGGCGAAATCTCGACACCCCGGCATTTTTGTATTCAGATTCATCACAAAAGTGACCGCCATTGCCGGTAATTCAACCAGTGGCCTTTGCTTCAGCAGCGCAACACCTTAATTACTGAGCTACCGTGCTGTGTTTTCCACCGGGTCTTACGTCGCCACCAACAGTGGTGACCTAACTAAAACAGGGGACAAAGCATTAACGCCGGTCGGTCAGAAATCAAGAAAAGCGTATATTAGCAGATGAAAAAATATAAAATAAAGCCCACTATATGTCGTCTATTCGCATAAGTTTTCCGTGTACTTTTCAAAATTCCCAAGGTTGTCTCCACTGAAAGTCGGATTCGTAAACGGCAGATGGCGCCATGCGGCAAAGATAAAAATCACCTTAAAAATATGTACGAATATCCTCTTAAAGATCAGCCGCGTAAGAATGTTAAGCGGTGTTCTAGACAAGCACTTCGTTCACAACTCACAATCGTCTAAAACCATCTTCCCGTAGAGGAACCCTGAGTAGCATGCGAAGCAGCCATGAGATAGACTGGAGTTCCCATCAGTTCTCACTTCATCGTTTCCGTTGACGTTCACCTTCGCGTGACCTCGTTGTATCAGTAACTTGTTGTCGTAGTTTGAATGAGTGAAGGACATAAGGCGCGTTCGTAGCACTTGCTCGGGTCTCGGTTTTGTAGCGCAGTTGGAAGAGCGCCACGTACCTCCCGTTGCCGCCAGAGAGTCGCGGGATCAAAACCAGGCGCGGCCTAACTATTTCTTTTTTAAGTGGACTGCGCTGACATTAGCCCGATCGCTGACGAGGCTGAAGAGATGCGCATACCCACTAGAGTGCGGACGGCGGTCAAGGGAGGCAGGGACAGAGCCCCGAGCATTGCATTCTCCGTATATAAAACCGAAAATCTTTGACATGCAAAACGTCCAGCCAAGAAAGAGCAACAACAAAAGATAAGAAACCATGCGGTTCATGCAACAATTGTCGTGGCCAGAATATTGCAGAGCCTTCCCTACCACCAATTTACCCGAACCAAGGAAAGTGAAAGAAACGCCATCATTAGGACAGCATATAATGCGGTTCTCACACTCGCAATTTTGACAATGAGACAAATTAACAAAGGGTGGACCACTAGGGAAACAGAAGGGAAATGCATAGACGGGTCTAGAAGAAGGGGACGGCCATTTGCTCCATTGGAGAATGAAATAACAGTATTCGGAGCAAAGAATGGACCCAGAAAGCGCAGGGCATCAGTGGGTGAAGTTAAATAAGAAAGGCCATAGGGTGCAGTCGTGCCAAATAGGGTGTTGGTAATCAGGACGATGAATATGTCCTCATATTGTGCCTTTGTAACGCACTCCAAGAAATCGGAGAAACAATGCACTCTCCTAGCATTAAGAAAGCGGACGTAAAAACAAAATCGGAAGAGCCCATCTTACCCCGTTTGAAAACAAATAGGCACCCCCCCCCCCCCCCCCCACACACACACTTTGAAAGTAAATCACTGCACGTTATGACAGACATGGCACCGATCGAGAGACCACGCATAGAAGCTCTCCTCTACCAAAAATACAGATACATCCCTACACAAGAAGGGATGGTATGGCAAGATCAACTTTATTCGGGAAAAGTTTCAATATCCTGATACCAAAGTATACACCAACTCCAGGATGCACAAAAGCACAAGGCCCAAATTGTCTTAGTTGACGACACTGGCAATCTTTGTGACTAAACGACCGTCCTACGTGAACAAAGTAGTGAAAGTTGGAACCATTCTCTTGGCAATCCGAATAGTGGGAGTATCAAATAAATGCATAACATCATTACAGACTCACAAAGGACATTATGCAGTTTTCTGAAGACAAAATACCAAGCGCTTCGGTATGATATTCGCATCCACAATGCAGAAAGTTAACGTCACCTGGACAGGCGGGATCCAATGGTCTGAAAGCGATCGACGCATTATGCAAGGGGCATACGAAGTCATGTACCATGCTGCTTGTGACGACAAATACCACAATGCCCTCTCGACAAACGATAAGAACGAATCCTAATCCAATGCCTAAGAACTCAATCTTTCCTCTTGCTACAACAAGGTCTCAGTACCGAACAATCACAAACTCTGCTGACGATAAACAAACAGTTAACTGAAAATTCATGTGCGTTAAGGCGTTCGGTGGGACCATCAGACATTAACTTGTAACTCTGCTAAAACAGGGTAAACATCCACCCTCTTTCGCGCTGCCTACCCATGTCCAACGTTATGGCCAGGGGAAAACAACTCAAACATTGCACTTCTTCGAAGCATGGGACTCAGATTTGACCAGCTCATTACCTCAAGATCAGCGCGAGCTGATTGAGAGGGCACGGAAGTATTGCTGCATCTGGTGCCGTAGACTCAGGTTCCACCTTTGAGCTTCATGCCATCTCTTTACCTCATTTTCGAACACCAGAACTATTTCTTTCTGAACAAAGGCCTTTCTCTCTCGCTCTCTCTCTCTCTTTCCCTTCGAAAAAAGTAAAATTGTCCAGCCGGGCCTAGACATCACGACACAAACATTTTGACATGCTCACACTGATTCTTCCTCGCTAAAACTGAGAACTCGTCTCATTTGCAACTTTTCGCGCTCACTTTTTAAGCCTAAAAAGCGCAGAGAGTCTCAATCTCTCCTAGGATACGGCGATTAAAAACCCTGGTTGCAAGTCCTTCTCTTTCTGATAGTTTATCGTGCTCGTGAAGCATATATCCGAAATGCAGCAGCTGCGTATGGAAACGCTCCGTCTGGAATCGAAGTATCGCTATCGCGCCTTACATATTAGTGTAGAAACGTAGATTTCTTTGAAACTTATTATGAATCAGGGTATTGTTGGCGTTACCACAGGCTATGGGCACGTTTTGAGTCTTCACGCATTCCGAGAATCGCACAGCAAGCTTCTCTGGTACAATATCTACCCCATCGTACCAAGGATCCGCAGTTTTACCGTCTTCATCTGGAGCTTTTCCTACGCAGAATGCCTTTGTAGCATGCCTTCGAGGGCCTTTTCAAATCTCTCTTTAGTCGCCAGTGGGAAATCGCAAGTTGAGCTTGTACTCTCAATAGTGTACCCTGGTCTTACGTCGGTGGCATACAGCCTGTTCTGCTGCCTTTGTTATCTCGTCCAAGTTGTTCGTATTGTTACCCCACTTTTCTTTGAGTGCGTACATTCTGCCTTTGCCAATGGCTAGGTTTTTATTAGTTATTTTCCAGCTCACCTAACTACGAGTGCTAGCTTTCTCAAGTTGCTTTCAAGCGTAGGCTAACTACTTGTATTATACATGTAGTGTAAAAATTAGCAAGGTTTGCCGAACTGTGAAGTAACAAATATCTATCAGCGCTTTCATAAAAGACGTCGAAAATCACCGAATAAAAGGTTATTAAAGCACCGCCCTATCATAACAAAACTGAAAAACATAAAAAAAACTTGTACAACTCAATTTATATACAAACAAAATCGGAGAATACGAAGGTGGCTGATTTCTCATATACGGTATTGTACAAAATAACCACTTAGTATCTTCTAACAATTTAACAAAAAACAACAGGATCTGGATAAAACAATGTTTATTGACAAACTTGCAAGTTAGCGTCTTCGTACTTTGCTCTTTCCGTTACATTTGCTACAAACAGGACATTGATCAGGTAGATATGAAGCTGATGATAACAGGGAAGTGTTTATTAATAACCAATGTTCCTCAGTTTGTGTGCCGTTAACCGCTCCAGAAGGCTTTCTTGATGCGAACATTTCGACTCACCTTCAAGCGTCAGTGTATTTCAGCTTCGTGATGCAGTTGTTGGTTTCCTGGGAAGAAGAATTCTAGCGGCTCTCAAACTCTTTTTTTCCGAATAATTCTTAAAATACACCCCAAGTCCATAGAGCGCCCCCAATGATTGTCGGCGTTTCCCTAGACGTTTCGTGATACATTGTCTTATGACATGGGTCTAGGCTTTCTTTATTTTTTATCTCTCTGTTGACGCTGTACCCTTAATAAATTATATCGCTCGAGCTGCGGCTTCGTGTACTGGCCAGAGTACCCTTTACACTTTTTTTGAAATGTCGGGAGGCATATATTTCTTTAGAGGCTGACCGCGCTTTTAAATCACGGTGGCGGAATACATGTCCATGAGTTCTGCGTGTAAAACCCTGTACAATAAAAACCGTTGTGTAAAACAAGATGAGTAGGCTAGAAACATTATTGCTTTAAGAGCGCAAAAAACAGTTTAACGCATTGTTCCTCCGGCAAGAGCGCCTAAAATGTCATTTTAACTGACTGGTCAACACACGCCAAACGTGTCGGCCTCGAAGAAAAAGGCCATTTTTTAACCTCACATTCAGAGCTTTTGACCTAATGCCAAATGTTTTATTAATACTTTCCCTTTTTTTCCAGCGTACAGTTTACTTTGGATAAAAGAACGCCAAAGTTGTTTGGATGGCCATGGCTTAGATTACATCAAAGTGTGCGGTTAACACAATGAGAATTTGCGATCCACTTTCGTGTTTTGGTTTAATTGGAGCTAAATAATGTTGTCATGTAGCCAAGGAAAACGCAGGTTTCTTTAAAGAACAAACGTTTATTGGAGCGAACTTGTGTTTCGCGCTGAAAACTCAGAAGACTGCTCAAAAAGACGGCAGAGAAGTCAAGAACGTGACATGCGCGGGCGAGTGTCGGCGAATAGAATGCCGCAGTGCTTGCCTTGGATTCTTTTGGCGCTAATCTTCCTAGGAGCATCGAATCACATTGAAACTACCGGCGATCAAGGGCGACCGTTGTATCGACAGACCGTATACTGTGCCTATCACAGAAGACAGCCGGCGCGCCATACAAATTAGAGACGAAAAGGGGCGCGTCACTTCTAAGATAAGAATTCTGAGCGCGACAGAAGCTGGCAGCATAACCAACATAACACACAAATTAACTAACCACAGGGGATAGTTCCCGGCAATACGTCTAGAGGCAACGTTTTCAATCTTCTCAATCATGAATTGGTTGTCTTCAGCGTATGCTATTTCTACCATTTTATAACATTTTGGAATTCAGGAACATCTTAAAACTGCTAACAGACAGTTCAAAAATGCTTCGTCAGTACGCTAAGCCAGCTTATCAGTTTGAGGCTTATTACTTGCGTACTGTTTCCTTACTCATCTTGTATAATCTTACACGAAAGTTAAATATTGCAGAGAACGCTTAACTACCGGTAAACCAGCGTGGGAATAAGCGATGATGCCGAGATTAAGTGACTTTCATATAAGGTTTGGATGCACCAAACCGAAGATGCACAGTTTCTAGTTGCGCATATTTTGAATAAATTATAGTTTTATGCGTAACAATTACAAACTGAAATCTTGCTCATGCCGGTAACACTCCACATTCTTACATACAGTGCCCACACCCCAATGCATCCTACAGCTTAATGGGAAAACGCACGCGTTGCCTGTTGGAACATAAGCTCAATTAAGTATTTTACTGCCAATGTTCCATCCTTAGACCTCTTTCCACATGGCACCGGATTCGGTGCATGGATGCTGACAATCATAGTGGCAGTCATATTCGACATAGTGCAGAGGTTGCTGTATATAACGAACACTGATGTTCGTTACTCTTAACGCTTTCTGCACATTACAGACTTCTGTTGAGCACTGCCTCAGATTTACCTACCTTGAATTGAAAAGTTCTTTTACGTCTTACATTCATCCCCATAAAACATAATACATCTTTTGATCATGTTGCAAAAGCAATAAGCAGCGCATTTGGCGAAAAAGTCATGGATACCTTCGTCTAACGACGACGATGGTTGAACGGGAACCTTTCTCCTGAAGGATTCTTCAGTTGTCGTCTGAGATTGCACTGTGACTCTCATACGGTTTGGCTTTGAATCCTTGAGCTTCGTACCTCGCTCGCACGAAGTTTCCACTTTTGATCGAAGCGGCTTTGATTTTGCCCTTCACCGTTTGATTTCTAACAAAGAGCTCTTTGCGTCGACCCATCGTCGTCGTTAGACAGAGGGGTGCATAATTTATCGTCAGGAAAAGTTACCTATTTGCAGTGGGTTATCGTCTAAGTTCGGACTTTGACTCACAGACGGTTTGTACTTTGAGTATTGGGGCTTTCACTCCGACTCGCACGCAGTTTAGACTTTTGATAGCTTCAACGTTGACCCTGCGCCGTTTCATTTTGCAAGAAGAAAGCTTCGCTTGCAACCATCGCCGCCGTTAAACATGATTTATCATGAGGAAAAGTTAGCTTGTTGTAGTGGGTTGTCTTTTAAATTTGGACTTTTATTCGCCGATTCTACATGCTTTGAGTTGTCGGGGTTTGGTATTTACTGACACGTAGTTAAGACTTGATAGCAACGGCTTCGACATTGACATTTCAACCTTTTATTTTGCACTAACAAAGCTTCGCGTTCAACCGTTGCCGTCGTAAGATAAGAGGGTGCCGGAATTTTAAGTCCAGTTTTGCACGTCCATGCACCCCTCTCCCAGTCAAAAGTGCTTTCACCGTGTTGCAGTGGCGCCCAATTCTGATCAAATATACCCGCGAAGGGGAATGGCCCCACATTCTACGCCAAAAGAAGCCTCTAAGACCAAGCGGATGCGGCTGAGGTGGAAGAAGAGGGGGTGTGAACGACGCACGGGCAGAGGGCGAGCGAGACCGATCCAGGAGACGAGGCGGATCGAACGGGGCACGGCACAGTCAGAACCCGTGTAAGACGTCCGGTCTACGCGCCACAGCGAGGCAACGCCGTCGCCAGTCTCCGCCACGGTTCCGGGCGTCGCCGCCAAGGTTCGGGGCATCGTCACCAGCACGGACTACCGTCTACCGGGCTCCGGCGTGCCGAACGGCGCAATACCGGGCGCGAGGCGGGATCAAGCCTTCAACTGCTTCGGTTGAAATTCTTTCCGGCGTCGCAACCTGCGGAGTGAACCCCGACTACGCAAGCACCGCCTAGAGGGCGACGACGGTACCCGCGTCGTCATGCGACCGACCGTTAGCGGGTTCTATTGTCGGGACATTTACGCGGGGACGGTCGCGGACCTTGTAGTTGTGAGCAGTGGAGCCGGCCACTTGGGTTGTTTCCCTTAGCTGAGTGTCTCTTCTAACGTTTCGTGTATAACCTTTGGTCGTTGCTTTAAAACCTCTGTCCTGTGACGTCTGTAAATATAATGTCTTCTTCTCGTTCGCACCAAGAGCGTTCCCATCGTTTCGCGTGATCCGGCCCATTCTTTTGACCAATAAAAATTGTCACAATTGCGGATTCTGGTAGACGTTGGCTTGGAAACGCGAGGAACCGAGGCTCAATTCCGAACATGAAGGGAGTTTTGAAGCAATCTTTTGATCATCATTACCCTCAGAGAAAATTTGCTTTCCTGGAGGGCCTTTTAGGTGCTATCGAAAAATCAGTAAGAAATGTAAAGCTTCACTTTAATATCTTTGGTCCTGTGTGTGTAGCGGCAAAGGCGCTTCTCTCTCAAATCGCGAGAATCGTTCTATTGTGCGTGCCACGCATTTGTTGCACGGAACAGTGACAGCGCTATTGGACAATGCCAGCGGCGGCGAATAGTTCAATAGCCTCTGATACGTACTGCTACCCCTGGGACACGCCCATTAGTGGCACTGCTTTTCGAACGCATCCTTTGAAATATCAGAAGCACGTCATAATCACGCAGCGCGGATGATTCACCAGCAGGGGGCGGGCGTGGTAGGAGATACACCCCTTGGGCACCCGCATTGATGTCTCACAACTTGTGAATTTCTACCCCAGCCTTCAACTCAAACTAAAATCGAGCACCAAACGGGGTTTGGGGCAAATCTATACCTACATCAGCCAGGTGCGACCATCGTACCGCAATTGTTTTCTCACCACACCAACAGCGACACCACGCCGTCAAATCTAACCTCGCTAAGGCCTAGCTCCGGCCTTGGGGCGCGCCAGACAGCGACGGAAGATGAACGACGACGACCAGGATCACCCGCTCATGGCGCGGCTGACAGCTGCTTCTACGGAAGCGGACACGGAAGCGGCTATAACGGACGCGCCAACTTCTGGATAAAAATACTAAGCAAGCGACTCAAGGAATACGCCGAACACTTAACCACGTAGGACACCGGCAGCCCCCCGATCTCGCCACCGACAAGAACAACCAAACCCACACGCCAGGAACCAACCACCCGTCTACCTCCCAACAACTTCACGATTGCCTTCCACTCACCTGAAGATATCCACGTATCCCCACTCACCACCCCAACCATTAAGTCAGTGCTCTCAACTAAATGCGGCCTCTCTGTCACTAACTTTTTAGAGCAAGTAACCGTACTCCTGCAACACACACCAAACGTAATGGAGGCGACCACTCCAAACTCGCGATCAGTCTCAGTGAAATAAAAAACCTTCGGTATACCAACCGTTAGCTACAATTCTCTACCCACATGAAGCCACCTTCAGGCACCAGCGCGGAGTTATACACGGGATCGGTCCCGCCATAACAGGCTCAACAACCTTATGAAGTACCCCCTATCCAACTGCCCGACTTTTTTCCACGTTCGCATCTAGGGACGCACCAGTTCCGCCCAGCACAACTTGGGGACAAAATACGTGACTTTGCTCCTGAAGGCGGATATAATAGGTTTGCGGTGCCGCTCATTTCGGCGAACCGTTCCAGGGTACTGGTCCGGTGGTGACGTCGGGGACAGGACTTACGTCTGTTCAACTCCAAAATGTTGCAAATGCCTGAACGGTGGTAAGGACTGCCCACGCCGCTATCTCCCTCAACCAACTACCCGCAAGACGAACATGAGTACACCCAAACAGGTAAACGGGTCTGCTGCTTTAGCGGACACCCATATTGTCCAAACCACACTACAAACCCCTACCCTACCGATTCCTTCCGCCCACTACCGACGACCAACAAATAAGTTCCCCACCTAACCAAACTACTCCAACTCTCCCACCTATATGAAATGATGTCCACAATTAAAGGGCAGATTGCCCAGCTCCTTTCCCGTGTCGAAGTACTTCAACGCATACGATCACCCCTCTGCTGCCAATCGCGACCAAGAGTTCCCGAAAACGAAACCAGAGCTGCCTTCTACCCGACCATTCGCCGTCAGTTGGATCCTCCTCGCCGGCCGGCAACTTTGGTGTGAACCCTGCTCCTCCACCCCAGGTACTTTGAATCAGGGAGGGGCGGCCGGCACTGGCGAGACGATCAGCTGAGCTGTGGCAGTGATCGCCTCCTACTGGTTTGTAAGGCAAGAACTGTGTGTGTGTAACCGGTTTGTTTATTTTTATTCGTACGTATAGTTGTGGTTAAAATTCATCAGTTCGGTCGTTGATTAACGAGACAGCACACGTGCTTGGTGCACCTAGAACACAGCCTTTCGGGCCTGCATAACCTCCTTTAAACCTAACCCCCCCCCCCCTTACGCCTAAAGAAGTTGCAGCTGCGAAATTCGAAGGAATGGTCTACACCTCTTTTAACACAATCATTGACTACATTTTCCAGACATTTCTCATTTAGCAAACAAAACGCAGCAACAGTAACTCATGTCTCACACCACGAAGTCTATAACCGGCGCCATGGATTTTCCCCCATTCAATCAACGAACGGATCAAACATACAGTGACTATCATGCAGACGAATAACTCACCATTCATCAAGAAACAAGGAACGCAATATTCCCATCGACCCCAGCCCTCCGCCCTTAACGATATACGAGTAGAACGGCCGCACCCTTAGGAACAAAAAGGCTACCCTCGGAGCCTGTCTCGCTTCACATTCAGCGGACGTCATGACACTGCAATAAGCTTGCAGCTTCTATCTAACCCTTGGAGGATTCCATACATATATATACAAATCCCCCTACACCTGTACGGAAACACTGGTGTCCCATACTCTTACCGCTGAAGTGATACCTCCTACGCTGCCAATCAAGCGCGTGCTCATTGAACTCGTTCCCCAGCAACCAACCACCTCCAGCATCTTTATACCAAATGTCTACAGCGCCCCGAAGCAACCCCGCATCGACACTGAAGCAGGAATTCATTTAGCGAAAAAAGAACAAGCTCTGAAAGAAATGACAGGGCACAGTGGATAACTTCCAACTGGGATTTATTGAGGATGTCGTTAATATAATCAGGCATCAATATCTGTTTTTTTGCGCTGCAAGAAGTACTGACACCCACTAGCCCAAACCAAAACTCTGCTAAGCAGCATTGAAGCCCTGCTGCAGGGCCCAGCATCCAAGCCAAAACGGACGCGGGCGTTGTAACAGGTGAGGTGAACGCACCTAACAACACCTGCGGGTACCCGCACGCAACATGATAATGCACGCCCCTTGTAATGCCATTGAGTACCATCGTTTCAACTACATAATGATCCTGCTCAGAACACCCTTATCGGCACCAGCGTCACTGAAGATGCAATTTCTGACACAAATTTTACTCGCAAGGTATGAAATTCCACCTTTACCTTGCAATTAAGCACCCTTGATAGAGACCACCTTTTAAAAATTACTAACACCTCGTCCCATCACAACCATCGCACATATGTGCCAAAATTAACAGGTTGGGACGCTTTCTCCTTGAACCCATTCCCAAACACCTTTCCATCAGAAGACATGGAAAGCTGGGCACAAAGCATATTCGACTACAAAGCTTCCCACATTGAATAAATCCAGCCTACAGAGGAAATAGCCAGAGTCTAAACCCCTTCCACCACTTCTGGGAAGCCAGACAAAGCCTCGTAAATCTCTGGTGCGCAATCGACACAACCTCAGTCTAAAACGCCGCATCGCCAAATTAACAGAATCAGCTACGTTAAAACACACCAGGGAACTTCAACAGAACTGCGGCGGATTATGTGACTAACTAGCGGGGGCTGTAACAACCAAATGCACCTTACACATTCCCCGTAAACTCACGGGCATATCCCCATTCAAAGCACCCACCAATAAAGACATCACACGTCTGATATACAACCATCCCCAACTGCTTGCGTAGCTTTTATCCATGCTCCGCCACCACCTGTAACGCCGCCTCGTCACCCAGAATATCAAGAACCACCCAACTCAGACCTCGAAGCAGCCTTCCCAGAGGATACCGTATTCAAGTCCTCGCCAAACTCACACGCAAGGCCGTTCCGGGGCTTGTCCAGGTCACCTACACACAATTAAAAACCTCGTCTACTAACATCTCGAGGCCCTTCTCAAATACATCCACGACCATTGCAACCACCGCGCCACGTTGCCCCCCCCCAACAGCGCCATTCTCGTACCAGCTTTTTCATGAAACCCGAGATGACAATCCACTTAGGCATTCTCCAGCAATAGTACTGACCTAATGCGTTGGCAAGATACGTGAATGCCTGGTCACCCATCGGCTAAAATCCAACCCCGCAAGTACCACCCAGCTCCATGACAAGGTATTCCAGTTCCGGGTTGACCTCTCGGTCCAGGACATGTACATTGCATTAAAATAAGAGGTGAAGGTATAACTTTACGGAAGCTGGCTGTTGAAGCGCTGGCGGTGACCACAGGACACAACCCAGCGATTTCTACGGCAACAGGATCCACCAGGCCCTTGTGGACAAGAAATCATTCAGAAACTGACCAAGAGCAACCCCAGCCCCACCCTAGCACTAGACGTAATGGTGACCGCTAACAATAACGGTGGCCTTTGGCGACCTTTGACTCGCTCAGCAACTTTAATTTACCTCCAACACACCGGATGTGGAGCGGCAACGTGCGACTATATCCGTGCGTTCCTTTCATACCGTACTGCTACTCTGATCACCTGCCCACACAAGACGGACCGTTTTCACACATCAGCGCACGTCACTCCACACGGCTGCGTTATATCGCCTACTCTAATATTGCCCTTGACAGGTCTTCCACCACTGCTATACTTTGTATCAGACATCCCTCATGCGTTTAATGCAGAATATATTGCCCTCTGGATTCACAACGGCTCCGATCACACGCGAAGGGAATGAACAAAGCACCACCCGCAGGTACTCCAGCCTTCCAACCTCTACCTCCACCTAAACCGACAGACTGTGCCACTACCACCAATGCCGCTTCTTTAACCACCACCTTACCCCTTCCTACCCATCGCGGATGAATGGATCTGGCGCCGCCTATAAACAAATACTTTTTACAACCACTAACAACCGTACGCATATCCCTGAGAACCTACTTCCTGAACTGCAAATATCCATTTATTTGATGAATCTCAGGGTACTCAACCCGAATAAACCCGCGTCAATTTATTATACGCTCCTGTTCTGGAGAGCCAGCTAGGAATTGTTCGTTCTAATTGCTCTCCTAAAAAGCGCACTACTAGTATTTAATAAGCGGACATGAGCATGTACCGCAAAGGATGCGATGCAAACGTTGAAATATGCAAAAGAATTTCAGCTTTGGTTTGTCTACAAATGGTATTGTTTTTGTATACAAACACACCCTTCTGATTTCTACGCTATTGGGCTCCCCAGACTGCGGTACCATATTGCATTCGAGGGATCGACGAACACCAATATTCCACGCCATCCTCACCGGCCAAAGTGGAAAGAGACACGTGGCCACCAAAGCGGCTTCATTTAAACAAGCTGCTTTAGTCGACAACATCATCCGACCATGGCCACGGCACCTCATTATCCCGTTTTTTCATAATAAATTTTCCCTGTGTTGGTGAGGCCTTGGCTCGACCTGTAGCTACCGATGGTGAAGCGGCATTTAGCGGAGGAGTTTCTAAAGGTCTCCAAATGAGGAACGAACCCCCTTCCCCTACTCCGCGAAAAAAAAAAAAAACCTTTATTGGTCACCATAAAGAACACTAGAGGAGAACAGCCCTATTAAAATCAACAGCGGCTTGTGTGATGTGGCACTCCAGCGTAAGTACGCCATGCGGTTTTAGTGTACATGTACAGCCTCCCAGAGTTTTAATCATATAGCGGGAGCGACGACCGACCGGCATTTCAGCCCCTTATCACGGTGTTCACCGGCAAAATAGGCAAGGGTACGCGCACGCGCATAGACGTATCTGTTGTGGGAGCGCCATCTGCTCCGCTGTTCTTCTCAGGGCAACACACCCCCTGTTTTTCTTATCTTGCAAGGCCGTTTCGCTACTGCCAAAGGTAGCTAAGCAGCGTGGGGCACAAAGTCATTCAGATGTAGTGACAGGGGGTGTGCTTGTCTCATAGAAACAGCGTAGCAGACGACACTCATGCAGCAGATGACACTAAGCGCGTGCGCGTGCTCTCGCCTATTTCGCTGCTGAACACCGTGATAGGGTGTTGAAATGCCGGTAGGTCGACGCTCCCGCTATATTATTAAATATTTGGGAGGCTTTCAATTCTAAACAAACATTGAAACCAAAAAAGGTGAGTAATAGTTGCAACACACATATACAGGGCAATGACGCAAATCAAGGGCATGTGCACTCTAAGCGGAGAAGTGAAAACTGCACACAATACTAGAAAACCAAAACTATATATTTACATTTGACTGTTGTAGTAGAAGCAATAAACACACCAATACAGAGTTCACACTCGCAGCGAAAATGTCATCGGGCAGTTTGTTCAAAATATTTGGCATGTATAATTCCGATCAATTTGGTAGGTGATCGCTCGATCGCCGACCCAAATAAGCGTTGCCGCCACGTTGCGTCATCCGCTTCCCTTCTGAGGGAAACGTCAAAGTGGCTTTCCTTTCATTTGTTGCTGTTCTTTGAGTAGATGTTACTCACTTGTAATAAAACTGGACCTTTTTTGCTAATTTTGTTTTCTTATTTTTTCTATAAATCTACACATCGGCGCATGAGGGCTATAGAGGACAGCGACAGTGATATAAAAATCTCTGAATGAAAATAAGACGACCTGGTTATAGCACTAAACATAAAAACACAGAATTTGTAATATTTAAGGCATGGGGCAACGACGTGCGCTCATGATTGCCATGAAAAGGAAATATGCACTGACAACATTTGTCAAGCTACTCACTGGGGCGAATGTTCTAGCGCGGAAAAGCCTACGAGTGGAAGAAGGAAGCCCAATGCTAATCTTCGCAGTTCAGAAATTGCCCGCTATGCTGCTTGAAAGGCCCGATGAACAATGCTCCCGCGATCACCTTCGTCTGTACACGCAGTCTCACTGCTGCATATCTAGAAGAGTAACGCAGTACAACAAAACGTGTTTTTTGAGCAGCCAGCGCGGGGAGACATGCGGGAAATTAAACTCATCTGTCCAGTAATGGCGCAGTACCACAGTACAAGTGAATATTTAAATGACTGAAATCCAAGTTCCAAATCCAAGTATACTAGAGAGGAAACTGCGCCTTGTAAGCCATCTCGTCGTGGGGGTTATCGGAAAACCCCACTTTTTGGCTTGGGCTTGGCATGGCAATTGGATTCTTAAGCGGTTTTCGGGATTTGCATTTTTCACTATGCATTAACACGTTTACCAGCTACAAGGAAGCCGAAATCCTGCCTGTTCTGCAGTAGCCGTGTTCAGTGAAACAGCAGGCCGTGCGTGATCGCACCTGAGGTTGATCATGCCGCAGTCGAAGCACGCATGACAGAGCTGGTAATATGCCGCCGCGAAATTTCTAGCCGACGAAAAGAAGAAACAAAACGTACTTCGACGAAGACAAGATACGACAACGGGGTGACGACAGATACGGGCGCTTGTATGCGTCCTATCTTGTCATGGTTCACGACTGTGTAACGGTGCGGTTTCGGAATGCACTTTATAAGCGACCCCAAACCTTCCACCGCCGGCGGCGGCGGCGGCGGCGTCCGCAGTCCTCCTCTCTATATAAAAAGAAAACAGCATCCGGCGCCAGGTTTCGATCCGAGGACTTTGCGGCCGCAGCGCGACGCTCTACCGACCAAGCCACGGACGCGACGCTGATATCAGTGTTAGTGACGCGCCTTATATCTTTAACGCATTCAAACTACGTCGTCAGCGGCGTGCGTTGGCGACTCAGCGGCGTTATAGCGGCTTGATAACTGCGTGGTGTACACGTGATACTACAAACCCGATGGAAGAGATGGAAGAGAAGGCGGCGAGGCGGTGGGCTGCGGGGGCCGAGCGCATGCGCCGCAAGCGGGCCGACAACCGTGCATTCGCACTTTCACATTCTCCCCCTCGGGGAAATGCGGGGGAATTTTTTCTTGCTAAACTACTTGGCGGTCGCTGCACCGGTTCACCACGAAGACAACGTTTTAATGGGCGCGCTCAACACACTTTCCAAACTCTGCAAGCAACTTATTATTTGCAATAACGGTCAAATTATAAAATCAGGGTCTCTAATGAGTTCCACCCCCCCCCCCCCTCGTCCCCCCCCCCAAAAAAAATATTAACCTTCTTCTTCACTTGTTTGTAACTGCAACCTTGGCCAGCGGAATAGCGGGCACAACCGTTCCGGCAAAAATACGCTTTACTTCCTTTTTTCTCAGTTTTAAAACAGCCTGTTTTTATTTTCCACACACATAATCGCACACTATTCTTCGCGTTTTTGTGCCCTTCATTTAAATTTTCGATCACTAAAACGTTTGCATCCAAGCCAACCATGAAACTAAGGCGAACGCGATGTATAATGGCGGTCCATGACGACACAGACGGCCTTCATGTGAGCCGCATAGACGCTAGCGCAAGACTCCTCTCTAGTGTATGTTGTAAGAAACTCCATGCACGTACCACCGTCCTACGGTCTAGTTTTGGAACCTTGAAAATCAATACAGTAGAATCTCGATACACGGAAATCGCTCAAACGGAATTGCCGCCTAAACGGAACAGTACCCTGTAAGTTGGTTGGTTTTGCATTCAGATAACGTAAAAAAACTCCCGGTAATCGGAACTAAAATTTGGGCGTCACCGTATAAGCGGAACTAGAAATGGAACGTCTTGAGAAACCCTTCGGGATGAGAATCAGCTTGTTACGGTTCCGGCTGTTTCGTTTTTGTTTTTTTTCTTCCTCCATGTTTTTTTTTTACCTCGTTGGCCTCGTAAGCCTCGTCTCGTTAGTGGTCAGTCGTGTTAGCGCAACGAATGCAACATCGCAGTTCTCGTTCCAGTCGTTTGGTCTCGATTCAAGACGCTGAGGTTATAGGGCTCAGCTCCTTATGCCTTGTTAATGCCATTGTGATGCTATTCGCACTTCATTACCGCGTTGCCGTATTCCACATTCGATGGCTCGTAATACTCGCGAAGTTGAGGCCTCTAGCCTCCGTGAAGACGCAGTTTCAAGTACTCAAACAAAGATAATTGATCCATTTTGTAGTGCAGAGCGACCAATTGTTGCCAAATCAACTTTGTGAATGCTGTGCCTAAACCTTTTTTTAGTTTTCTTGCTTTCTAAAAACCTATCAGCTACATTCACCTCCTAGTGCTTAGAGTTCCATGAAATGGTATGAAGAGTGCGTACGCACACAAATGTGCACTTTTACACATTTATCTCAGTAAACGGAAATCCTGTAAACGGAACTAATTTTTCCGGTCAATTGAAGTTCCGTTTATCGAGAGTCTACTGTATTTCACATTCTTCTCCCCCTTGTTGGCTGTTCTATGCTAGAACAATGGTTCTGACGACTGACTTGCCACCCTTTGGGCTTCAAGCTTTACATTCGGTGTCATCAAGCAGACAATTGGTTGCTTTTATCCACGCCGACGATAACGAAACTGGCATGAAATATTTGCTAAAGCTGGTGTTCTTTCTCCTTCGTTTGAAAGAGTAGCTTTCCCGCGATAACCTTTGAATCGCAGCAGACTGTACGTGCGACACATTCGTATATTATAGCGGTGAAGCTAGCAAATGTGCGTCTTCGTCCTTAAGTAATCGCCTTTTGTTATTTTTTCTGCTAAGTAACGTGACTAGTAAACTTGCGCGTAGCGGAACACCATATTGCACTGCTGTTGAATGTTGAGCTTGTTGCACGTCTGTTAAATTTCATTATATTTGTATCCGTTAAACCTAAACAGACATTGCTTCAGTAAACTTCCGGTTAAGCAAATACAGAATGCTGATTCTAACCAAGAGGGAGGTCAAGGAAAGAATGAAATAGTGACAAAAAGACAAAGCTCCGCAATAAAGAGAATTGTGTAGTTTTGTTGATGTGGAGGAAATACAAGATGAGCAGGGCAATGCTTTTTATGCAGCCGAAATTATGGAACTGCAATAGTCAATTGAAATGCGATGTCGGTAGAAAAATAAACATATCAAGGATTGATAGTTGACTGAACAAAATACAGCGACGTGCTCTGTACTGTGATTATAATTTGTACCTGTGTAAAGACAAGGAATTACACGCTAAATTCCAGACCACATGTATGCCTATATGAGGCTTTTCCTGCTGTTCAGCCATTTCCCGGCTGTGCTGTTCCGCCAGCGAAACAGCGGGACTGTTTCGATCGGCTCGCGGCAGGTTCCCGGCGCTTCTCGGTGTATCCGGCGCGAAATTCAGCCGGGCTGTATACATTGACATGTACAGCATCTGGATCGGGCATCGGGATCAGACGATGACGTAGCCCTTGTTTTCAGCTTTATATGAGCAAGAATGTCCTTACAACTGGAGGTTCCGCGCCTGCAGGCGACTTCAGGCGGTTTTTCAGGCTACTTAAACCGCACCTCGGCCTGGAACGAAACATTTCAGGGAAGGGGGGGGGGGGGGGGCGGGCACGGGCCCGGTGTCCTCTCCCCTGGCTACGTCCCTGAACCTAACCGAGACGTTATCTTTTTGAACTGCCTTTCTGGTTTCGTTGTATATTAATGTTTCAGCCGTCTTTTGATGTTTTGGAGTTTCTTCTTTGAGTCTTATTGCTGTTTCAACGCTTCTTGCCTGATAGGTTAACTCTTCTTTTAATCAAGTCATGGTGCATTATGCTCAAGCTGTTGACATAGTGATCACAAGTGTTGTTCGAATAGGTTCTTCTGTGTGTAAGCAAATTCCCGAGCCCTATTGTCCAAGTCCTGTTAACGGGCGAGGTAATATGACCGGCCTAATTGGTTTTTCAAATATGTGTGCAAAACCATAAGAACATCAATAGTTTTTACCTGACTTTCGATTTACCGCACCAATGGCGTGAAGCGAAAGGTGCAAACTTTTGCTAATTAGCATAAAGGCTCGTTAGTAATTATAAAATCAGCTTCAATGTAACTTTAACAAGGAAGCGTATGAGGCTGCTGCCATAGAACACTAGTTTACAAGTATATATTCAGCACATAGCATTCGTTAGCATGGTGAACATTTCCTCGGCACGCGCCAGGATGTGTCAGTGCACAAGGACGTGATACAGATCCCGGGCACAGTGGCTGCTTGTATGATAAATGCCAAAATATACAACACCCGTGCATAGAGATTTTGGCACACGCTACGAATACCCAGTTGGTCAAAATAATTCGTAGGAGCCGTCAACTACGGCGCGCATCAAATCCCAGGTGTAGCTTCGCTCGTAAAACCCCACAATCAAACAGTCTGTTTTCCATGGCAAGGGTTTTTCGTATTTTTCCTTGGTCGGAATAGACTTGAACTGAGTTAAAACAATACCTTGGGAGGAAACCTTAAGTAGAAACAGTGTTAGAAACCGCAATCTTCTTCGCAATAAAAACATTTTCTGGCGAGGTATCCACTGAATATGCTTTCCTATTGTCCAGGGTAATTTTGTTGACGGCGTAAAATGTAATATATCACAAAAGCATGCTATGCGAAACAGGATAGGAAGGTAATACTGTGCCGACCATGAACACGAGTTTGACATGGGTGCACTTTACAGTGCGCAACAAGCAACGTGTTTACTCTCGCCTGGCATCCAGCTCAAAGGCGACATATTTGGTGGCACATGGTGGAAACGAGTGGCATTGCCACCAGCGGAACTCTGTAGCATATCTATTTTAAAATTATTACGCCAGTGTGACATACCAGCGGAACGACTGTAAACCATATGGAAAGGGCAGCGTCCGGTCCGAACCCACCATCAGAATGCCGCCCGTTGGTTTCCGTCTACAAATCTAGGCGACACAGTGATGTATTTCGTCCACAGCGTCCTTGCTCAATCTACTTCTCCAGGAACCTCTGAATAAAAATCATAACGGCGATAGACTTGTTCAGCCGCTCTGTGAGTCCGTCCATTTGAGAGTGATAAAGTATTGTCCTGCGATGATCTGAATAACATATTTTGCATACGTATTGTGGAAGATATACAGCTTTGGCTCTGTCCACTACAACAACTGCAGGGAAACCATGGCAAAGCACGGTGTTATGAAGAAAAGATCTTAAAATTTCACTGGACAAAGTTGTTTATTCTCTCTCTCTATCCCTCGGTTGACGCTTGTGTTTAGAAGCAAATTCTCTGAGTCGCCATTCCGTAAAAACCGTTGTTATTGTAGTTGTCGAGCAAAAAAAAAAATAAGCACCATTGTGAAGAATAAATACAAAACACACCTGCTAATTCCAATGAGGTTACAACCCTCGACACCATAATATTAACCCAATGAGTGACCGCTGTTATATCTCCCCACGTTGGCAACGGTAAAATATAAGTTGCTTTCGTTTCCTTCTCAATTGCACATAGCCACTTGGGGAAGTGGACAAGAATCGGGAGCTTTTCGTCGCTAGTTTTCCCGCTTCGCAGAGCTCATAAAACTATGATTTGTAAACGCCAAGAAGCAGAACGGGGCAACCGCGTGACTCGTGAATGTGATTGGATGTCAGTTGAACAGGTGCGGAACAGCCACGTGGAGTCCTGTTTCTAGAGAAGCTATGGCGTGTTCCTGTCTGCTGGCTGACGTATTTCACTCCGTAACAAAAAAATAAATAAATGAAAAGAAGTAGCTTGCACTTATACGATATAGCAGTAAGGCAGTTGGTTACAAGTATTGCCAAGCTTGAGCCTAAAAACACGAAGGCAGCCTTAAGATCTCCGACAAACGTTCGTTATGAGAGGTCAGATAGTAAGTAGCAACAACAATTAACCTATTCCCATCTGATGACTTCGCAAACAGCCTAGCGAAACCATGCTGACCTGACCTAATATCATTTTCGCTAGTTCTATGGGCTGAAAAAAACCAGCGGTGCTAGTAGATGGTGTGTTACACAACTGTCAGTAGCGCAGAACTTCACCATCTAAGAGAGCTGCAGCCATTAATATATTGGGCTAACCCGTGCGCATGTACGCGTGAATCTCATGTGCCGAGACGAAGCCACGTGATTAGTGGCATACGGGATGTCGTCTTTTCATTAAACCTTTTCAGTAAAAGGCCCCGTTCTGGAGAAGAATTTGCGATAGTCGAGTAGTAGTAGTGCCACAGTGTTTGACATCGGGTTCAGGGTAGGGGGTGGCGGAGGCACAAAGTGCCCCAGCGACGTTTAGTGTTCTGGCCCTGACGGTTCCTTTGTTGCCACGTCAGAAGTCCCCAGAGCCTGCTCCCACTGAGTGGAGGAGGGGTAAGGTGGGAACGGATCCCGAAGACAGTGAGTGCAATAGTCATCACTGGTGAAGCTGCTATCTTTAAGTTACCCAAGTAGGATGAGAAGTTCAGGGTCTTTTTTTCGGGTTCTGGGCGGAAGCAGAAAAAGCTTAGTCGTCGTGAGGGCCGTCGTTTCGCGACTCCTTGTTGTTTCTGATGGGCAAGCACTGTCAACTCATGTAAAGTGGGTGTGGGGAACGATATTTGAAGCTCGCGAGAAAGTACAAGCCGTAAGGTTCGCTGACGACACTAAACGGCCGAAAAAAAGTAGAAACGGAATTTGTAAACTGCTCAAATCCACAGCCAAGTACTTCTTTTTTGCTATTGAATAGTTAACCCAGCTCGTGATAGTGCTACGTGCGCAAGCATAAGCAATGGCAGCTTGATTACAATCCTGCTACTGTGCTACGACTGCGCCCAAGGCGAGCGCTACTTACACTCGTGTGAAGTTCTGTGTGGGCGCCTTCGACGAAGTGTCCTGGTATGAAGACAGCTTGTAGGTAGGCCTCTGGATCACCGCAAGAGCTGCACTGCCCCGTGCCCAAAACAAATGACAGGTAGTCCTTTGTAAGAACATTGAGGGGTTCAGCTACCATTTAGAACTTAGTCATGCAGCACCTATAGTAGGCACAGATCACCCCATACCGGCGTAGACCGCGTTTATCATCAGGCGTAACGAATGCGTTCGTCAGGGTCGAGACTGACACTCTCAGAGCTCAACACACGCCCGAGAGACATCAGCGGTTCAAACGGCGACTCGCATTTCTCTGGTTTGATTAAGGGTCCAGGTGAGGGGCTTCAGATATTTGTCAAAGGTTTCAAAGATGACTACGTCATCCAGGTATACGACTTATGCGCGCCATTTCAGGAAAGAAAGAACGCGTTTATATTTTTTTATGATTACAGGGGCACGGGAGAGAACAAATGGGAGAAGCTTGAATTCCAACAGTTCGTATAGAGCAATAAAGGCAGTTTTGTTTCAGTAAAGTTCTTCGAATTTAATCTGCGGACACCGGACGGGTAATTCAGGGAACGAAGAGTGCACTGTGTGAAGCAAGATATCTAAGACTTTCTGAATACGACGTGGCGTTAAAACATTTTGTGACATTGTTCAAGCTCCTGTAACGGACTCGCAAACGAGGGTGCCGTGTTTTCTGCCCTAATACAGGCACCCTCGAACACGTCGATGGCTGTATAACGTGATCCCATAGGATGTATTTCATCTGTCGACAAGGTGCAACTTCCTATTTATAAATTGCAACTCGTTCAGAACAACACGTCTCCCATTTTCGACAAAGAGGCAACACGGCCCCCAAAAGCCCGACGTACCTCTGAATTCAGTGCTGGGTGATCTGCTCTTTGGTTCCGGTTAACATGAAACCTAATGGCTGAGTTGGGAACGACTGGATAGGTTGCAGTCCTTGAAGAAGGCTTCTTACTATCTGTCTGCATCTTAAACAACGTGGCTTGATGATCACGGTCGCAGTCTTCGTCAACTTGTGCTCAGGAAGTCTCTTCTTAAGCGCTGCTGTGCATAGCCTTGCTTAGTAGTCAAAATTCATTTCAGTGGTTGCAGAGCTCCAGAAGCCTGCGAGCAACCCAAACGTCTTGCAGGAATGAGACAAAGACAATGCCATCGGCGATTCTGCTGGTGGCGTTGCCTTAACCGCCTACCACGAAAAACATGCTGGCGTGGGGGGGGGGGGGGGGGGTTTACATGCTCGCTGCTTGCGCATAAAGCCATTATACAGGTTTCCTTGCCATTATAACAGCTCCATGGGTAAAGAGCTTCACCAGAAACTGTCTAAGGTCAATATTTGCGCCTTACCCATGGAGTATTTCCAACCCTACCATAAGCTGTTTGGAACATTCTCGCAGGTAGAGGAAGCAACCAGGGAAATTTTACAACGCGTATCTGAATTATGGCGTTCCGTATGCCGAAGGGTGTCGTCAGATGACGATCAGTGGGAGCCTGCGCGCCGAGCGAAGGTCCGCAGTGTCTGTAGGAAGGCGTTGCTAGATGTAGCAAGTTTATTGCTAGATTTTTAATTATTCTAGAAAAATCACCGTCAGTTTACAATACAGCTGCTAAGAAATCGGCGTCAAGAGGGCTTAGACTTCCAGGCGAAACTATTGCATTTTTTGATGATGCCGAACACTTAGTCGGGTCAGGTTGTCGGGCTGGGACGGTAAGGTTTCGGCGTTAGTGTGTCGAGCAGGGGGATAATTTTTAGGTGCCCGAGGGGTGTCAGCTGGAGGATGCCGTTTTGGGCCTTCACGGTGAGCACTGGGGATACGCCAGTGGTCCTCACCGAAAACAAAGGCCGCCGACGCGACGTGAAGCGCCGGGGCGATACCTTTAGTTACTCGTGCCGCTCCGGCGGGGGGAGGAGAACACGTTCGCAGAGGGATACTCTTTGGTTTAATGGGGAATTCAGTGTAGTTGGGTCAAATTATTTCTCAGAAAACCCCTGCAGCCTATCCTATGTTACGGGCAGTGGCTAAGAACTTGTCCTGTTTAACCATAGTGACTCTGATACCACAGCGTTCGTTTGTCCTTCATGCATTACATAGCCTCTCTCGCTTCAGGTTTGCTGGATCGTAAGGGGTAATGTCATTAGAACATTATTGAAATCGAGGTTGCGAAGTTGGCTGGAAATGCAGTGTCTCTACAACTTCAGCACGTGACACGTCAGCGAAAGTTAACACCAAGGGAGAACTTGCCGGAACTCTGCTGACTACCTCAGTGGTGCTGTGTGGGGACGTCGAGTATTTGGACCTCTAGTTCTTCACGCCCAATGCTCCTATCAGACGAAGAAGAGCTTGACCACCATTGCCCTGCCACAATGCACACAACTCGCGGCTGAAATGTCCGCTTGTCGACCGTATTGGGGGAACTTTGCGGCAGTGGGTGTTTTTTTATTCCCCCGTGAAACTGGCTACGCTGCATGGAAGGTCATGCACCAGGCACGAGAAAGAAACGACGCACGTTATTTTCTTTGGGATGTTTGGGTTTGCTCGCCTACATACTACATACTTCACACACATACTGAATGACCTAGGGAACCGTTTTATTTGGCTTTTATACTCTCACCTAGAGGGTGAGACCAGCCTTCTCTTTTCTTTTGTTACTGCTGCATGTAGTAAGCACCACTTACTGAATTTTATTTCCCGTTGTCTTGGAAGACTCATGGTTTTCGGTTTTCAAACCACGTCTTGGAGCCTTCTTAAGAGCGAGGTTTGCAAATATTCCAGTAAAGCTTTGAAAGGACCTTACAAGGCAGTTTGATATTTCTAGTGCTCTGAAATAAATGTTTATGCTAAAATATATCCGGCTTGGGTTTGGGTTTTATTTTGGTTGTATTTATTTCATAGTTGTGTACATAAAGTTATTGTAATAATACCTAAATATGTATTTTCAATATTAAAACATTCAGAAGATTTCCAGAACCTCATTGCCCATTTTTTTTTCAATTACAAATTATCTAATACTGTCGCATTCCCGGATATATAATGATATCGGTTGGACATTATTTAGGAATATTCCACTGTATACCTCCCTATACCTAATTCTAGCCTTGGGTAATACAAAAATTACCCTTTTGGTAAGCGTTCATTCTATCTGCACAGTATACACTTTCTAAATAGCCGTACGCCAAAAATAAAGCAGATATTTCAGAAATGTATTTTTTTATGAAAAGGTATATTTTAAGGAAAACCCGCTTCCGGGGGAACAATGTGTCAGCATCCATGTGGCTTCGTCTTGCATAGTACTTCATCTCCGACCTCTGTACAGATCCCCATGACATTGTCTCCTTCTGTAGTGTGCTGAAATCAGAACATGATGGTAGAATAAAATCTTATGAATATTTTAACGAATTAATTTTTCTTTTATGCTCATAGAATACGAAAATCTCGAATGGTGATGGGTTAAGCTCAGTCTTGTAGTATTTCTCTGTGGAGCCTTTTGTTACTCGCGTCAGCCCACATTCCTGAAGCCAGCCAACGCATGTTAGAGAAATGCTTCGGATTTTATCAAATCGATTCTCTTCTCAACATGAATTCGTCATCTATTTTGGCAATATATATGTTCCCTTATATTAAACTAATTGGCTGTTGCTTGAGTGCATTAATACACCAAAAATGTAGTCGACATACCTTATATGGCGGGGTATATGTCAAGATAAACCATGAGACGAATTTGTCAAATAAGGGGAAAATGACATGATTTAAAAAAAACAATTACGTACTTGCAATGCTCCTTTTAACACTACCCTTCGCCCCTGAATACTTTTTCTAAGCATGTAGGAAAAGACATGCTTTGAGTTTCCTTATTGAGCAATTTTGTGATTTATTAGCGTACCCCTATATTTAAAAAATTGCCGGCGTATCTGCTTCTTGCGATGCAAATGTCGACAAGACGATATAATGTCGACAGTTGTCAAGTAAATGCCTTATTCTCGCTCACCCCTCATGCTGTTACCCTTCCGTCGCGGTCCTCCCCAAGGTAAAACACACTAAAGGTTTGCTGAAGTATATTTAAATTTACCGCGTTACACTGCTACAGGTCGCGTTTCCCGAGGCCAGCGCTGCCGTACGTCAGAGACCCGCTTGTACCAAGGCGCCCTACTTCACCGTTTATAGAACCATGTTGGCTTAAACAAGTGCGTTACAAGCAGAACGTGGAATTTCCCTACTGAAACCTTTCGCTGCTGCTGCCATGTGATTGCTCAAATGGCGCCAGGAGCGCAGGGAACAGCAGGGGACGGTTTTCTGCAGTAGTTGTAGTATATCATTTGCTATCGCAAAAACCAAGCATCATGAATTTTTTAATAAAGAAACACTGCAAATACCACCCATGTATAGCTGTCCTACCCTATGTTTCCGTAATGTCGAGTTCTTTTTCATCAATGTTGACAAGTATGAACATTGACACCGGACTTAGACGTTTAGATTTGGCGGTGAGTATATGAGACTATTGCGGACACTTTATTTCGCTTGGCCGGGTGGCTCAATCGAGTCACAGACACACATACATACAGACAGAACAAATTTCTGGGTTTAAGTAGCCCAAGAAAGTCTATCGTCTTTAAAAGAGTTGACAAGAGAAGCCATAAAATAGTCGGTGCCGCCAATTTCCTGGTGCATTCTCTTCAGGCGAATGTGCAAGCACGTAGCCGTTGCTTGGGCTGTCATGGCCATGGAGTAAATCTATCTTATCACCGTCAACTAAAGTTCTCTCACTTGCATTGCCCACATATAAGATGTATGGAAGAGGTTGCAAGGCCATCCCAATGCGCCCTTTCTCGGCATTGAAATCGATCGCTTCAAGTCTCTGCAGAGAGGGCTGAGATGACATGGTGGTTGCGGCAAACAGGTACCCCACAGTTATTGAATATGCTGGTAAACAAGAGAGCGCATTCGTTCAGCTTTTAGCCTGGTGCATGCGGTTCATGCTGCCGAGAATTTCACCGTCTGACTGAGGCTGACGTGATCAGAAGCGCACCCTATCGCGTATTTCTCTCTTGCTCACCTATGTTCACCTCAGTCTTCGTTAGTCCTTAACTCCCTATTTTAAGAGGGGTATATTTTTTCCGTGTGACACTTTAAAACCATTTCTTGGTCAAACTCCAAAATTCAAAATTAGGTTTACTTGTTTTTTTACCCTTCTTTGCTCTCTGTACCAAAAATAAGTACATTGTCTCGTCGCAGCGTCAGCATTTCATGTAATGCAGTGCAGCGTACGCAACAAAACGAAGGGACAAAAACATTTCGAGCCCCACCACGTTGTGAAGTTGGAAGAGAGCTAACTAGCTTTAATGAGTTTTTAGAGCCTGGTTTCTCTCAGCGTACCGGTACTTGAACGAAAATTATGAGGCTCTTTCAATTCCTTCCGCTTTTCGTCCCAGCGAATGACATTCCTTGAGTATCGGCTCACTTCACTTTAAACGTTGTCGAAAGCCGAGGCATGTGCTCCTCCTCGAATCAATGTCCATTTTCTCTTCCTCTCCCGCAGCGATTAACAAGTTAGGGGTTTGCTAAAGGCAATTCAGCTTTCCCGCGTTACACGGCTCTCGCGCTATCCATGGAGGTTTTCATTATGGTTACACCCGAAATATCGCCCCTAGGGTAAGGCTTGGGTCTGAGCCTATTCTGTATTTTGGTTGTGTTAAGACCTGTCGAGCGAAGAGAAAACAGATACAGAAGGGCGCTGTTCTGAGCTGCTGCTACTTCTTCCTTTACTGCTTATTCAGTGTCTTTTTCTACACGGTGAAAATGGTTTCAACGCGTTCTTTAAACATAATACCTGATACCACCAATGAACGAACGTCCCATATCGCGTTCATTCTGTTGAAGCAGTGGTGGCAAACAAAAAAATTGCTCATCTACATGCAGACGCCTTCTTCAGAAACCTAGTCCTGTACACCTGCGCTTTGAAATGTGAAATTCGTGGAGTATGATAACCAAGGCTAAACTCATGAACATGTCGGGCCATGCTTTATTTTAACTAAGCCCATTCCACCTGTTGCTTTCTTAGCAGTATAAAAAGAAATGTTTAAATTTTAGGGTGTTCGTAAAGCTGACAACGACTCAATGGTGTTTTAAAACTGAGTTCAGATGGTTACCCTAGACTCAATAACGGCGCAGTCACAGACTAAATACTCACCCCTGATTAATCTTGTCTTTTATCGGAGCCAGCGCACGCAGCCACTACCGCGCTAACTATGGTGGGATTGCAGGCATCTCCGCTGGCATCAAAAAATTCACCACACTCTTTGAATGTTCTACTTGCGGCAGTGTGCCTATTCCTCACTCTAGGAGCACCGTCTAGGTAACGGGTGTGTTCATAAGGAGAAATGGGCCATTTCAGACCACGAGGATGCACAGTGACACCATGCCAACGATGAAGCTTTTAGAGCCTTAGTCGCTGCTTATCAGTCCCACTTCGCATGATGGCGATAGCAGGTGAATAAGTACGTCTGGTCACACTACACTCGTACCACGTGTACGAACTCAGAAGTTTGCCTACATTACAAAGGGTGTGCGCGCTGTCCGCAGTAAGTTCATAGTTGATGTCACTAAGGAAGACCAAAAATGGCATTACAGAGCCTTCACTGCGAAGCACCAGTTCTTTTCAATGGCCACGATGGTGCCATGGCGGCCATATTTGCAATTCGCGTAAGCTTATATAACAGGGTGTGATAAAGCGCATTCTAAAGATTGAAGCCGCAACGCAGCGGATGTTTGCTAGTAAGCCACGATTGAAGCCATCGAATTGCCCTCAATCACAATTGTTTTTGCATCGTGTTAAATGGGTAACGTGGGATATAAGATAGCAGTAATGATGCCACCGTCAACCAAATTTGTCAGGTCAGCTGTGTAGTTTCCTAAACTAGGGAAGACGAGGAGGAAGACGAGGAGCGCGCGCACCCGCAGCTGTTGCTATGCGGACGACGGCGGCGGACGATTCAGGCTCGCTTAAGAAGTGCATTCGCACTTAAAAAAAATCATCCACATTCATCAAAAATGGTCCTGTTTTCACCACACCGATGGTTGAAAGTTTTGCGGTAGTAGATAAAGTACCCCACTAGAAACACTAGAACTGAAAGCAGATTTCCTCGGGGAACCGATGACTACCTTTTTTACGTTACGTTTAAGACCCATGGTTAGGTCAAGAGTTGCAAATAATGCGGATTCGAAGCTGCAATGGCATTTCCCCAATTTCGTAGTCAGATACCTCTACACCATACCGCATGAAAGGGGCCATGTATTCTCTTCAATAGAGACAGTAAAAACTCATAAGGTAGCTCAATAGTACATTATTGCTTTCGTGCACTTGTGAAGTTTCTTGTAGTGCTTTTTCAGCAAAAAAAAACACACTTCACCTGGCTTAACCAAATAATATTACGTGAAAGCATTGTAAATTCCTGTTGAAAAAGTGCTGTTCAGTGCCTCAGCACACCTATGTCGTGCTTCGTGGGTGCGAAACGTTGGTGCGCTTCAGAGTCTCCAAAATAGGATTTAGTGTACGAACACACATTTCTTTTCGCCTAAAATTTTGACGATTTCAACTAATTTATTGCTGTATTCTTTGACTACTTTTAGCACGCCTTACCGTGTACTGGGGATGGTCGAGTCTGTGGGAACACATTTTTGCAGCATCGTACTTTTCTGCTCTTCAAGTACTGTAGTATAGAGCACTTCGGTTATATGCAACTCTGTGGGTTTTGATCATTACTCGAAAGATGTCACCATCATCGAGTGTGGGGTAGGGCTGAGCTGAGGCATAATATTCTGCTTTTCTTAAGCTTATAATATTATCCGGTAGCCCAAGCTTCACGTACAGTGAGTACAATGAGAACTTTTTTCAATTAGGCACCAGTAGACGACGTGAGACGTCAAAGGACTACGTTAAGCCTGACATCCTCATGTCACATAAAAAAGACAGTTTCAGTTTCATGTGCGTACGCAAACATTATAAGTATACTGACTACACGCGCATGCTGTTTCAAACCCTTTTTTACACGTAGCGGCGTGCGTACGTGACGCACGCCGCTAGTAGGGCGTTTGTATGCACGATCTCTGCGCCAATAGCCGCGCTTTAGTAGTACTAGTGTCACCTTCTAACAGACACAGATACTGCTGTAGCAATTCATGATCACGCGAGTTCGTTGCTATGAAGACGACAAAGTCTACTCCATCATGCTTAAAAGCTGAAAATTCGCTTTGCTATATGAAAAACAAAACCTGTTCCCTGGATTCAAATTTGTGTGAGGTAAAGAATGGGCAAACTGAAGGAAAAATCGATGGCTTCAAAACACGATCTCACACCGAGGGATTAGCGACGAAGCTGTTTTCACTGCAAATGGGGAGGGCAAGGCGCCACCACGTTGGTCAACTCTACATACGGAAACAACGTGAACACCGCAACGCAACATTCCAATCTCACGTGCGACCGTGACACTAACGTATACCCTTTGCGTTCTGAGCATGCGCAGTGGTCACCCGTGAAAGTTTTGCGTACGTCTAGCTTCCACGTACGTGAAGCTAAAACTGTGTACTGTCCTCCGCCTCAGTCTACGGCATATGAAAATTCCCATAGGGGAGTGAGAAACTGGGGAAAGCCGGATTTCCAGCAAATAAAGCTTTAAAGAGGAGGATAATCACCTTCATGCAATATAGCCAGAATCACGCCATTTTATGTTTCTCTAGTATGACCAATAGGGAATCCTCAGTTTTTTTTTGTTTTTATGACATGGCAACACGTTTGAAGCAATTAACGGATCGATCCGTACAATGCACCCTGCATAATATTTGATTGCACTTTTGCCCTTGAATCTTGATTTCAAACGCCTGACTTGCTAGCCGTCTTTCTAATTGTCTATCCGAGTTATAAAGGCGAACACGTTGCCCAATTAAGATAGAAGGTACGTAACGCTTCTTCACATGTAGAGAAAAGTTGTTATCGGTTTTAAGAAAACAAGAAATCAGCGCACCTAGCCTAAATACTGTAATAAGAAATACGAAGGCTAAACAAAACAGATTACAGGAACGTCAAATACAAAGATAGAGAAAAGGTAATCAGGCCCGCGTGACCGGGTTCAAAATTTTCTCCAATAAAGAGGATGTTTTATGCTCCCGCGAAGCCGTGGGCCTGGAAAACCTGGCCAGGCTGAACCCCACCCCCCTCCCCCACATAAAAAAACAGCTCCTTTTTTGCTTCGAGGGAGACTGACAGCAAGACATAAAATGTTTTGTTGTGCGTTCTTCGCCCTACTGGGCTTTAGTGGCTCCAGATTGTGCCGGGTGTCTGCTTTGGTGTAGGCATGCTGTCCAGAGCGATTTTTACGTCTTAAAAACACCTGCTTCCATTTTTTGTAACAGGAAATTTGGAAAAAAAAGTCTTAACGGCATTTCCGAAGACTTTGAGGAAGTATGCCGAGGGCACAGAATGCTGGGCATTCTGTGAAGATTTGTAAAGGTGTTTGTCTGTCTTGTAGAAGGCGCCACAACTGTAATTTATAAGTGGGTATACAACGACGAAGTTGTCTTAAATGTAGTGTTTAACTCCCCTACTGCAAGAAACAATACGCACAGAATACTAATGCAAGCAGTGGTTCGAACGCTTTTTAGCGTGACCAAAATGGTGCAATTGTGTCACCAGGCATCGTTCGCGCAGGAATCACTGCTGTTGTATCCTGTTGACCTGGATGATCACGCCCACATAGCACTTCTCTATAATGCGTCATAAATTCTACTGTAAAGAAAACGAGCAGCGGGTGCACAGTCCCCAAATTTTCGGCATTTTTTAGTCGACGAAAGGAGGCTTCACAGTTTCAGGCAACAAGCCTCGTGCTTACGGTGTTTGATTTGAAATAAAGGTTGCTATTTTGATAACAACATAATTATTTATAAAACATGTTCTTACCCAGCATGGAACACCAGGCTTGTAGTATCCGTATTCTAACGTATTTTTGTCCGGATCCCCGCACCTGAATGTGCAACCAGTTGGGGCGTTCTGTTTGGTCTGAAAGGCAGTGCGATAAAATACACTTGCATGGAGTAACGCTTGTTTCAAAGGCACTGGACACTGTCACTCCAGGAAGTGAAAAAAATACGTCAACTCGTGGTGGTCTTCTTGCCGGACGTTCTGCGGTATTGCTGTTAAATAATAAAGCACTATGATTTATAACAACCTATAAATACGGTATTCAGCGTAGAACAGTTTTTTTTTTGTCTTTCAATCCTAGTTTATTGGAGAAATTTTATCCTTTGTAAAATATTCCTTACCTTGAATCAGGAGTCACTGACACATGTGTCTATTAAAAACAGAGCTCTTCCTGCACAAGTGCAGGCATCGAATGCACACTGCTGGAGGAAAAGTTAGATGAAACCAGCGTAACGCGGGTGGAATAATAAGGCAACAGAACGAAACAGTGGAATTTGAAACAAAAACTCCGCTCCTGTGTGAAGTTCAAATAACTGTTTGTAATACCGCCAATATGACTGAAAAAAATTCCCCCGCATTTCCCCGAGGGGGAGAATGTGAAAGTGCGAATGCACGGTTGTCGGCCCGCTTGCGGCGCTTGCGCTCGGCCCCCGCAGCCCACCGCCTCGCCGCCTTCTCTTCCATCTCTTCCATCGGGTTTGTAGTATCACGTGTACACCACGCAGTTATCAAGCCGCTATAACGCCGCTGAGTCGCCAACGCACGCCGCTGACGACGTAGTTTGAATGCGTTAAAGATATAAGGCGCGTCACTGACACTCATATCAGCGTCGCCTCCGTGGCTTGGTCGGTGGAGCGTCGCGCTGCGGCCGCAAAGTCCTCGGATCGAAACCTGGCGCCGGATGCTGTTTCTTTTTTAAATATAGAGGAGCACTGCGGACGCCAACGCCACCGCCGCCTGCGGTGGATGGTTTGGGGTCGCTTATAAAGTGCATTCGCACTTAAAACAAAGAAAATTGCAAATTTTCATGAAGCTCGTATTCGCCAACCAAGAAAGAGCGACAATGTTTTGCACGGTCTGTCGGCTATCAAGCCACTCTGATATGAATGAGAATTTAAAGGCAAAACAATGAAGACCAAGGTGTATGAGAGATGTTTTCTTGCGATGCTCTCATATTTTTGTTGTCGCCGAGGATAACCACTCCACTGACGAACTACAGTAAGCTGTTAAAAAAAGCTGCGAGTAGGAACCCTATTGGTGAAGCTGCCGCTACATAGCCACACTCCCTGATCACTTCGGGCACCATGGTAAGGCTGCTGTCAATAAAAACGTAGTGAAATGCTTCAAGTGTGCACCAGGGTGGGCACCTGGCACTGTAATCAATTGGTGTAGTTACAAACCTTTACGGGTAACCACGGCCAGAACTCTTCAACTGTTACATATGGAAAAGTGGATGGTTCTTATGAAAACTGCAGATAATAAAATGATTTCCTTCTCCAGTCTCTGGGCAGTTGTTTACAGGACGACCCTGCCCGACAAATACGAGATGTTGCTGATAACTGTTGACAGTCGCCACTGTGGCTGCACTACCTAGACAATGTATAGCTCATGTGGAGCCCCTTGAAGGAGTTCATTTTACATTGCTTGGTGTGAAGTAGTTTGCTTCGAAAGGCGGGTAAAAGCTTCTGGCCTGACTATGTACCCCATCCCGCGCTTACACCTAGTTCCCCGTCCAAGGTTTAGCGAGAGGACATAAGGTTATGCCCGGGTCTATGAATAAACAAATAAAATTTATTTAAAAGACACCACCTTTTTATTGAGCATACAAGAGAACCTATGGTGCCAATAAGTGTCCATTTGATTTTGCGCAATCGTAAAAGGAATTTAAGTTTAAAATATGTTTGACCGTGAAGGTTCTATTCAAATATGAGTTCGTAAATTTGAGAAACATAAAATGAGCAAACCAACAACATTTTGCAACTATACGCTGCTAAGTATCGTGTTGACTCAAAAAAATGTTGGTGCATGATGTCCTCACCATTGTAGCAGACGGAAGTTTTAGGGAACCACCGTTGCCAAGCTTCTACATCGAATAAGCTTAAAACAGTTGACTGCAGCATATTAAGTCTCACTCAAGCCATGGGTGCCGATAGACACAATATTTGCTTGTAACGATTATATTAATGAAGCCGCTCAGATCCGCTGAAAAATCAAACCGAAAAACCAGATCGAAAGTAACTTTTGAGACGTTTTGCGGGTTCTAAATAATATTATGATTTTTCTAAGTGCGTAAATAAACGCCCCTCAACTAACCCAAATTTATCGCCAAGATTCCCTGCCAAGCGACTGTCATTTACTGTAGTAGTAGTAATTCGCAGTAAGTATAACATATACCAATTTATTAGTGACGTGTGATTACTTGTAGTTAAGAAAGGAGCTGAAGCCAGGTATACTAGCCGGATTTCAAGGCATGGCCTTGTACACAGCCGTGTGCTTGGAGAAAACGTCTGGAACTCTTGCTTTATTAAAACAAACCCGAAATACATTGTACCACGGGTTTGCTCAAACGACAGCATCCCTATCAAAAGAAGTATCTTGTCAGGTGTGATGGTAACGATCAGTCCCTGTTACATAGCATAGAACATAGCCTCCCATAGCTGGCGTGTGGTCATAGAAAACACAGTACCCTCACAACAGATGACGTACGAGGTATGGTGAAGCGGGAAAGCTCAGTTGAAATAAACCTTCCCTGTATTTACGCTGCACCAGATTCGATAGTGTTTTCTGTCGTGTACTCACTGCCTGCCCGGCGCGACAAACAACTACGTTTCACGTATCTTGCCGCAATTTTAAATACGGATGATTACCCGCTGCCCCGCATTCACGTCGCCATAGACTGTCTTTATTGAGCCTTGTACGTTTCCTCCATTGACGTGAAATGAGGCTATTGGGGAATTCTCATGGACACTAAGGATAAGAAAAACACGCCTGTTGTTGCGCTTGATAGACTATTTTAATTTAACCTTTTTCCCTTTGGACTTTACGATGGTCCGGCCACCTTTGAACGCTTTATGGACGACATACTGTGCGCACGGAGTTGAGAACTAGGCAATTTTTTGGACGCACAATCAGAAACCACAGGTCTCATAGACCACTGTTGTTCACAGCTTGTAAAATACTAGAGTAGTACTAAATTGTAAAAACGGTCAATTCTGAGATCGCCAAGCACTCGTTCTAGGAATTTTGTTCGATAAAAACGGAATCAAACAGATCAACCGAAAATCCAAACAATCACGGATTTTGAGTAGCCATGTTCTGTCAGGGAGCTTCGAAGTGTTCTTAGCCTTCAAAGTATTCTCGGCCTTTGTTATTTTTTTCGCAGTTTTATTCCTGCATTCGCTGTCAACGCCTACCCTTTGGTATCTCGACTTCAAAACTTTTTCCTGTTTACGTGGTCATCTGAATGCAGCATGGCTTTTCGTCTATTGAAGCTCCTTTTTTCGTAAAGGCTCATACTTCAAAATGTTGACCCCTCGGCTTCTGCGGAAGTTTATAGTGACGCCAGTGGTATTGGAATATCGACTGTGCTAGTTCGACGTCGTGATCAAAGTTAACATGTCATTGCTTATGTAAGTGGAGCGCCAAGCAAAGAAGTAAAGAATTACATAATGAACAAACCCGAGTACCTCGCTGTCGTGAACATCACGCAAGGATTTGGATCTTATCTCTATGGACATCCATTTACCGTCGTGAAAATTTTCCACTCACTACGCCGGCTCATCAACTAAGGCGATACTTGCGGCCGCCTCGAACGTTGTGCCATGCGTTAGCAAGAATATATTTTCACCGTTTCATACAAGAGCAGCCGCAAATATTATGGCGCCGATTGCCTTTCTCGCCTGGCGCTGCAAGCAGCCCCTGCAGTGCTGAACTTTCTGCCGCCTTTACCTGACCTCACAATCTTCTAAATGCAACAGTGTGAAGACAAGGGTCTAGAGCTCTTATTTGAGTCTGCCTGTGCTAGAAGGCGTGATAGCCGTTTTTGCCAGTGTCACGGCCTACTGTAAAAAAAGAATCGCTCTCCTGGTGGTTGCAGCCTTCTGCTCGTTGTACGCAAAGCCTGTAAAGTACTGTTATCAATTTTATACACAACGACCTTACTTACCTCCGATCACATGGGACTGGCGCCACCAGTGCAGTGCACCAAACCACTTTTTTTTGTTGGCCAAATATACATAAAACAACACAACATTAAGTGGTGACTTTCACACAATGTGGACGGCAAACACTTTCCACTACCGCTCCGGAATTGAAACTGCAGCCACTGTATCTGCCTATTACTGCCTTCGAAAGGACGGAATCTATTTGCTAGGACCACCCCGCGCTCATCAAGACGTAACATATGAATTATCGTATGTGTCGACTATCTCTCGTGCTACTCCGAGACCACCGCCCTACCATCTGCTACTGCAGCGGAAATGTCTCAATTGCTGCTTCGATCTATACTACTTCGTTATGGACCCTTCGTGTCATCATAAAAAACCGCGCAGCTGAATTCCCTGCCGAGATAGTCGAAGAGCTCATTTGCCTCTGCGAAATGGAGTGTCGTCAATCCAGCCCATACCATCATCAATGGAACGCTCATGGTGAGAGAAGGTTCTCACCCTGCACGTCACCTCCGAGCACAAAAATTCGGACGACCTATTGCCCTTTCTTACGTATGCCCCTAAAATGGGAAAGCACGAAACTACCTGCTTCATTTATCTCTTCCTTCTCTATGCCCGCCAACCTCGCAGCTTTTTCAACATCTTTCCTTTTGCACAACGCGACAAACCTTCAGTGTCTTAGAGACTTTTTCTTGCATAAAAAGGCACGCCGACGTGTGCGCTCTCGCACATTTGCTTCTCAAGAATGCTCCGAACAGCGCTGTGACGGCGGTCACCGTGATTTTTGTACGCCCCTTGTGACTTAATGTAGCTCTGTAGCCCCCCCGGAGACTTTACCTGTCCGGAAAACGTCTTCACCCTTACGTCGGTCCCTTCACTGCTCTTAAACACAGGAGTGAAGTGAAGTTCCTTACGTGGTGGCACGTGTAACCATCGGTGGAAGACCAATCAAGATAATACAGTTTTTGCACGTAGCATGCAAGAAACGCTATAGCGCCCATACTGTACAATTACTCGCCGAAGGGCTCTCTCTGTGAATGGTGAAGTGTTAAGCAAGTGAAATGTGGGTCTACTAATCTGAACCCTCCCGCTCTCTTGACTAAGCGGAAGAAGAACAGAACCGTTTGAGGAAGAGATGACGGAAGCTGGAACCTCTCCGCGTTTTGGCAATCGGCGCTCCAGATTTCCCTCCATCTTCAAAGTCAACGCTATTCTGTAAATAAACCATTACCGGTCGTAACAATACTATTAGGTCGGGTAAGAGTATTGTTACCCGACGACACAACTTGTCTGACTAAAAGCACAAGTTGGCGCGGTACTGCCCACAAAAAAGGTCCACCGCGTTAAATAGCACAATCCCATACTCGCGTGCTGTTCCAAAACAGGCGCGTGAGCACAGCGAGTGCGACAATCTGAATTCAGCTGAAGAAAAGACCATTGTATTTACCACAGCAGTCGCAAGAGAGTACAGAAAAGACTGAGGGGTGCGTGAAGGCGATAGAAGCTGGAGTTACGAGGCAAGAATGACTATAATGTCATCTTTCGAAGGTAACTTCAGCCGAATAAGCCCATATGCGACAACATATTCCCCTCCACGCCGAGAGTAAAAAAATAGAGCGGAATTGAACTCCTTGGACATAATATAAGCGTGCGCGTGAAATGTGAATTCGATAGGTCCCCAATTTTGGGCTGGATCGTCGCAACACGTGTTAGCGATTTTCTCTTCGTGCGGTGTGTAATTTTGAAAACCCAGTCGTTTTAGGGCAAGACCATTACATTTTCTTTCGACTATTTGTGGGTGTAGTATTTGTAAACAAAAACCGGCTGGATATATTGTCCCACAAAAAGTCCTTTCATATGTGTCTTATGTTTTGTTACCAGCGCCAAGCCTCGCCACGCTTTCTTATCTGGTTTTTGAAGCGAAGTGCGCGTTTCGTCCTTGTTTTGTACTTCACGACACCATTTTTATTTTGATAGGAATGGATATTGCATTTCTGTTCCGGTTTCCTATGAAAGTTTTGCATCAAGATCCAAGGTGGCAGAAGTGACGTCACTTTAAAAAACTCTTGCAGGGAAAACACCTAACGCACCTTAGATTGTAACACGCAGGTAAGGCTTTTAAAGAAAATCTATAAAAACTATCTGACGCTGATTCTATAGCGCAGAAGTAAACGAATTACCACCGCGTAACTGGCATAGGAAATTGTATGAGAGAAACTCAAGCCAGCGAGAAAAATGCTGTGGGCTCGATAAACTTGCCAAATTTGCTTATTCAGCATCAGCTCGCGTTTAAACTTGCGCGGGGAACATTAAAGTTCACCTCTGCTTTGGTTTGTCAGTAGCGCACTGCTATCTCCGGAACACCGTGTGTGCGTGATGCTGCTTTGTTCTCCACGTTGTCGACAAGTTGCGCTTAACGAAAGCTTGATAGTGGTACTTATTTAAAGTCGCAACGGCTGAAACAGGGCGTTAAATGCTCAAGTAGAATTATGTGCAATAGCTGCTTAAGGTACGCATTATCAGGGATGGCTTCATCAAAGTTTACTAACTCATATTGCGTTGCTAGATGTTCTGTTAAACAAAAAGGACACGAGGAAGAGCGATGAATACTAGAGTTACTTTGTGTGCCACCCCTCGTTGCACTGTGATGTGATTTTGTGTTTGTTTTTAACCCTCCACCACCAATGTAATGTCCATGGCACTAAAATAAATGCGATGAATGCTCACTTAATTTTGACTGATCGTTCTGACTGGAAAAAAGTTTCAACATTGGGAGAATTCAGGTGCGTGGAGTACGTGTGGGTTACCTCGAAGCCGATTTCAGTTTGTAGCCCGATTGTAACGCGCGCAAATCTTTGCAGGCTAGTTGTAGCAAAGAAAGGTGAACGTTGGAATTGTGGAAATACGGTACTCCTCGAGGTTTGTGTTTTTTTTTTACTTTCTCTTTACTGAGGGGCAAGACCTTGTTCCCATATACTTTATTCCTTAAATAACCTGGCGCAGTCTCTGATAACCCGACAATATCAACGGGCTTGCCACTCCTCATAACTCCGTGCTTGCCACTATTTAATCTTCCTTACTCATGGGTTCTCCAAACCTCTTGCCTGAGTAAGCCGGTACACCGTTATAAAACGTACTCCCGAAATTATCCACCTCTAGAGACAGTCATTCATAAATTAGCCTTACTCCGACACTTGCCTTTATAGGTATAGATTAGCTTGGTAATAATTAGCCCGTTCACAGTGCAGTTTCAAATAAGAAATTCCGGGGTGCTTTTCTGCGATTGTAAATATTAAGGTTTTCAAAACTAAATATCAAATGCAAAGCCCCTGTTCTTAGCATTACGAAGTTACAGGCAAAATTAGGCGTACTTTCTCCAACCATGTGCGTGATGTGTACTTATACAGCTTCCCTTGTCACCCACATTGCAAGATTGTAGCATCTCGTAATTTATTTTGGTCTTTTGGAGGAGAAGTGGCTATTGATTGTCATTATAGCAGGACGTTTTTTAGTAAAAAGATACTGGCATTATTTTCTTTACAGGATTTAACATCATTTTCATTGCTCTTGCGTCATCACGTCGCGTACCAGCACAATTACATACGATGACAGTTTTCCTGCCATACATCGGACGAAATATTAAAGAAATAAATAAACATACAAGCTCCAGTTATTAATTATCAGCCTTCGAAATAAGTTCAGCCTTCTAATTTTTGTCTTAGAATTTTGTGTCACCTGCCGTAAAGCAAAAACGTAAAAAGCCTGCAGCATTTTTGTTCCTCACACTAATATAAAAGCTGTGTCGTAGAGTCTTCGATTCCAAGAAGAAGCCATCAGAACATGTAAATGTCCTTAACTAGGATTCAGTGACTTCCATTCACCATACACTTGCTTAGGTAGAGCTAAATGATTGGTCAGTGCCGTGAGTGTTGCCTTGAATGTATTGGAGATTTTTTTTTATAAGAAGTCTCGTCCAACCAACTACAGTCTCAAAGATTCCCCAGTGGCCATCTTACAAGACTCGTAAATGTATCATTTTAGGTGTTCCTTCATTAAAAGGAAAGCGCCCAAATGACCGATATCAGCGTCATTTGTTGAAAATTCGCGTGCAAAATACAGTAAAAAAAGTAGTAACCGCTTTATCATGTACCCCCTGAACACAAATTGTGACATCAAACCTAAAAAATTCCAAGTTGTTGTTGGGGCTCCTTCGGTTGTATTACACGCTTCCTACATTTTAGGTTGCACTTTTGTTATTTGAAGACAATTTGTTTCAGCGTACGTGTAAGAGCCCGCACAACTAAAATGGCTTTTGAGACCCCATTAAAACGCAATAAACGAGCGTTATCACCTGAGACGACTTTTTCCCTCTACCACACTCAATGTGCAGAGTGAAATGTGGACCTCTAAGACTTCAGTAATTATTATGATAATTGTTTTTCTTTCAAACATTTATCTATTTTCGCGTGTTTTGAGAACCCTAAGTCGCAGAAAGGTATCAAGCGAAGTCAGTAAACAATTTTAGTCACCTCTACAAACAAGGTATAACGCATGTCTTTCGTTACTCTAGGTAATTGAAAATTACCCTTAATCCTAAATCAAGAATGCATAAAATTTTGACATGTGCCTATTTAATTACAACCAAGACTATGAGTTCAAGTGCGTTATTTTTTGTCTGGTCTAGATATGTCGAAGGCGTAGAAATGTCGGTGCCACTCGGAGGTTTCGACAGTTCCCCTTGGCAATTGATCGGTTCTCTTTCCCGTTTCTAATTGTAAGCCTTTGCCTTAGCATACTCGTCGCAACATATTCTTTAATACAGAGTTCATACATACGATCTGGTGATCTGGAGATAATGAGTTCTTTTAAAGTACGAGCAGCACTGAAACCATTGTATTCATAGTTTCTAGGAACTGACTACTGATCAAGTGTAAAATGAATTACCACACACCATTTCCTCCCATGATTTCTGCTAAGTTAAAGAAGTACTAAAGGAGGCCGGCAGACTTCCCAGTGCTGTCTTCGCACGTTGGGAGACGCACAAAACGTTCTTTGACGCTATACCTTCACGTAGCGATGAAGAAGCGTGTTCACAACAAAAGCACACATACCCCCCAGACATAACAAAAGCTGCGCCAACGTGAATTTTTGCGCCATAATTGGACAGTTACCGACGACTAGGTTTGTGCAGTCAAGCACAAACTTAGTTTGCTGGTTCATGCAAAGACATGCAGCTCTTGTTGGTAAAATTATCCTCATCGCTAGGGTTAACTTTGTGCACTACACCCGGTTCGAGCATTTAGCACAAATGAAAGTACACCAAAGACTAGTGCGATGAGGAATTGAAAAAGCAAGTGTGCCACCTCTGTGGTGGGTTTTAATGCCTGACTTTGTTTTTCACCGCCCAATTCACGGTGGTTAGGTGACCTTTTTTTAAATTGCTTTTTCCGGGTATTTCCTGGCACTCACCGTAAACATTGAGCGTTGTCGTGGTTTCAAAATCCACCCCCCCCCCCCACGAATAGGCATTTCATGGTAGCACAAAACAAAAAAGTAGGTTTTTATAAGTCACATCGGTTAAAAAAGCCAAAACATCGATCTTGCGCCGTCCTCTCAGATGTTCATATTGAAGCTCTACTCAAGGAGACACTGGAGGACCTTCGGATATGGGGTATTGAAGCATGACCACCGTGCCCCCACACTGGACGAAGTTTTTCCCCTCTTACATTGACAGTTACCACTTCCACAGTCAAAAACAGTTCTTTTCTTAGCACGGCAGCGGTTATGTAGGCGAATAACTTGACAAGTGCAAGAAGATAACCTCAACCGCGAAATGGGATGACACCTTGAAGCTGTTTAGCATCGTATTTCTTACCGGTGTGCTCAAAGGACGTTTCTAACTACGAAGGAAATTTAGCAGATTTCCCGCTTTCACTTAGCTGATCCTCTATATTTTTCTAACGTTGGCCGCACGTGCTGAGAGCCCCCACAAAAAGATCAATAAACACCCACAGTTTTGATGCAAGACATGTACTTTGTGTGTTCCCGCTTTTTTATTGTATAAAGAGAAACATGCTTGAACAGGACTGGATCTAGGATGTTGTAGAAGGCGTTGACTTTTTGGCATTTGATGCCCTTGCCATCTCAAAGCAGTTCTGCAACGCTTCGACAAAGTCCACGTGAAGCAAATTAAAAAATATGCTTCGCCAAGCTCTCACCTTGCACCCAAAGGCCCTCGACCATTGACCCCCAGCATAATTCGGGAAGAAGTGTAAAGTCACACGGACCGAGTTCTCTCGGTCTTCAGTACTATTCTCCAAACTCCAGGTCGCAAGAAATGATAATGGAGGAGCTACACCTCATCACTAGAATTTCCTACAAGGTGTACGCAGTGCTGCGTGAACAATCGTGTAGATGTTAATGCAACTCCTGCTACCACAAACACCCTTATGTTTTTCGTCTCCTAATGAGCATGTAGCGGCGGTTACCTCGATTCCTTATCACCGGGTTTTCTATTCCTCTTGGCATCCGTCGTGTCCTATCTTTTGGCACGGCGGGACTCGGGTGCAGGTTTGCTGCGTCTGCCTACGCCGTCTTGAAACCATAAATGGCTCCGAGGAATGCCTTTGCCACACCACCGTTCTTCACCGCCCTCTAATTACCTCTGCCAGTCTACACGCTCAATGGCCCTGTACTTGGAGCATCTTACGTAGTTAACAAGCGCTCGGAAGAACTGGGGCAGTGTTTATCGCAAGTGAAACTCCGTAGGCCCGAATATGCAAGTCCCCTCTGCACATCCACACTTCATTCATCCGGTGGAAACATTTGTGTGGAAGCTTATTAAACAGCGTTTCAAGTATTTCCGCTATTCATGCAGATTTGTGTTCGCCTCTCCGCAATGTTGAAACTCCATACCGTTGTTCGGTGCTAAGGCGTTCTTCTTGGACGCTCTATACAATGTGAGGTGCACGTACTTATCATCACTTTCTCTGAGCAGTGCTCACTCCGTGTGCTGATCAAATAAAACTGGAATCGTACTTTCTCTCTTGAGTATGCACTGGTATTTTGGTGCTAATTACCGACCGCTCCAATCAGTTACACTTTTCTCCGCTGTTTATTGTGCATCCGCTTGGCCCTGTTGTGGATTTCGATAAAGTTGTAAACCCTAGCGAAGAGACGTCATGTGTTCCTGTTGGAAAAGGTTCAAGCTGTCGATGTTTTTGTTATTCCTTCAGAGGCCTTTCATCCCAACGGATTCACGGCCTTTACGTTCCTGTTACGGTTTTAGAATGCGTCCACTCTACGTGCTCCAACAATCCGCAGTGACAAGCTTCATTTTACTGCGTGAAGACGCTCCTATTCATTGTGCAACCGAAAGCGGCACCGTGCGTGGTATGCACATCTGTTCAGCGACAACGGCGCTGAGACCTTCGGCCGCTACACCTTCATTTTCTGCTCTAACTGGAACCTCCATTTCGCACCTCAGTTCTTGAGATGCCGTGCTTCATAAGTACGAAGCTTGGTGTGACTTTTCTTATACGAAGCTTCCATATGATACCGCATCAGTGCAACATCTAGATGCAGGTTGATGTCCTATCACCTGTTAGTGGAGTAAGGAGGGATTGGTGTGCGTAGATAAATACAATGCCGAGGACCGAAGTACAGTTCAGTCTATCTGGGGACGTCCTCCACGCGCTGGAACCTTGATATATGACCGGTTCCCTCCAACAGCGGAGACGTCGAAACTTCAGTTTCATTTGTGCCTGGAGTAGCAGAAAACACGGCGCAGAAAAGTGCAGAGGAGGAAAATGTGCTAGGCAAAAGAAGGGTGACGGAGTGTCGAGGCGGCAAGCAGCTGACGAGTAGTTGTGGGGAGAGCGAACCTCAAGGAAAAAAACACTTCCAGTGGTGGGAATCGGACCTCGGTCCTTAGCGCTATAATATTGACGTATATCTTGTTGCGATATCATCCCATTCAGGGTGCCCAGCATTACTTTTTGGGTTCGTAGCGCGGGCGCTGGATTCGGACTTTGTCGACCCGAGCCGCGCTTGGGCGATCCGCATCACCTGGAGGTGACATAAACTCAGGCGTGCATTTATTGTAATTGAGAGAGGAGGTGCACGCTCGGCGGAATCAGTGTGCGACCTACCGACAAGTTGGGCCGACCTAAGAAAAACAAGGTTAAAGATACTGCTGTGATCGCCAGCTCCGCTGCTTCCTCAGTCTTCATATCTGAATCGCGAAGGTGGCCGAATATTTTTCTATTATATAAACGAACAGCTCCATGAATAGAATCACAGGTGCGCTTTCTGTTTCACTTGCACTCTACACCATTCCCTGAGCGACCGTACGCGAAACTACATTGTGCCCTCCCTTTTCAGTAAAGTATTCTGCGCTACACGTGGTGATAGGGGCTGTGAGCTCAGGAAATTCCTTGAAAGCGGGAAGTGTTCACCTACTTTTAGTCATCTTAGTATCTGTCACGACCCAACTGCTGCAAAACAAAAGTTTGTACAGATGTGGAAACACTACAGCTAGTGGAGAGTGTACTTTCAAAACCAAACAAAGCAACAACACGAAAACAACATTAACCATGTGTTCCTGCCATCTCTCTTTGGAACGCAGTGACTCTTCATTGTTCATATCATTGTTATATTGGTCAGGTCATTGCTCCCACTGCTCTTGCGTTGTTTAGCGCTTACCTAATAGTAGTTCAATTCTTCTAAAAGTGCTTTGTGCATTGCAGTCTTTTAATCACAAACTATTTTTTATTTGCCTCCGTCAATTACTCGTGATTCAATTTTGTCAAAACCATCCTGGATAATTTAAAGGCTTTCTTGGATATTTTTTTTTTGTTTTAAAGTCGCCTATACCTTTCAGTAGATTTAAATTTACCAAAAATAGTTTAAATCCATACAAACTTGTTACAAGCTTAATACCAGTGGAAAACAGACGTAAGCTATTATTCTATTCTTGCTTCTTTTTTCTGTTTGTCAGCTCTTCTCTGCAGCCCGAATACTCGGCTCTCAAGGAAGGATGTGATATTAATCAGTATTCAAGTAATGCTGTTTGAATATTCGGAAAAAATGATACCAATGTTATAATTGTAACTCTGAACCGCCCGCCATACAAAATAGAAAAACTTGTGTGCAATCACTTACAACTTCTAGTTGATGCATTCGTGGTGTCATTTCGGCACATCCTCGTTTAATAGGAACCAACACGCAGTCGCCGAAGTAGCATCTTCCTTCCTCCATTGACCTTTCTTTATTGTAACCAAAATCTTCCCTCTGCGTGGGAGGAAGAAATAACCTGTTTAACACACAACGAAACAATGCCGGGTTCTCAAAAATTGCGTATTTTGTTGAAATCATAATTGAATAAAAATATACTTATAGCTTTTAAATTTTTTTCGCATTTCTAGAGTCAACCCTCCTTTCATGACAATTAACAAGATTCGTTTTGTCCGAGTTTTTCAGGTTTAAAACACATTGATTGGAATTTTGTTTGTTTGAGGTTCCTAACCAGCCAAACGGCTTTCCACACCGCTCAATAGATTGCATGTTTTGCTAACTTGTTTTTTTTTTAATATTTGGTTAAATGTTTTGTTTCAAATATTGTTATGGTTAAACCTGGATATAAAGAAGCCGACAAAAATTAGCAACGTTTTGTTACATCGCATTTTCGTAACATGCAGGTTTCAAGTTCAAGTATTTATTTTACAGTGCTCCGTGATTTGCACCTGCCGCTTACGCACGATCTTAGGCACTACGCGGCGTTCAAGAAATCTAGTTCGCTTACCCCCGTATTCACAAGTGTACCTTAAGTATCACGCTTGCCTTTTTACACGTTTTCTTTCAAAACGTGTTTCAAGAAGTGAACGTATGCTGACATGACGCCTTTTCATGAACTTCATGCTCTTTTTCCCACTCAAAATTATTTAGTGGGTGCCCGGTGGAGTTCTGTACCGGGAGGCGACAGAATTTGAAAACGCGAACGTTTCTTGAAAAAGAGAAAGCTTATCGTTTTCTGGCAACAGGACTCATCATCGGTGAACCGACGCCACAGACATCATTGAAGACCAGCGACACGGGTTGACAGAAGCGTAACCCTAGAACCGGCACCGCACTTCCTCGTGGAAACGCATGGCAATTTGCGGTACGGGCGAAGAAAAATAAACTGAATGAAGAAACTTCACTAAAGTAAAGATGGAAGAAAGCGGAGAGAAGGATGAGAGAGGGGGCAGAGCAAGATTGGAGATGACGCCAGTCGCCCAAAAAAAATTGAAGTGCAGTTACTATTGCCAACTGGTGTCACAATACACAATCTCAAGTTTGTGCTACGTTAACCATGGGATGGCGTTAGCCACTGGTTTCATCATCATTATCACGAAAATTTTGTTTCCGGAGATTCTAGCTATCTCCATAGCTGCTGGTTCCTTAAAGAGACACTGAAGTGATATGTAAACATTGCGGGATTACTTGCGCAAATTGTAGTCCAGAGTCCCCAGGCCATGTTTCAGCCACCCTGGGCGCGTTTACGCGATTTTATTTAGTAGAAAAATTATTCGAAAATGCTTTCCTCCTCCCTTTACGCTCGCCCATTTTCTGCGGCGTTTTCGTGTGACGTCGCGAGGAGCCGAGCTCGCCATTGGCTGCGCTACTGCACGGCTCCCCGGCCTTCAGACACAGTCAGTCGGCCCAGCGTTTCGTCCGCCGGCCGCCGCGGGTCGTTGCAATTCGTTCGCTCAGTTGAAACGAACCCAGGACACGTTTGTGAATGGAAGAATCTGCCTTCCTTTACTTGGTTAGTTTGTACACTGTATCTAGCTCCAAGTCAAGGTCGCTTCACAGAAGCGCTGCACAAGCGCACATGCGACGCTTCGCTGACTGGTACGTCAGTAGGAAAATATAAGGCCTCTTGAAGGCGGGAGAAGAGTCAGCGAAGTCAACATAGGTACGAAGGAAATAAAATCAACTGATATTTTTACCGTACAGCGTAAAACTAGGGTGCGGGAAGCACTTTTTTGCGCTGGGCGAACAAGCACAGCGGTCAGCAGCACGACTACGCATCTGCGAAAGCTTTTCCGTTTACGAAATGCAATTACTAGACGTGAGCTATTGAGGAAACTCGGGTGACGCTTACTGCACGAGCGCAATACAACAAATAGTGACCTAAGCTGCATGAAATGCCAAAACTAAATAAAAGTGTAAACTGGTTGTACAATATATACAGTATATTACCAAGGGCAGCGGAGCCCGCCCCGTGGCCGAGTGGTCTGGGGCGCTGGGTATGTCACCGCGCAAGTATATTGCAAGTCACGAGTTCGAATCCCCGCGGGTACGTTTTTTTTTAAGTGCACTTTTTCGTTTTCCGCCGATGTTTTTTATATTGAGTTCACCTCTTTTTGGGCCGCAACGTTCATGGCTCCACGAACTAGTTCACAAAACGCGCGCAGGCTGGCACTGGCGCGCTAGCGAGTTGTCGTTGGCGTGCTGTTGCCATAAGCACCGACTCTTGCAGGCAGTGGGCACAGGCCAGAATGAACAGACCCTTGGCCTGGTGCGAACACGATTTTTACGATACAGTCATGAGGGAGGCAAGCTCCAAATATGGGGGAAAAGCGCGTGACATTTGGGCGTCTATGGGTACGCGGAGGGCGTTCATGCACTGCGTAGGTCTCGGCTAGCGAATGCTACGATTCCAAGCCGTCCTGGGAGGCTTATCTTTATGCATTTTTACAGCTGACAACATGGCAGAAGCGCGGTACGATGATTACTGAGTTATTGAGAATTCCCATCCAACAACGCCACCGGTTGTGTTTTACAGAACCGAAACCGAAACCGAAACTTGTTTGGTTGCTCACCTTGGGCATCGTCCAATCACGATGCCCGCTCCTCCCAACGTCACAGCTTTAGTTGGTTCGGCCGCCGCAAACCGCGCATGGTAGTTTTTCTTCTTTCGCGCTTTGTAAAATAATTACCGATTTGTCAACCGGATAAACGATGAAAAGTGTGCTAATTTGAGCCAGTCTACGCAGTGCAAGCAAAAACGGGAGCTTGACAAATTCACTTCAGTGTCCCTTTAAAGCAGTGGCAGTATTTGGCAAATCCGTGCACTTCCTCTGGCCGATTTTGCAGTAAAAGTGCAAAAAATAATGGCTGACGAGCTTAGCGAGTTAGCTAATAAAGGTTACCCGCAACAACGCCTTTCTTACATAGAGGTCGCAAGCACATGGGCTTCTATGGCTGTGCAACGGGGAATTGAAAAACTTCGTTAAATTCACGAAGTCGTTACGTAGAGCTTCGTTTCATCCCGGTTTAACTGCTATTATAGTCATTCACCGTTTACTTCATAACACGCTCAATGTGCAAGTACAGATGTAGCTGAACAACACAAAAACATTTGTTAAAATGTCTAACCAAGTGTTTCTACTCATGATAATAAGCTAAGACCTGTCTTGGATACGTTTGAGAATAAGGCTTACTTTTGTTTGATTAATGCAAATTGCTGGCTGTTCGAACCGGATATAGCAACTTGTTGACAGATACGTTCCACGCGCAAACATCACAAAACACAGATTTTTATGGTATAACCCGTAATTGAAACCTATAGCCAGTTAAAAAAGAAGAATTTTCCGCCAGCCGAAGTCCGCTGGCAAACTCGAACAATGGTGCCTTCTCTAATAAATCGGTATCGCTCACAGAAAACCCATAAAACAATCAAGATATTTCTTTATACTTCGTTGCCCTAAGTGATCACAAGAAGCTCCGTCTCCCGAAAATTTTGGAGCATTGGTACCGAACAGGGGCAATGTCATATGTCGTGTTTCGACCACTCTAGCGACTACGACGCCTTCGTTAAGGGAAAACAACTGTATTTACAACGGATCCCAGACAGTACACGTCTGATCGCGGCCATCGTTCCTCGTCGTCCTCTTCTGCCACACCTGAGATCCCTTCTTTACCTTGGAAAAAGCCTTAACGTTTCTACGACCTTCCCTTGCAGCGACAAAAAAACAGTGATGCTTAGGGGACAGGCCTAGCTGCCGATTTTGTGTCTGTACTTGAAACAGCAGCATCGCTTCATGCCTGATCCGTTTTCAGTTATCCCAGGCAAACGGTCGCCTCGCTGGCGGTGCTTAGGCCGGTATTTGCGAGTATAGCGAAGTCCAGGGAAAGTGTTTTTACGATTGCCATCGCTTGTATATTCTTTCACCAAATATTGAAGGCTGTCACGGCCATGACACAGGTGTCTGCCAAGCATGGCAATTGTAACGCGAATTATTTGGTCTACATCCATGTGTCGGTGCCGTGGCAGCCTATCGACAAACCTTATCTTGCAATGAAGCGAGTGTCGTTTTTCTGTCTTGTCGAGCCTTTCACTAATTAATTAAGACTTGCTTTGATGCGTATACCTTCAGGCCAGAAGAACGCCATAACTGTTTTTGGGACTGATCGTTAAACGCAATGGCGATAGTTGTGGATCTGCTGTCGCTAGTTGACGAATGGTCATTATCATTCTTGTTTTCACGAAAGCAGCAATTTAACTTCGATGTTGAATTCTTTCACTCGCGCTTGCTACTGGCTGTTCCACCATAGGTTGGTCTCCGGAAGGCCCGCACAACATCAGGATGTGAACCATTCTCCGCATACTTGTGCGAGCCTATTGTTCAGGTTTGACTGTAGCTGTCGGTGTGACTTCATGAACATTGTTTTTGTTGCTTGAGTTTCGATACCTTGCAATGGGGAAGTCACAACTATGGTTGAGGCATCAAGAGGCGTGTCGTCCCGAGAAGCGTCACAGTGCCTACTGACGTTCGATTGGTGGGTTCTAGGAATGCCAATCTTAGATTGCGTTGCTTCATACTTGAGACAAATGGCATGTAGATCTCTTCGCGGGATGGCGCTGCTTGCCTTAAGATGGATTGCCAATGGCTTCGTTCTTGGTCCAGTTATGACGAAGTCAGTGTCAGTGTTTTTTTTTCAGGTATTCATTGCAACGGTTGCGTACATACCTTCGTTCATTCATCGCGCCCTATTTCGGCACCACTATGTCGCGACAACAACGCCTTCGTTGAGGGGAAAGAACTGTATTTACTACGGATCACAGACATATCACGTACGACAGCCGCCATGGTTTCTAATAGTCCTCTTCTACCAACACCTGCAGTCACTTCTTTGTAATTGTAGAATAAAGATCCAACAACCACCACTTATATCGAATCCTTTAGTGTGACTGTGCTAAATATTTCAGCAAAAATTGTGGGAATACGTGATTGGATGTTTAGGCCGCCACATATACTGCCTTCATATGTGTCGTAACTTCTTCAACGAATAATGTCACAATTGATAACTTCGATACTGTAGTCACTACTGAACACCTAAAACTGTCGTCATCTTGCTGCTCGGGTAATACTGGGACGACATGAAGACGGGAAGCAAGCTGTCTTTACAGTATATTGATAACGTTTGTAGCGCACTGTACGCAGAATTCGGGCCTCCATAACGATGCGATGATGATGTCACCCTGAAACCACATAAGAACGTCTTCTGGCCTCGCGCCGCACAGATTCCTGAGATTGTTATCTGAATTCGTAAAAATATAAATATGATATTATAAACAATAAAATCGGTAATTATTGTTTCCTTCGCGGGGCCATTAAAGCTAGACAAGTTGATTAGGTAGCAACAGTTCATAATTCTGGATATAAGCGCAAAGAATATAGTTATCGACAAAGACTAAAAACCTGTGTCTTCGGCACAAACACGGGGTACATCATAATCCCTAGTTGTTATTTCACCGAGAACTATACTTTCTTCTAATCTACGCAATATAAATTTATAAAATTATATTCGTGCGAAACGCAGCCACAAAGTCTGACAAATGATCTATTTATGGGCTGCTGCTGATGATTATCATCAGCCCATTTAGGTCCACTGCAGGACGGAGACCTCAGCCCGTGACCTCCACTTGCTCGTGCCCTCCGGTTCCGGAGTACATGCTTTGACTCAAGATTTAATTGTTTCGCCTCTACATGCAGTTAATGGCCTCCCGCTTCTTTTAGTCCCGTCTCTTGGTCTGCACTCTATTGGCATAATTGTCCACCAATTCTCATTTTGCCTGACTATATGACCTGTTCAAGTCTAATTATTCTTCCTAATTTGAACTATCGTATCATCTACTGGAGCTTGCTCCCTGATCGAGGCTGCCCCTTTCCTGTCCATAAATTTTACATTTTTTATTGTACGCCGCAAAGCCCGTTCGGCCGGCTAAGTTTATTTCCAGTTGTTTAGTAGGGCACCAAGTTTTGGCTGCATGTCATTACCAGTAGAACTCATTGGTCGAATACTTTTTTTTTGACGGCTGGATTACTTCACATTTATTACTCGTGATTGCTTGCCGAGTGCACCCCAACGCATGTCAATTCCAGGCCAGATGTCTTTCTTAAGATCAGCGTTAATTGCCTGTACAGGGTACTTATATTGTTCAGCTTTTTTAAGTGTTTTGTTATGTATGCCTAAAAGGGCCCATTCAGATTGTTTAATTCTCATTATTTCTGGTGTATTCGTGTTTGTTTTTACCGTCATTGTGAAGCTTTCTGATGGTAGTCTTTCAATCATTTTTGGAGTTCTGCAAATTCATTGAGCAAGAGTAGTTTGCCTGCAAACCTCCGGTGACTCAATTTTTCCGCGTTTGTCTGTGAACCTCCGTTTTCACAGTCAAGCTTCCTTAATACCGTTTCCATACAGGCCTTGAACAATTTTAGTTATATGGTATGTTCCTGTCACACCGGTGGGAAGATTTCATTCTGGATCTTTTCGGGTATCTTTCACTTTGATTGTGAAGACCTATCCGGCCCGTAAATACCTGATAGATGGCTTGTTTATGTTTCGTTTTTTCCCACTTCCTTTAACTTCTCCAGCGTTGCTGCGGTGTCTTTTGAATCACACGCTTTTATATCGTTTATAACTGTAATCATAAGACTGTATAGTACACTGTAGATATTTCTGTTAGTTTATTTATGACATGAGTGTGCTGTATGGTAATCATAAGACTGTATAGGACACTGTAGATTTTTCTGTTAGTCTATTTGTGACTTGAGAGTGCTCTATGATAGCTCATCCTTTCCAAACTCAACCTGTTTTTCCGATGTATAAAAATGTAGGTAGTCGCTAATGCGGTTGACTATTACTTTAGTATAGAGCTTGTATACAACTGACAGTAGGCGTAGACCGTAGGCGTAGTAGGCGTTAGTTGGTAATTCTTAAACATTTTAGTTACAAGGGGGATATTGCAACCTGAGCCTATAGGTACAGCAGTTTATTTGGGTCCAACTTCAGAGGTGTATAGCCTGGTGAAGAGTTCTTTCCTGTGTTTTTATTTCGCAATATTTCGCTAATGTTACGCTATTTTCCCTTGCGTTTGTACACCCAGTTTCTGCGAATACCTAGCTTTTCTTTGGTTGCATTCAAGTTTTCTCGTAGCTCTAGTGTTTCCTCGCTCACTGCCATGTTGTTCCCAAAACATTTCGTTCGTTCTACTGCCCTTAATCAATTCTCACAACTCTGCCAAATAAATTTGATCCACCGTACACGACAATTTCAGGCTCTTAGGCTCTGCAGCAGGTGCCTTTGTTTTCTGATTTTGTTTGCCAGTTTGTTTCCCGCATGCTGCTTCACTCACACCTGATGAGGAGCCTATCATTGCAGTTTTATAGATTGGCATTACGCGTGTCAACGCTGTCCTCGTTTTCATCAGTTAAAAGAGGAAATTTGTTTTCAACGGTGATTCTATTCTCCTGCACCCTGGCTCTCACTAAGTACATGGTGGGTTTCCTTCCACTCACTTGTTTCCCCTTTCTCACTTGAGATTCAGCCTTGATTTGCACCTAACCATCATATGGTCGCTGCTCCGAATATTACCTAGCATCTCCACGTGCTCCGCCATACCTCGGTTGTTATTTAAAGGGAAGTAAATTTCGTTTTTAAGAAATGTCCCAACGGAAGTCAATCCCTTTGGAACGTTTTCATATATTCTCTTGTTTGCGGAAGAATACGTAATTAGCCCCAGGTTATTTCTTTCAGGGAATCCAACTAGCCTATATCCTCCACTATTGCGAGTGCCAATTCCAATGTTTCCTTTTTTTCATTTCGAAACATTCAGAAAGCGCAACGCTGGAAAAACGCGACACGAACAAAGGGAACACGGCACGAGCGCTTACTCACAACATAGAACATAGAACACGTGGCAATTTTTTTCTTTTTTTATGGAATGTATCTTGTCTTGTTTCCATGTCCCATGCAAACTGATTGCATACCGTTGTCTGGTGCACCGGTTTCTAGGGCGTTGTCAAGCTGCAAAAGTGGCTTTTACCCGATGAACCATCCACTTGTGGAAAATTAGCTGATTTGATTTGAAAAGTTTAATAAGGAAAGACGAGGAACAAGTACCCTCCCTTTCCCCAGACCACGCATGCGTCTCCTACGATCAGATCGGAACAACCCGAAAAACACAAACAACAAAAACCCACAAAAACAGAGCCAAACACCTACATGATCAGCTGCCAGAGGGTGTACAACTCAATGACTAACAAAATGCGCAATCTCTTTCTCGTGTAAAGGAGCAGATGCCTGACTGGCACATTGATCGCCTCTCTGGGTTATTTCGAAAGCCTCAGCTACTTCCCTCGTCATCTACCGCACAGGCTTGAACACCATCTTTGTATCACACAAAAGCGGCTTACAACCACCACGCTGCCCGCATTTTCTGCAGTGTTTCGCAAGATGTGACGATATAACCTTTTTCAGGGACAGTTCATGCTCTCTGAGGCACACGTTTACGCATCTGCCTGTTTGTCCGACGTACCTTTTACCGCAAGACAAAGAAAGCACAACCGCGGTAAGGAGCACAAGCCTTCCGGCCGCAACCCACCAGTGAAACGCGTGGCCGCGTACCTGGAAAGAAATGCGCTGTGTGTGCTTCCCTCTGATAAAGAATGTGGGTTTGCTGTCCTTCCCAAAGGGGTATTCCTAAGTAAGGCTATTGAGGCGATCACCGTAAATTTCAATCGTGTCGAGAATGTTTCTCTAAGTAAGGTAAAAAGCGTTGCCGAGAAGTTGTGCACCAGCACAACTTAACAAAGTTAGCCCAACAGATTAGGAAAAGCAAAGTCCTGAGCCTTGACGTGTTGTTGACGGTAAAGACACATAAAGTAGATTGGCCCCTCAGAGTTATAGTCACGCAGCAGGGAAGTTGGCAAAAAATTGTCGCTGTGTTCCTCCAAAAGAACCTGAAATTATTAACCATTGATGATCCGTTCTAAACAAAGAATTCAGACCAGGTTGTGGTCTTTCTTAGAGAACGTTTTGAAGAAATGTTTAACGCTTTTTCAATTGACATAGGAGACCTGTACTATTCATTGCCTCATAATCAATTGTTGGATTGCGTCGAGGCTGCCATAGAAAGCTTTGGTGATGTGGCGTTTCAAAATTCCTGTGGTCTTATGGTTGCGGGTTTTTTGGAACTGTTGTCTGTATATTTGCGCTCAACGTATGTCAGATGGGATGATTCAGTGTACATACAGAAGCGAGGAGTTTGTATTGGCTCTTCAATTTCTCCCCTGTTGAGTGACTTGTTGTTGGCACATTTTGATAGGATGTTGGATATTCGTCTGCCAAAAAGTGACGTGATCCGTGTGTTTAGGTTCGTAGATGACTATATGGTGTTGTTTAAAAGTAATGGTGATAGTGTTGATAAGGCCACAAAATGCATTCTGGGGATTTTTCAACATTCCCTTAGCCCGCTGATTGTGACCCACGAAATTCCAGTTGAAAGTTCCATTCGTTTCCTTGATTTACGTCTGTTGCTCAATGATTCCCACGTGTGTTAATGGTATGAACCACGTGGTAAGAATCCGTTGCTTTCATATGAGCCTTGTCATTCTAAGTAGTCAAGCGGGGTATTGTTCATACATTTTTGTCAAATGTTATCAAAAAGTCATGCCCTCATGCAATGTCGGATAGCTGTAACGTTCAAGTCCCCCGTCTTCTGTCTGCAGGCTACCCTCCGCTTTTGATTAGTTCCGTTTCTGAAAGATTGCAGAAGTATCTTAGGCACACTAACAAAGAAAACCGTGATAAGTCATCCACAAAAAACAAAATTGTTGTTATGCCATACATTCATGGAGTGCCACACAAATTGAGCAAAGTTGCTAAGCGTGTGAATCTTCATGTCCTGTTATCTGCGCCCCATAAACTTCCCAGGCTGTGTAAAATAAATAGGCCCAAATCTAAAATGAATAGTGGTTGCCCCGTAAATCACCGCAAAACTTTCGTTGAGTGTGTGGAAGGGGTTATCTACAAGATACCCCTTTCGTTCGGTAATAATTACGTAGGGCAGACGGGCCGCTGTCTGAATGACAGGTTGCGGGAGCATGATTATAATGTTCGGCACAGTTTGGAGGGTAATCTTAGCCGCCATTGTCGTTCGTGTGAAAAGGCAGGTTGTACGCCACTCTTTGATGAGTGTCTTTTTGTCAGCCGTCACGGCCATGCACTTACCGAGAGATTATTGAGGCAGTGGTGATAATAAGTGAAGGAGATATGTGCATAAGTGCCCGGTCCATTCTGCTGTCAAAAAATGAGACTACTTACTATGGCACCCAATCATGAACCTTCCTATAGATGATTGTGTAGTCTTATTTTCCTTGTCACTTTTTTCCATGTATGGGTCAGCCTGTTTTGATCTGTTTTGTGCACGTGGCTGTGTTACAGCTGCGGTATCTGCCATACCTTTGTGATAGAATGTATATTTATGTGGGCGTTTCTTTTCATGAAATTTCAGTTGGAAGTCAGCGCTTGTTTGTCGTCTTCGCCTCGTCCTTGGTCTTTTTTCGCGCTCTGTTGCTAAAAGTACCTGGTAGGTTATGCTTTCTGCTGAAAAATGGCAGTTGTTTTGTCAGTTAACCAGTAACAGTTAGCAGCATAAGTGATAGCCTATATTCCTAGATCAGGGTGGGTTCAAGAAAGGATACTGAAAAAAGAATCATATTTACATCGTCAATCAAGTAACAGAAAATCCGCAGGTTGCACTCAACCTTTTTCCATGGCATTTATAGACTATTGCTGGTTACTTTATAAATTGCTGGTCACTTTATAAATGGTGCAGTGTGCACCATGAATTTGCCCTAAAATCTTGTTCCTTCAAACATTTACAACTGACTGCCCCAGAAACTGCACAGCTGCATACTGCCTAACGTGCTTAAATAATTGGTTCACACATTGTCAAAAACTTGCATTTCAAAGAAAAATATTTTAACTTCCTTCCTAACGTTAAAGCAGGAGACAAGTTGTAAGCAATATTTCTTTGTGATTATAAAAATGCCACTTACCCAGCAACGAGTTTTATCGGGGTAAATCCCTGGCTCTCCATTAGACTGTGTGCAATTGCAGTCGAATACATAGGTGGTCTGAAAGCAGTTAAGAGCATGGTGTTCCTAATGCGCAGCTTGTTTGAGGGTATGTTATCGCAGGCGAAGCACACGATTAAAACTACCTTCACTAGTTACTTAAGCGCCAGCCGCCACTGTCAACGAGCTCCAACTCTAGTTATCATCATGAAACCATCATCACTAATCAGAATCATGTGGAAAGCGGAAGACGATGGCGCAAGGACTCTGACTTAGCAGGCACGCATGTGCTGCTCTTATGCCTTCGACTAGTACTTGGCGATAAAGCCAGCAATGCCACTGCTAAACCTCTGTGATTTATCGCCTTATCGGTACAGGAGGATATGTTTTTAAAAGGGGAAAACGAGAAAACTAGAAAGGTACTTCAATAAACATGCCGTTGGGCTAGTTGGTACATGTTGAATGGGAGGCTTAGCGCAAGAAACACTAGTACAGTGGCAGAACAGATAGGTGCGGCACTTGTAATTGTAGTATGCATATTATTGCGCAATATTGTTGATTCTAGCTTGTAATCTTACATCAATATTGCAGTAAGTTTACAAGCTTGTCTCGCGCGCCTCTCTCGTCTGCCACTGTCCTCTTCTTTATAGCGCTAAACCTCCCATTCGAGATAAGAATGCATTCCCACGTTTCAACTTGTGAGTGCGAGAATCTTCACCGTACGGCGTCTAAAATTAAATACAGCTTATTCATTTGTTGTACAGCGCTGATTATTGTTCTGGAGTCATTCCATTCATTCCAAATAAAATGTTCCTCCCTAACGAAATGGTGACAGCGACTGTTGAGGAAAAACATTGACGTATGGGCAAATTTACCGTGGCTGCATGGCCGGAAAACCACACATTCTTGTACATAAACAAACGACCTCATTATCAACATCAAAAGCATTATGATAATCTTGACAATGTTTCCAGTAAACAAAAAGCCCTCACTCTTGTTCCTCAAACCAATATTGCCTAGCGGTGTGCTTGCAAAACATTTGCCTCTGAATGTTTCCGTTCATCTCGCATTGAGTGTTTGGTCGTTTTCTGCATCTTCCACTGTGTGGTAGCAGTCTCTATGTGCATCTCCGGGTGTCTGTTCACCCATTAAACGCTTGACCCAAGTCGAATTTCTCGTCCTAGTTGTGGCTGTAATGTATTCTTCCCCGCTTATTTTTCCAATATGCGATGCTTGTTTTCTATGCGTAAGCATTATTACTATCATCCGTCTCTCTATGGCCTCTTGGCTCAACTCAGTTTTTCTGAAATGTGTCCAGTAAGACCCCCAGATCTTACCTTAAAAATCATCACTGGCACTCTGCATTCCTTTTCTCTGTTCTTTTTCTTTGTTGTAAAGGCATCTTGCTTTATTATTTTTGCGTGTTTGTACAATGCTTCTGCACATATTCTTTCTGCACCCGTTTTTTATAGAATTCTATTACTCAGAATTCTTGATTCAGTACTCTTGCCACTGAGACGAACATCACGGCAGCGAGATCTGTCGTTTCCAACAAAAAGCCCTTAAAACAACAAAGAAATTTCTTGGAACTTTAAATCAGCTTACCTGATTTGAAGGCGAAAGCTTGGCAATAATGGTAATTGATTTACTGCTAGATAGTATATTTTCCCATTTTTGCATTTTGTTTTTCTGTCTTTTATCGGAATTCCTAAAACCAGCTTTTGTTTCAGCTACACCGTTTATGCGTCTTTTTCTTCCCTTACATTCCTTCATCTTCTGCGGCGTAGTGCGCCAGAAAGTAGACTGGCAATCGCCCTGAATTCCCGTTATTCAGCCTACTGCGTAGCCAGTGTTCGCCTTTTCTACTGACGTGTTCTTACATTCACGTGTGATGCGGCAGGCACTACTCTCCAACATTTACCCTTAAAATTCAATCTTTTGGGCATTTTTTCGAAGTGGCCACAATGCCCCTCAAAGCTGTTAAGGGGGTGGTAACACTTTGTACCTACCATGCGTAATGCCAAGTTTGTATACACCAGGACTTTTTTTATTTTTTATTACGTTTTAAACTGAGGGCGTTTTACACCCCGATACCGTGTATTTATTTTTTAGCCTCCTCACGTCCTTTCATATTGTATTTTACTGGCTGAAACTACTCGCTGTGGCATGGTGCTCTTTCACCTCAATGCCTTTGTGCCCGAAAGCACATACATACAAAAATAGACATCCGGAAGCGCTCCGTGGGTAGCACCGTTCTGTAATCAGCTTCGGTAAAATACATGTGTTGGTAAAGAACTTCTTCAGGAATAGGTGTGGGGTATTAGAACCAAAGACGGGTGAAACGCGATGTGGTAGCAAAGAGGCCGTTAAAGTATCGCCAGGCTCTCGCCTTTGAAGAATGTACGCACAATTTTGCGCCCCAAAGAATTTTCAACTCATAATAATATGTAACGTATAAACTTAACGGTAAGAAGCGAAAAATCGTGAAATCACATTCGGTACATCACTCAGATGCTACTGCGGAGACGAAGTTCAAATTCCATTGAATGACACGTATGTTTTATTATCTTTACAGCGGTGCCCATTTTATAACGGACAACTAGTTAGAAGAGTACAACGCTTTGTAAGTTTTGCTAATTATGCACGTGGTAGCTGGGCTTGGGAACTTGTTCAAGATTACGAGATCAAAATTTCGGTGATGAGGACATAATGGGAGAAGGCGTGTAAAAGATGTTTCGAGCCCTCATTGTTTGACGGGTAATACCGGTGTGCATGCACCCCAACGAGGGTGATCCAATGATAATGAATGGTTGTCGACGCTTCTGCTGAGAAATCTTTTACAGTGTCATGTTAGTACACACGTGCTGGTATTTCTAGCAGCTTTTTAAGCACAGACGAATATTTTACTCAGTGAGTATATCTGCATCGTGTTGCAGCAGTTCTTAGACTGAGTATTCCGATTGTATTAAATTTTCCGAAGCATGTAGGCCTAATTTATCCCATCAAAATATCCCCCGTTAAATTGAAAAGGTGTCGATCCTCTGTCATAATTTGTTTAGTTTGTAAGAGTGATTTTTAGTTTATAATTTCAGACCCCATTTTGTGGTGGTGGGACAAAAGAATTTCTGAAGAAATTATATAGAAGATGTCTTTTTGACTAAGCCTTCACCTAATTACGTTTTTTTTTAGTTTCTTCATTAACGTTGGTGCCATAATATACTAGAGAATACTCTAACGAAGCCCCGCTTTTTCAAATATTTTTCTCGTTCAAACGAAACTGTTTTTTCATTAACCATGGTACTATAATGCACTAATGAACACTTTAACGAAGCGCCGTTTTTGCAAATATTTTTCTCGGGCTAACGAAACTGGAAATATTTTTTGCTGTGCCAGAGGGTTGATCCCGCGAATTAGCAAGGAATATCTGGGGTACACGTATTATAACGTGCACTTATGAACTGCGAACTGATGATTAAGTGACTGGTAAGCAAATCGCTGATTTTAGATGCAATGGGGACAAGGAAGAGAGCGAAGAAATGGCGATATAAAAAACGAGTTGAATCAGTGAGGACAGGGAGTGACAATAGCGGACGAAAATGGCGAGGGGTGGGGTCGCGAGGGAATTCGAAGTGTAGATGACAGGAATTTTGGCTGAAGGATATAGCCCAAACAGGAGGGTAGGAGAAAGCGAAAGGGGATAATGCTACGGTGACGATAATGTGAGAAGAGAGAACGAAAACAATTATTGCCCTTCCACTGTGTGAAGAAGGGTGACCTGCAAAGCAGCACGTCAATCACGGAGTAAACGAAATAAAACACGTTTGTTTGAAATTCACGACTCAGCATGCTTTCTAGCCAATTACCTGAATAAAATTTGGAAAAGACCCGCGCCTTACACATCCAACAAACGTAAAACTGTGTTTTTATGTAACACGCCAATCCAATGGCTTTTACCACACATGTTACCGGACCGGTCGCAGTGGGCTCTTAGGTGGCCGCGTTGAACCTCACGCCAACACAATGCCCATGTCATCAGTAAGGGTATGAAATCTATATCTGCGCATGCCCATCCCCCCCCCCCCCTCCAACAACCAACCCCTACAAACCCGTGCACACATAAACCGCCAACCGATCTTGAGCGGGTGCCTAAAAGTGAAAGATACTGTCGAACATATCGCTCTGAAATCCTTTTAAGCTGAACAAGTGATATTCACCCACATCGGCGTTTGAAGCAGGTCAGTTGCTGCTCATCCGGGAGGGATTCGCAGCTACACGACCAGTTGGAACTTTAGGCGTCAGCGGTGGCGGCAGTGCCCGCGTTTTCCTGGTTTTTGCGCCCATTCACGCTTCTGTTCGGGCTGACCCTCCTTAAGTTTCCAATCCTCTTCCTTCAAGCGAACGGCAAGTACTGGCGTGCCCGGTCATTCACACATCTGCCCATCTGGCCGATGTATGCCTCCCCGCATGAAAGCGGTATCTCGTAAACGACTTCAACGTCACAGGGCACAAAGCGGTTAGCATGCTTCTTTTCGCACTTTTTCGGTTTGGGCTTGCCGGAAATTTGCGCACACAGGCGGTCAAGTTTTTTTTTGGAGCCGAAAACACCTCCGCACTTCGTACCATTGTGCCACCTTTTTCAGGTTGTGCGTAACTCTGTGTATATAAAGTTACGCACAACCTGAAAAAGGTTGTGTGCAACCGGCTCCACAAAAACTTGGCCGCCTGTGTGGGCAAATTTCCAGCCAGCCCAAACCGAAAATGTGCGAAAAGAAGCATGCCAACTGCTTTGTGCCCTCTGACGTTGGGGTAGTTTACGAGACACCGCTTTCATGCAAAGACGGGCAGATGTGTGAATTACCGGGCACACGAGCATAAGTCTTCTCTTAACAATAATACGCGCGCGCGTTTACCCTCGCATTGCGGAGATTGCAAGCCTGTCAGTCCTTTGGAAAAATGCAGACCTTTCTTTGAGCAGATTCGAATTTTCGACAGGAGTGATTATACAGTGGCGAGGGCGCTCTTGAAATCGTTTTGTATTAACCAGAAAGGGGACAAGTGCGTCAGCGATACATCTGTGCTTTTGCGTTCCAGCGAGTTTGAATTTTGAAATACTTCACTTTGATCGTGTCCATCTGTTTTATGCTTTCCATTTAGTGTATCGAAGTGCGGATGCTCCAATGATACATGTATAAATATGAGACGATGCTTCAATAAATGTTAGTTGCAAGTGAGCGCTTGTCTCGTTGTTCTTCTTTAGTGTCGTTGACCAAGTCGCGCTCTATTCTTCAAACACGCGACATCTGCGTGGGAGGTTCAAAAAGGGTTTGCAACATGCTGGCAGGCCGCGCCGTTGCAATGCGCGGTAGCAGCAGAGTAGCGTACGCCACTGTACGTTCGGTGATCACGCGAATACTTCCTGAGACGCAGCACAAATACGCCGCGACCGAGAAGACTGCTTGCTCGTACAGCGCACACATTTCATATTAGGGAGTAGAGTAATTGTGAGTGCATTCTTTTACGCCAAGCCGTGCTTCTATTTACTTTTCGCAATCATCTGGTAACCACACCACCACGGTTAGCTGCCGACTGCGCAACTTGCCAAAGGGGTATCGGTGGAGGCGAGGGGTAAAATAGTTCTGAAACAGGTATGAGCGGTGGTGAGGAAGAGCGGCCGGAGTGCCGCCGAGTAAATCGATGACACCGGAATGAAAACTGGGGGGCGGCGGTGGGAATGGTTAGACATTTACTGCTTTGCGGTAAAATGTGTGTTGCCGGAGCGGTGAGGCACATGGGAAGGGTGGGACAGTCCTTATCGAAGCTTTATTTACAAACAGAGGGACTTAGGCGCATGAGGGAAAGACGAGATATGGAAGGAAGATTGAGCCTAATTTTCGCTTGGCGATGGGCGCACGCACAGTCGGCTGTATTCGGCGTAGTGCTTAACGTGAGAGTCCATGCAGCAGGTCGGGTCGCATTCACAACGGCTGACTGACTCACGCACGCGAGCATGGCGCAAGCGCACTTCTGCCGTCGCCTTCAAGTTACGGGCTGATGAAACACCCCACGTGCCCCTCACTCCAATATAGCACGATGCACCGTAACCAGCTATCACCTCAGGCTAAGGGACGTATTCTGAGCCCCTCCTCCACTCCATTTGCTCACTCCACATAGCTGAGGGGAGGATTCCGCAATGCTTATGCATGGGCAAATCAATTTCAAGGATTTCCTCCGCTAGAGGCTCGAGCGGAGGAAGAACTCAGAATACCAGGGTAAGGATTTCTTGCCTTTCGTTATAACGGACATCCACCGGATATGTGCCCCCTACCCCGTCGAAAGTGCATCGAGCCGATGCACCCAAGGCTTTCAGAAATATTTATGCCCTTGTCGCATTGTCGAAACGAGATTTCGTCACAGCGCGAGGAAGGGCTCGAATCGCACGACATGAAATGCATCGGGGCTGTGGTTAACGGCGCTGTCGAGAAGCGAGTCCATCGTCGACAACAAAGGACCCTGAATCTCTTCCGTGGGGCGGCAATTCATATGGTTTAAACTACCGTTTGCGCAGCATTTCACGGAGTCCTCGACGCCACAGAAAAGTTCATACTTAAACCCTGTCGTAAAGTTTTTAAACGGCAGTCCTGCGACAAGGCGCTGATTCCGGGGCTCAGCGCTGTTGGTACATTCTTCACATGTGCGCCAGTTACCGCTTCTTTCGCTCGTTACTTTATCTCATACATTTTCATGTTGTCGCTGGTGGTGTCAGGGGCACGACTGCATACAGTGCCCGTCACAGGTCGGCCATAAAGAACAAAGGACGGCGTAATTCATGTCATCTTTGTGGAGGCATATTACATGCGAATGTGTCGTTTGGAAACACAGCGCCTCATGTCTCGTGCTTGACATCAGAATACATGCTTAAGATGTCCGCTATTTCAGTGTTTACGCGGTGACACAGCCATTTGTTGGTAATACCTCCTCGTATTCCGAGAGGAGGTGCCGCTTTACTCTAAGACTGCCTGGACGAGCCACACAAAAAAAGGGTTTTCTCTGCATCTACTAATATTAGCCGAATCACAGTGGCGGAGAACGAACTTCGTAATACAGAACTGGGCGACCTCGAAAGCTCTTTCGAGCATGAGGGCTTTTGTTTCGGCGAACCGAGTAAGAAAGTCGGAGGATACTATAATCCACTTGCTACCAGCAGACAACGGCGAAAATGGCATTGAAAGCAATCCGCTTAGCCGGTTCTCTACGCATATCAACTGGGTGCAGCAGACGTGCTGGCCGGATTGATGGTGTTTGGAACCATTGGAGAAGGTAACATGTGCCTACGCAATTTCGCACCATCGCTGCCTGCTTAATACTAGCCAGAGCATGGGTGTACTCAAGGTGACCAGCTGTCGGCTCGTCGTGGCAAGCACGCAAAACATCCTTTCTGAATGCTCCGGGAATAAAAAGCAGGTAGCGTCTGCACCCCGGCCAAAAATTCTGTCTCGTAGAAAAAGCGAAACACAGAGGACGATAACCCTCTTGAAAACAGATTCGTCATGGTGTAAGCTCGTCCTTCCAGGAAGCCAATCAGTGCCAGTATCTCGTGGCCTACCTGCTGGTGCTCCGACAAGAAGGATGCGTCACGTACGCCAGCAAATGCGTCGTCTCATTGGTGCCGTCATTTGCATTGCTTGCACCCCGAGTAACGCGTATTTAGAAGATATCAGGAAAGAATAGCAATGAATGTCCATCTCAACCAAACAACCTTCTGCTTGTGCTTTCAATGCATTGTATTCCTCATCTGCACCTAGAAAATCTGCAGCACACCAGAAAGGTTGTTTGTTGGAAGATGTCGATGGTCGTGACAGGCTGGGATGCTGCACAGAGTTCTGCAGGGTTTAAAGTGACGCCTTTAAAGGCAGCAGCACTCGAACTTATGCGGCCAGAAGCCATAGATCTTCTATTTGTCGTGTAGCTACGTCAAAGTTTAGGTTTTGTTAAGGACATTAAATCCGGATAATTTCACAGATTACAAGCCGCCAGCCGCAAATGGCCAGCGCCACCGATTGCTCAGATAAAGCCTGAGCAAGGGTGTGGAATCTCTATTCTCTTAATAACGGAACCTCGTCTTCGCCCATGCTCTTCAGCCCGGGATTGTATGGGCACCCGGAAAGAACGACCGTGTACTGACCAACATATATATCTCCGTACCACGCACCCTCGAAGCTTATTTCAATGTGATCTGTTGATAGAGGTCAGCCTGACCTGTGTGGATGGTGATAGCCCAACCACTTCCACTTCTCACAACGCTAGGTGCCCTCGCCGGTACCAGCGCAGAAAAGATTGTGGCAGTCATTTTCACATAAAAGATGTCCTCATTTATGCCCGCTTTGCCACCAATATGTGCACCGTGATAGTCAATATTTTCTATCAAAGACGGCTACTTTAATTAAGCGATTCGTAACTGAGCTGTGGTTATCGCGGAGCTTTTACACGGGAAAAACTGCATGTGAATGATTATTTAGCTCGGACATCTACAAACGAGCTGTCACTGGGCAATTCCAGTGATTGAGAGAGTATGCGCTGCGCATATATAGTATTCGAGTCAGTAAATGAAAGCCGGCTCTCCAAAAATACACCCCCTCGCTAGGCCATAGGTCGAACACCAACACGCCGTTTTTGTGCTGAAAACAATGCCGGCTTGCAATTCAGTTCACGGACCCTTCCGAAATGTGGTGAAAGAGATTACTCTCATTAGCTTGTAGCAAAATGTTTTAGATGGAGAGTAATCCCCGCATCTCACGCATTGAAACATAGGAATACTTTTATTGTTCATAAAGCTATATAGGTTGGCGTTCTGCACGCTCCAGTTCATGCTGCCCTCCTATATATCCATTCGATATTCTGGATACTAAGTGGCAAGCGCGTAGTGGCGCATGTTATAATATTTTATTTCAATGCTGCACCCAAAGCTTTTGCCGCGAACGAAAAACAGTATCACTCTTTCGAAAAGACCAAATGACAGAATAGCTACCAGTCGTAGCCATGGGAGCATACTTTTGCGGGCAACGTTACTCCTGCACTGCGCTGCTGTTCATCGCAGAAGTTCGCATTGCCGCATTCACATGGGCGGAAACACGCAGTCCGCTCTGAAATGACACTCGACCAGAAACATCAACTCCGTGAGCTTGTTGTGCGGCACTTATGAGTCGGCGAAGAAATATTTCCGATAGTGACTGCGACACCACTAACGCTTCGAAACACTAGAGAATATTTCATGTAAAATGCCAACTACTACCCCTGTTTCTACCACCTAAAGTGGACGCTTTTCGAGAATGTCTGATCGCGCTGAGTCCTTCAGTTATAAGACGATCCCCAAAGGTTTAGACTGCTCACGAGTTCCCAAGTGCGAAGAATTTTTTCACGGTGATTCACGACACACAGGCTGCTGGGACATGCTATTTACTTTTACAGCTTGCCGAAGTCAACCATGACATCGAAGCTCTCACTCCTTTTTTTTATTTTTAATTCGAAAGCGGGTACTTCTTTTACCGCCGAGGTGAGATACCTTGGTAAGCAAGGGCGTGAGAAAACGTAGACACAATCTCTCTCATTTCAAGGAGTACTGACACGAAATTTCTCGCTGTCAGGTTTTATGCTGTAATGAATACCTATTGGCCCTGTAATTACGAAAATCGACCCGAAAGCCGGCAGCAGCCAGCATAGAATGAACTATAGCACGTTGATTGCAACTAGTTTCAAAGTCGGTCGCCGCGCGGGAAAATGGCCGTTCGAAGGCCAGTCTGCAAGCGGGCCAGCCTTACGTCACGGTCTCACCCGTGAAGTCAGCGACGTTCGCCGCATCGTCTGCTACGATTGCACATGGTCCGCACTCGCCCGCGGAGTCGACATGTCGTCTGAATCGTCAGACTCGGATCAGTCGCTGCCACCCGACAGACTGAACAACTTTATTTGGCCAGGCGATTAGGCCGGTGATGTCTTCGCGTCGTCCGTTTTTTAATATCACTGCAGCTCGAACCGCTGCAGACAGTGATAGCAACAGCTTGTCGCCACTCTTATAATCAATGTGATCGCGAAAAAGAAGTTCCACATGCGAGAAAGTAGATGTTAGTGTGGTGACAAATTGTGCTAGGGGTTGTTATCAGCGCTGAATTTAAAAGCGGCGTTCAGATATATGCCGCGATGATAAGCCTACGCTGACCGGCAGCGGAGGTTCGGCGCTCTGACCCAGCACTGCCGACACCGCGGTGCGGCAAGCGGCCGAAAGATGGCGCCACCTGCGCGCTAGAATCAAAATAGGCCACGGCAGATGTCTTGATCACCGATCGCTGAAACGGGAATTATTGCCAAAATAAAGCTCGATATGCGAAAAAGGGGATGATAGTGGATTGAAAAGCTGTGTAAGGGATGGCCATTCGCAGTTGTACAGATACCGGCGATCAAATATTCGCCACGATACTAAAGTTCTCAACACCCAAGCTGAACCCAGCAACGCCGAGCCCGCTGGCTTGGGCGACAGTTCTTGCGGCCGCCAGCGCGCACAAACTCAGTCCACGCTTAGCGCTGCATGTCGTCGCGTGGAAAATAATGCATTGGCGTAGTCGTCGTCGATTTGCTCGGACAGGCTTCCACAAGCAGTATTTCACATTCACCGAGCTTGCCACAGCACCACCTGGGCAAGATTTGCGACGCGCGGTGCCGGCACCACGCAGTTTTCGGCACCAGTGCAAGGGAACACCATGCACCGGCCACGAACTAAACAGCAAAGACGTCGAACACGCAAACTGCGCAAAGTTTACAAGCATTGCTCACACAGCTACACCCACGTCTCCTGCCCAAACGAATACCACCTACAACAGCAGCGCAGGGTATCGTTTCCCGTTCCGAAAACGACTATTTGACGTCACCCTGAACCGGCCAGACATTACGGCAGATGTTTTTTCACGCCGAAAGCGATTTCACTAGTGCGGCCGATTTGTGGAAGCTCACGGCCGGGACAATCAAACTCGATTTTAGATGTGATTGCGGCTTCGGAACGCTGCAAAAATTTCTGTGAGGCATCTGTACAAGCTACTGAAGCCAATTATATCATTTTTAGGAGTAAAAATTTGGTGTCAGTACTCATTTAAATTAAAATTACACCTAAATTACAGGTTACTTACTTATCCCGTTTAATTGGCAGATTTTCCACATTTGAAGCAATACAATCCTGAATATTACACTGGAAACAACTGGAAACAATAGTAAAGAACGATGCCCGCCATACATTAGGCACATAAAAACTAGAAAATCGTAATTGCTCATTTACATTTGTCTTTTTCGTTGGGGGTTTTTTGGCTTTCAGAGCCATTTAGGACTCCAGGCTTTCCTAACAGCACCTGTGAACAGCAGTGAGGAAAAGCCGTGCAAGAAATTCTTGCATAGTTTTTTTTTACTTGATTGGTGTAAAACACGTGTTTTTCAATGTTTCAAATCAATAAAAAAGTAGTAATCTTGGGTTTAGTTTAAACAGAGCATGACTTACTTTCGGCTGGATTGAAGGGGCCACAGCGTTTTGGTCTATACACTTAGGTTTAGCTTCGCTGGCTCCAGCATCGTCTCTTGGCTGTGGTAATCCCATTCCTGTTTTTTAAAGCAAATGAACAATCTATACTAACTTCAGTAGTCGAAGGAAGATAAATGCAAAATGTGCCGTCAAATCTTAAACTCTGTTTTCACAAGATCAAATAGTTACAACGTTAAAATTCCAATGACAGTAATGGTTCATACAATTTTTTTTATTTCAAAAAGGCACATTTCAGTAACTGCACTCATGTACAACGGAAGAAGGTTTGTGGAACTAATTTTTTGTGGTTACAGCACTCAATGAAGCGGCACCAATTCTGTGGAAGACATCAATCAACCTCCACAAACAACGTTCGGGATTTCGAGTGTATCGCACTATGGACTGTTTTCTTTTTTGCACTGCTTACTATGAATATTGACACTTGAGTTTAAAATAAATTTTAGACCTGTGAAGTAATGCTATTGAGATTACTTCATCAATAATATGTTTTGTTTCTTAAGTACACTTCGCGTAATATTGACTAACTAGTTAAAATGCTACAATTTCAATAAAATTTCTAAACTGACCATCGGCCTTCGTTCGTGAAATCTTCTATAAAATTCAAACTAAATACCGTGAGCAGTTGTGCGCTTATTCGATTCATTAGATTTCTGAAACTGTAACCCATAAAATGCTTTGGTGTCATGACCATGCACGAATTACTTCCAAAAAATGTTTTCAAGGGGTTTGTTTTGTGAACGTGCTTCGTTGTTGTTTCCCAAAATCAATCGCAGAGCTGTAAAAGCATGCATTTCTTACTGCTACATTATGCGACGCGCAACCACAATCCAAAAAGAGAGTCCCAAAAATAGCTGGATCGCGTGGGCTGCCCACTGACTTCATTCTTGTATAAAAAAGTGTAGAAATGAGGTAAGTCATTTGCGTTCATTTGTGAAATGTACAGGCGTCCACAGAATAAACCGGACCAAGCGAGCGGCGCGCGATAGCTATCGGTGCTTCATCTTCCGGCCCAGCGCCTGCTGTCGAGATAGCGGAGGGCGCATGCGTGTCCCTTCCTATAGTTTGTGCATGTGACTTTCCTTGACTGCGGCTGCAGCACTCCGTTCCTCTCGAATGCGACGCGCGGCGGCGCCTTGCGCGGCTCGCCTACCGAGCGGGCGTGATGCTTGGCAGCAGCCGGCAGCGTGCGCCATGCGCTGATGCCGCGTAACTGTGCGTTTATCTGAGAATGTTTGTTCGGCGCTCTTTTTATCATTTTAATGACTGGAACGCAAACTGGCGTTGAAGGAAGGCTGCGATAAAGATTCACACATGACTAAAACAGTGCTGGTTGTTATTGACGAACACAGTTGATAGCAACAACTGAATACAGCGAAGGTTTATTCGGTTCGGAACAAAAAAAAAAAGAGACATCGGAGATTGTGCGAGTGGTTCCCCTTATTAATTGTGTGTGAAGTTTCCGTCGTTTTTGATAACTTCATGAATGCGTCGGGGGAGCGACTCATAAAGCGACTTTATGATTTCGGGACGGGGGTTCAGGCGTCCCCCTTCATCTTCCACTGCCTGCCACAACTCGTCCCCCGTGCGACCGCAGTCATTTCGTTTGCCGAGATTCATCTTCATAATCCCCCACACATTTTCTGTCGGATTTAGGTCTGCCCCGCACGGAGGCCACCGCAGCTGTCGCACCGCGTGGTCCTCGAGCAGTGAGCTCACGGATCGTGCTGTGAAGACAGGGCTTCGGACCCGTACAATACGTAGGGGAGCAGACTTGTCGAAATGATGTTACAGTACTGGGAAACATTGAATGGCCCAGAAATTCTGACGAGGGGTCCCAGGCCGTCCGCACTCATTGCGCCCCATACGCTGACGGAGCACCTCCCACTGGAAAAGACGCTTTGGATGTAGCCGGGCTGGTATCTAAATACTATCGGGCTAAACACAGAAATACATTCAGGAAAGATATCTCCGAGGAAAGATATCTTCGAAGATGTTCGGAGGGTATACTAGCTAAATCAATGAAAGGACATTCGCCGTGTTTGATATTTTACATCGATTGAAATTACTGGCACATTTTTTTAGCGGGAGGCTGCACCCCCACTGCCACGTAGGCGAACAGTATCCTGTATAAAACTATGCATCAATTTCATCCCCTTTCCACATCGGGAATTACGAAATTCCCGTTAGCCGATGCGGGTTACCTGAAGTGTTTCGTAAAAAAACAGCGACAAGAAACGCTTAACAAACGGTGCTTATAAAACTACGATTAAAACGTTTCAAATAAACCCAGCTGAATAAAATTTACAGTGACATTGTATATCGGTTGCTCCGAAATATAGTTATTAACAGGTCGTTATGCATAACAGGTAGTTATCGGGACCCGCAAAGAAATGCTCAGCAATTCTCACATTAAACCGTGCTCCCGATTTGACCTCTTACACTGTAGTAGTTTATATATCATCTTGAATGCACATTACCAGCTACGTTTCACAGTTTAGTTTCGTACCTGCAGCTCATCGGACTCCAAACACGCCGCTCTTCATCTCAGCGAGTGGAGAAAGTCGATTCGTCTGTGAATATAACTTCCTTCCCCTCGTCCGTTGTCCACCGCTCCCCTGCCCGGGCGAACTCCAGCCTTTCCAGCCTCTGGCGGTCCGTCACGCGCGGTTTCTGCGCTGCCACGCAACTCCCGAGTCCCGCCTCCTTCAGTCGTCTTCGAATTGTCTCGCAAGAGACATTCAATGACAGCTCCTGTCGAATTTCTTTTGCAGACAGGAGGGGATCTGCCACAGCGGCTGCGACAATCAGTAGTTCCTGCTCCTCACTGGTGACTTTAGGCCGCCCGCTGCGCTCTGCGTCAATGAGTCTGCCCTGATCATCGCGGTAAGCTTGAATAATGCGGCTTACAGAAGTCCTAGACCTCCCGGTGAGGTGGCAAATTTCCCACTGAGTAGTCCCTTCGATGAAAAGTCGCACGATGTGCCTCCGTTGCTCGATGGGGACGCGGGAAGGCATTCTTCACGAATATGCCCATGCAGGACGAGTTACGTGTTTTATACGCTTCATAGCTATCACTGTCCAAAGGGTGACATGGAAGGAAACGCCTCATTGCTTTTCGATAGCAATTCACTGACACCGACAGCTGTGTCTTTCGGTCTATTTTTCCGAAGCGAATAAACTCTTTCCTTCCTACTTTCTTCCATCCTCCCATCTTTAAACCGCCTCTCATATGCCGCACGGGAAAAACTCGAAATTAAAAAAAAAACATCGCTGTTTTTAGTACTATCAACTGTGTGTTGGTCGCATAACGACCAGCACTGGTTCAGTCATGTGTGAATCTTTATCGCAGCCTTTCTTCAACGCCAGTTTGCGTTTCAGTCAATAAAATGATAAAAAGAGCGCCGAACGAACACTCTCAGATGAACGCACAGTTACGCGGCATCAGCGCATGGCGCACGCTGCCGGCTGCTGACATGCATCACGCCCGTTCGGTAGGCGCGCCGCGCGTCGCATTGGGGAGGATCAAAGTGCTGCAGCCGAAATCAAGGAAACTGACATGCACAAACTCTTGGGAGGGACACGCATGCGCCCTCCGCTATCTCGACAGCAGGCGCTGGGCCGGAAGATGTCGCGCCGATAGTATTCGCGCACCGCTCGCTTGGTCCGGTTTATTCTGTGACCGCCTGTACATATCGATTTTGTGCGCCTAAATATAATTCACTGCTGCTGTAAATATATGTAGATTAGTCAGCTTCCATCGCAGTATGCATCGCGCCGATGAAATTTGTGAAGCAAAAGCCGCCTTGCTTACAGCATGTTTATTCTGTGTTCGAAACAACACGAGAGTGGATTTAGACGCCGCTAGAGATCATCAAGTAGTGAAAATCATTCCGCCACCCTCAACCGCGGCGTGACTAATATCCCTTTCATAATCCCGGCCAAATAAGTCGGAATTTTTGCTATCGGAGAAAACAGTAGATTGAAAGGCGGAGGCTAGGATTGGTGAGCAGGGTCAGCTTTGTAAGTCGGAGTCGCTTTTAAATGGATATGTTGGAAATTGGAGGGGACCCCGAGGATGCAGGATGCCATCTGGAGTGCTTGAGGGTAGTCCCGCCGCCGGTACCGAGACACTAGTTTGTTCCGGGCGCTATCATGTGCAGGGCCCGAGCAGAGGACGGGTTACAATGTCTTGGCGTCGGGGCAGTGGGCACAGGTGGGTGTGGCCTTGCGACGCTTCCTGTGGATGTGTACTGCTGTACTGTAGCAGCCTGTGCAGAGCTGGAGCAGGAGGGGCCGCCCTGTTTGGGATATCCCACTGGGGAGGAGGCGCCGCGGGGCCTCGCTGGTGGCCACCCTCTTGCAGGGGTGGCGGGCGGCCACCTCTCGCCTGATGACATCCCTCGCAATAGCATAGCGCACCAGGGACACGGAAACAGGGGCCATTGGGGAGTTGTGGGCTGCTTTCAATAAATCGTCTGCAGCCTCGTTCCCCGGCACACCAACATGGGCAGCAAGCCACTGCAGCCGGAGGTTGCAGCCTTGTCCCTGCAGGTCGCCCAGCTTGGCACCTATGAATTTCTCGCGATGGCCACGTCGCCCCCGTTGCATACCTGCCTCCTTCATCCGAAGTAGCGCCGGCCGGGAGTCGCAGAAGATGGTGGCAATTGGTGGCGGATCTTCTAGTAGCGTGTCCGCGGCCAAGAGTAGGCCTGCCAGCTCGGCCGCTGTAGAGGTTTTGGGGAACGGCAGCCGGCATTGCCGGTGGGCTCCTCTGGCCGAGGCAGTGCAGGCAGCAGCACCTCGGCCCTCACTTGGAAGTATCGAACCATATGTGTAGACCAGGATTTGTCCCGGCGGTTACAGGTCTATGGGGGCAGCAGCTTTCAAGCAAATCCCGACCTCTGGCAGTCTCGCACGGGAATTAACTCCTGGTAGCGTGATTGTGACGTCAAGGGGTACGGCTGCAGGTGGCGGTGAGGGAACAAGGCATGCCCTCTGAGGGACTTCAACATTGTCATCAAATAGAGCGGCCATGCCGTGCATGCGGGATAGGCCTCTCGAGCGAAGCCTGGCGAGTAGGTGGTCACCCCCAGGTGCTCGGTGCAGGCGCTCCCATGCTGCAGCGCTGTGTGCGTGGCGAGCAGCTACATGGGCGAGCTTCCGGTTTCGTTTGGGAGGCCGACGCAGCGCCAAACGGCCCTTCGATGAGCCAGCTCCAAGGTCTTCCACTGAGCGTCCCTGAGGTTCACAAGGGGGAGTGCGTAAAGGACCGCGAGACAGCGCAGGGTCCAGGAGCGCCCACTGGTTCGAGACCCTTTAGCCTTCCCCAGGAGCTGGTTGATTCCCCTAACTATGCGGCTCATCAGCTCCAGTTGTGCCTTAACGGCAGTCTCCCATGAGAGGGTTTCGTCCATGGTCAGGCCGAGGTAGACGACCTTGCATCGCCAGGGGAGGGATCTGCCATTGAGATGTAGTGGAGCAGTACATCGGGCTTGCGCTGGGTGCGGCTGAATCGCTATGACCTCCTTTTTGACTTTGGAGAGTCGAAGTCCTCTACTCGTCAGCTGGTTCGCCACTGCATCGAGGGCCGCTGTAGCGACGCGCGTACCCGCCTACCGACTTTGGTGGGGCCCCGGGTCCAGAGTGCCAGCCACGTCGTCTGCATAGATGGCCATGTCTACCGGATATTTCGGAGATTCCGGAAGACTGCCCGGAAGGTCCCCCATAGCAAGATTGAATAGAAGTGGGCTCAAGACACTCCCTTTTGAAACACCGGTCCCCCCTCCACGGGGGATGCTCAGGGCATTGCCTACGCGTACACGCAGTGTACGGTCTCTCAGAAAACCACTGACGTAATCCCTGAGCCTCCCCTCTACTCCCAGTTGGTCAACGGCACCGGAGATAGTCTGGTGCGGTGGCGCCTCACAAGCTGAAGACGTCAAGGAGCAGGATGTACGGCCCCTCTTTCTTGTGTCGGGCCTGCTCTAGAAATGACACCACATCTGCGAGGGCGTGAGCGGTGCAGCCGCACCTTCAGAAGCCACTCTGCCTTCCGTCAAGAGCACTTTGCAGGCTTCCTAGTCATTCCAGTCTGCCGAGTACCACCGTCTTTATGAGTTTCCCAACCGCCAAGATCAGAGAGATAGGGCGATACGAGGAAGGCTCGCTCGGTGGTTTTCCAGCTTTAAGCGCCGCTGTTACAGTACCCATCCTCCTATCCTCAGGGATAATGCCGGTTCTCCAAACATGGTTAAGGTCCAGTAGGCGCACTTGCTGGTCGGTATGGAGGTTTCGCCGCATGGCATATGTGATGCCATCGCCGCCAGGGGTGCTGCGCGTCCAGGGGTAGCGCCGCACAGTAGCCATAGGCTCAGTCGGTGTGATGTCTGAGTTGAAGGCCGCTTCCACCCGAAGGTAGGCTGGTCTCCGTGGTGGCTCGGCAAGGGGGACACTATATTGTTACGTGCGGGGAACGACGGTTTATTGCAAAGTCAACAAGGGGGTAGCTCAGTATGTCCGACTGCAGCCGCGAACACTAGCAACCTCGTCTTTCTCTACCTGGCCAGCACATTTCCTTAAATTCGTTGGTCAATTCCTTGGGACACTTGACCTTGTGGACCGTGAGTAGACAGTAACATTTCCCCCAGTGGAGACGTTGCCCTCCGGGCGACTCAAGGCATGCCGCGTGAGTAGTAGGGTTTGAGGCGGGCCACGTGAACTGTTTGATACTTGCTGCTTCGTCTGTCATTTCTAAGGAGCCGTGAGATGACGTAATTCACATCGCTGGTACGATTGGGAACTACAAATGGCCCTTTGTAGTGCGCCAGAAGCTTTTCACACAGACCGCGTTGGCGGAGGGGGGTCCAAAGCCACACAGAATCTTCTCTTCTGAACGACATGTCTCGGTGGCAGCTGTCGTAGCGCAACTTCGACCGGTCCTGCGAGGCCAGAGTACATAACCTAGCGATTCGACGGGCTTCTTCAGCGAGGCACAGAGTCTTAGCTACGCTGCGGTCATCGTTCACAGATGTTACGCCTTCTACTCACGGTCCACAAGGTCAAGTGTCCCAAGTGACCAAGGAATTTAAGGGAATGTGCTGGCCAGGTAGAGAAAGACGAGGTTGCTAGTGTTCGCGGCTGCAGTCGGACATACTGAGCTACCCCCCTTGTTGACTTTGCAATAAACCGTCGTTCCCCGCACGTAACAATTGTGGTGGAGGGTGCTGGGTACGCCACGACGGATCATCAGCACACCCAGGTTCTTCGCCGGAGCCGACGAGTCGCTGGTCTACCACCATCGCTGCCGGAGATGCCCAACGAACCAGCTGACCACTGACCACCTTGCAACATTCACGAGAGCCCCGCGACTTCTCTGGCGAACCCGGTGAGGATGTCGACGACTGGCTGCGGCACTACGAACGAGTAAGCCAATACAACCGATGGGACGCGACCATGCAGCTCGACAATGTTCCGTTTTCCCTGACTCACACAGCGTTGATTTGGTTCGAAAATAATGAATCAACCATCACCAGTTGGGATAGCTTTGTAACAGAAATCAGGAAGCGTTCTGGTGACTCCGAAGCCAAAAACAAAAAAGCCGAACAGACCTTGCTACAAAAAGCTCAACTCCTGGGGGAAACATGCACGGCATACATTGAAGGCGTGCTGCAGCTCTGCCGGATCGTAAATTCGGCAATGTCTGAGGAAGACAAAGTGGGTCACCTTCTTAAAGGCATCGCCGAAGATGTTTACAACTTTCTGATAAGCAAAGATCAGCTGACCACTACGGCCGATGTGGTCCAGCACTGCAGGACGTTTGAAGTTTTGAAGGTGCGGCGCGTTAAGACCAAGTTTGGACGTCTTGCCAATGTCACCACGGTCGCTGCAGTTGATGTGGCCGCCTCAGGCGACCTCGCTGAGATTGTGCGGCGTATCGTGCGAGAAGAACTCGTACGGCACGCAGAGTTGACTCAGCGGCCTGATGACGTTCGCGATGGCTGTGCAATGCAAGAAGAGCCCTTGAACGTTTTTCCAACACCCGTTTCAGCTCAATGACGCTCGCGCATCCCCGGGAGCTGGTACCTCACGTCGACCGGGATAGGAGGAGCCGCAATGAGCATCTCAACCCTCCATACCTATCCCAGTACCCAAGCTATGTCGGACGCCCTAACGTCGAGTACAGAGACGGTCAGACCGAAATTCGGAGAGAACGTCCTGTCTGCTATTTTGGCGGATGAGTTGGCCACATTGCGCGTTATTGCCGCCGCCGTCGCCAAACACCGAGATTCGAACAACGGCCCGTGTTGTCGCGCACTACCTACCCTCGCGATTTTGGGGGCTACGGACATCCGCAGTCAGCACATTCCCTTAAATTCGTTGGTCAATTCCTTGGGACACTTGACCTTGTGGACCGTGAGTAGACAGCGTAACAATATGGTAACCCGCCGCGGTGGCTCAGTGGCTAAGGCGTTGCGCTGCTGAGCAGGGGTTCGCGGGGTCAATTCCCGGCCGCGGCGGCCGCTTTTCTGGTGGAGGCGAAAAGCAAAAACGCCCGCGTGTTCGAGATTTCGGCGCACGTTAAAGATCCCCAGGTGGTCAAAATTAATCCGGAGCCCTCCACTGCGGCGCACCTCATCGCCTGCGTTGCGTCGGCGCTTTAAAACCACATTCAACCAATCAATCAACACTATATGGTAGCAGGTAGCAGCGCGCTTTCGTGTGGGGCAGCCCGAAGATAGTGGCCATAGAGACCGGCGTTGTAAGTGGGTACATCAGGTTGACAAAGGGTCAAGGTGCTCCCCAAGGAGCTCAGCCAGCTTTTGCTCCCTTATCTCCGCCCTTATTGCCACCGAGTGGACTGGGCGCAGAGCGCTCGCCCGCTGTGTGAGAGACTTGAAAAGCCTCCACCCCCGGGCAAGGTCCCGGCTTCTGTCAAGGGAGCTGCAGAGTCTTTGCCAGTATATGTTGCGCGGCTGCCTGGCGTACCGTTCGGCTGCTGCGTCCAGTCGTCTGATTGCTGTCTAAACGGCAGGTGTGTTATGGCGGACGGCTTGTTTAGGGGCTATGGTTCTGGCGGCTCGAAGGTTCAGTGCCTTAATATCAGGCGGCTTTCCCCAGGTCATTTCGGTGTAGGTACTGGAAGCTTCAGTTAAGGGGACAAGTACCTTTAGGGGGGTGCTGCTGTCAGCTGTCTGCAGTTCCCTCAATTGTCACCCCAAGACAGTCCAGTTTAGCACTCCGTAGCGTGTGGTGTCAAACCGCCGTTACAGGGAGGACTTGGTGAGGAGTGCCGGGAACTGGTCGGAGCCCCAGGTATTGTTTGCCGTCTCCCAGTTGTAAATGCGTTAATTGGCGCATTCATGGGAGGTTGTGGCCGGTACTACATCAGGGTGGCCAATCCTGCTCTGGTAAGGGAGTGCGTTACCGGCAATGGTCGCCAGGGTCAGGCCGCACCCCAAGCTTCATTCTGGAGTTCCACGAACACCGGGAGTTTTTTAATACGGTTGGAATCGTTGCCACAATCCTGAAGGAAGTTACCCCAATCCGTAAATTTGTCAATGACAGATTCACTTACCGTTAAAATTATCCGTACACGTTTTTGCTTCTAGAGCCGTGCAAAGAATGCCCCGACTTCTAGAATATTTTCGGAAATTCCTCTATTCTGGACTAGAAGTTTCGCCAGCCAATGTGTTACTGTGGTACACCTTCTACAAATCATTACTGTGACCAACTCGCAATCCTAGACACCACCGAAATTACCGGGACGCAGTCTTTCCGCTCTGGTGGCTCGGAATGCAGAATTTTCTCCGAAGGCACTAGTGGTGTTCGGAGCATTGTCAGACAATCTAGGTTCGTTGCTGTAACAATTGAATTTTGGTAGCAAGAATTTCGCTTTAGCGCCTTTCTGTTCCGGTAGGGCGGCTTCGGTTGGTGTTACCGGGGTGGAAAGAGAAAAAAGATCCCGGGATACAGCCGTAACCCAATCGCTAACCTTGTTTTCGGCATTTGGCAGGGTTGTAGAGTCCTGGGCTCTGAGAATTGGTGTTTTAGGCCCTGTCTAGGATCCTGTGTTCATCTTGACGAGAGCACGTTTGAGAATCTACATCCTAAAACCACAGCAACCACAGCCAAGCTTTCCGCTTGGCTGTGGCTCGTGTGGTTCTAGGATTGATTGGTCTCCCGTAGTTACCGATATATTCATAGTCCGGGTGAAATGGTCGCCCGCACATTTGAGGCAACCGAGAGTGCATTCATGTTCGGCAGAGCCCTGCGGAGTAGTAGTCATCTCGGGCCGCAGTGGCCAAAACGCCCCGATTACGGCGTCCGGCACATATCCGCCCGATGTCCAACCGTGCCGCCACCATGACAGGCGGAGATCGTTTTCTTGTATATTCTTACAGAGAAGCCCCGGTCGTTGTGGTGGATTCGGCGGGGAACTGTGTACCCTTCGAATATAACCGCAACCACGTTCGGGCTACCGAATGTTCTAAGATAGAGGATTTCACAGTTTCCGGTGGTATATTAATTTGTGAGATGTCGTACCATTAGGATGATTTGAGAACACCCCTTTGCAGATGTAGCAGTCGGCTTTATCATGTCCCCAGAACGAGAGCTGCTGGCCATCAACTATCAGCGAGATGTCACCAAGTAGTTGTCGGGCGGTAGTGTCTGACAGAGGCTATCATGTTTTGTTCCCCGCATACTACACAGTAAGCTCGCTGTCCGCCGTGCGCGTAGTAAATTGCAAGCAACAGAACCGCCTTGGCCTCGAACAAAGGTTTCCCTCAAATCTAGCGTTATGAGTTAACTAACCAACCAACCACTGCTAACCAATGCGCGGGTTTTTCTGTGGCCGTGACAGGGATTGGTTGATTCTGTGAGTCGAGGCCTTGCTAGCTACACCCCTTCCGGAGAATGAATAAAGTGACCCCTCGTCCGTTGTTGGCAAGCGGTGTCGCTGACCTTCGAAGCCGTCGTATTCTGTTCGCACCCCACATACAAAGCACATCTCGGAAAATATATTCTTCCTGGCCCTGCAGAAAGCTTTCGTGGTGGGCGGTGTCCATGCTTTGAGGCTGGATCGTATCCTGTAATCCTCTCCGACGTTGTCATCACCGGAGAGGTCCGCGCCAGTTCTAGCGGCACCATGATCGCCGCTGGGCTTAGCGTCTCACCAGTCGGTTTATTCTTCAAGCACTCAGAACTCGCTCACAGATGAGCCCACATTGATAAACGTAAAATTCGCTGGTAGCGCTGAGCTTTAGGGAAGACATTACGGAAAACGTTTCGGGGTACAGAGTGGTGTGGTCTGGTCATAGCTTGCCTCGTTTCGTCTGTTCATCTCCGTGTCACATAGTGAAGGTATTGGCGTGCCGTGGTTCTACGTGTGACCTGTTAGTGGTAGTAACTGGGTTGCTTCATGAGCAAGATAGTGTGGACTCAGAGGCGCATGACGGGGTTGACACCGCAACCTGAAGCGTACAACGGACATGAAGCGTTGTATATGAGGCTCATAATTATTCGGTGGCTCTACCAGCCATACCACCTGAGCTACGCCACACTGGGTCAGTCATGGTCTTCAGAGTTCGGTTCTTTGTCGCAGTGACCCCCACTTTTTACTTTGTCCTCCCCTTGCATGAATGTATTTTTATAGAATACCATATTTATTTTCAAAATGAAAACTGACCACTCGTCTCTTGTAAATAACTGCATGCAATTGGAAACAATGATTCAGTCATTAATTCCGGACAGTGGGTACTCTACAGGAGACTTCCTCTTCCTCATGCACCAAAACACAAAATCGAGTGAAAGGCAAATGGGAGCCCTTTTACGTATATTTGAAAATATTTCCTGGTGTTTTTATAAAATGTTGTTCTTCAGTATCATAGTAACATTTTATGGTTGAAGCTATCAGGCACTAATCGAGGGTAAACGTTTAGGGCATGACTATTGCTGAAATTGACAGATAGAAGAAAAATACGGACTTACCCAGAAGAAAAAAATGGCTTCCTATATATATACTGAGAAAAAACATGTTGGTTCCGATCTGCGAAACAGAAATGTGTTTTCATGCAAGAAACATAAATTTGTTTGTGTACCATTATTTTCCCGGAAATTGTGTGAAATTTTTCTACTCCGCAATTTCGTTGAAACTGCTGTTCTTCAACATACTCGCTCAATTTGCGGACCCCTTGCATCTTCAAATCTTTCAATATGGCGGTTTAAAAGCAATTACAACTGCTTATAGAATAAATGAGCAACTTTGATACACAGAACAAAACGTTAAGTAAGAGAGCAGAAAGATAAATTCTACACAAGGCCTACGGTGTAAAAAAATTCAATTTAACTCAACCATCTGTATGACATGTGAAGCGACGCACTCCGCTTGCGCCAACTGGAGCGCAGACCGCTTTGTATGCATTAAATTCCAGGAAATAAAGTTACACGCAACGGTCTATGACCCCATAAGGCCAGTTAATTATTCTTCGAGAAACAAGAGGCAAGGACGTGTCCCTGCCACAAACTCTACCCTCTGTCCGAACTTCACAAGATTCAGTAGGTCACGGTAAGCGACGAGAGCCGCCTGTGGCAAAACGTTGTCCCAAAATTGATGCTCACATATTCAGGCACTGCTATACAAGTTGAATTTGCTCCTGACTTGCCCTTCAATAACAACGGTCTTCCTCTACGCTGTTTACTTCGTGCCTTATACTTTTTCATTTAAACTAGTTCAGTTTCTTTTGACGTGGTACTTGTACCAATACATAGAAAATAAATGGTACCAATGTATAGAAAATGAATTGTTTTTAGGACAGCAAATGCGAAATAACGCGTACAATTACGCTCTCTAGTAGCGCATGAGCCGTGGAGTCACAAAAAATCAACTTACAAACATCCCTTGCATTTACAATACCATGGGCGAGTGTGGAGCCTAAGGATGTGGGAAGTGGAAAGTAGAGATGGGAGTGAGAGAGACATAGTTTTATGGGAGATATATTGTTAGGTAAAGATAGGAGAAAGATGAAGTAAACGATGAGCTGGGCTGAAGCGAGCTTTTTACAATATGTGCACGGTAGCCATCAGGCAGACTAAGGCAACGCGCCACCAACTGCTTCGTTCTCTTGCCCCCTTACTCTGACAATATCACAAGACTAGCAAAGCAGCAAAGCAACAAATACGCGACGAATGTTTTCGCGAAAATCGAGTATGCGTACGTTTTATAAAACGCGTGAGGTAGAAACACTGAGAAGAAGTTATTGCTGAGATAGTTGGGGAATAGGTGCAAGATTTGAAGCGCAACAAAAAACATAGACGAAGAAACAGACTAGGCGAGACATGCGCTGTCTGGCTACCCTGTTTCTTCATCCATGTTTTTTGTTGCGCTTCAAATCATGGTACTAACATTGTTAGCTATTACAAAATCATAAAGAAAATCGGAGTGAAAGCCGGCGATCACGCCCCGGTAAAGGAAAACAGCCCTGAGGGAGGAAGACTGAACGAGGGCTTGGAAAGGGACGACAGAGGGTAGCAGCCGCCTTGAGAGGTTAGATTACTGACGGGGGTGAGCAGGAGGCTGTTGCCGATAGCAAACGTGGGAACGAGCTTGAGAGGGTGCCGTCCAGTGGGCTGGTCAAGTGGTGATAGGCGTGAGGGCAAGTTAACCCGAACATTCAACGGCACCCTAATTGGAGGTAAATATATGCTTTCGACTTTACATTACTAAAAAGTTATCAGCATCCGCATGATTTTTCTTCTGGTGTAATGTCTATATTCTTGCCTGTTTTCCACGTGCCCTCAAAGCTACAAGTTCCTTACCGCTTCGTGGCGGGACGTGTTTTTGCGAGCATTCAGAGGCTTCTAAAACTTTCTCCGCTCCTACAATCCCTACAGATGTCAAAAGATATTGCCAGCTTTTCATCACGCGTCCCTCGCAGCCGAGAGATCATTTAATTACAAATTAAAAAAAATTCTATTAAATCATGGTGAAATGCTTTTCCTGTAATTATAAAATAGGCAATTAAGAAAAAATTGCACATTTTGGACATTTTAGCTCTCAATAAACCGCAAGTGGCCGCGAGTACTGCATCAGAGTCCTTCAGGCACAACAGCGGAAGTGCCATTATAACTATTATGGGTTTTGTTTGTCGTCGCAGATGCGCGTAAAAACGAAAAAACAAACCTCGTGTTTACAGTATGACAGTCCAGAAAAGCGTAAACACACTTTATGTAAACAGGTCAGCGTATGCCTTCTGCGAAGTGCGTGTGGAAGTAAACGTTGCAGGGAGTAGCTCCACAAATGCATCACAATGTAGGATAGCTTGTTATACTCAGTGGAATAATGAAAAACAAAACATTTTTGGCAAGAACAAGAAACTACGACGTTTTTGATCTTGAGAAGCTCAATTGCCGTTGAACACACCAGGGCTTTTACATTTTTAGCTCTCTCCTCGCTCTCGAGCTAAATACCGCCCATTTTTCTGTACTGCGGAAATCTGCCCGACGTTTTCGTCTCTGTAACGTATACAATACTAATAAGTGATGTTACTAAAAGATATTTAAATTCGCGGCAATAAGTGATTCCCGATTTTCAAAACAAAAGACATATATAACCATTCAGATAACCGAAATAAAATGCTAACAAAACTGAATAATAGGGTTGTTGCTCATTGCCTATATCTGGTACCTTAAAACTAAAAACTGGGTTCCTTCCATTATGTTATTAAAAAAGAACATCAGCTGAATATAGCCATGAATATTTTGCAGCTCCGAGTTTATTCCCGTTGTCCTCTACAGTTTTCTATAGATTTGTTGCCTACAAGACACTGATTTGATATTCATAACACTGATGTAAACACGGGAGTGTGCCTAGATTAAAGATTTGCCTCGGGCAGCTTGTGCCATACACACCTCTAGGAAGCTTTCTAAATAGGTTTTTCGCTGCAGTGAATTTTGACTTACTTTCTTGATTCAGTATATCGCAGCTCCGCGACGCCGTGCTTCGTTACCCGGGGCAGCAGAGTTGCAGCGCATTTGACGCCTTTTCTGCTGAGTATTTGTCAAAGTAAATGCAGAGTGAATCAAAACACCGCAATCTATTTTCGTTGTTTTTCAACATGTTCCCCAGAATTCTGGCTTCTGACATTATTCGAGCCATTGTTCCTTGCGCCTGACCCTCTGTTGACCTTGCCCTTTTCTCATTCTGCATCGCTCGAACAACAGCTTGGACACCTGGAAACAGTTCCCTAGGGGTTTTTTTGTTTGTTTTTGTACGTATAAAATTAAAGGGGATGACGCCACTTTGTCATCACGGTCACGGGATATATAACCATGAGTCCTGTTTTTCTAACCAAATAAAATAAAATGCTGACAGTACAACAGCATCACTAGGTTGCAGGCGTTAATCTTAAAAAAAATCAAGTAAGCGTATTGTTTCTTGAAGAACAAAGAAAACATTATTTTCCAGTCACTATAAAACACAGAACCACTGTGACGGCCTCAATATAAGGGATCCTATTCAACTTTTTTTTTAGATATCGCTCACCTATTGCATACCTTTTCACGTAATAGTAATAGTATGGCCCATTTATTACCCTAAAGGTTACTTCGAGTAGTTATTATGTTTTGAACTACTTTCTGGGCCTCCTTCAATTCTAATTTATAACAATGGTACCATCTGCAAAGCGGAACTGAACACTGAGAACTTACGTTTTTGCTTTCGGATTTGCATACAGCTGCTAAAATATTTCTATAGGTCCGCCTTTCAAAGGTCGGGGTTTTTAAACACGTTCTTTTCAGTGTAGACTGCTCCTACAATTTTGTTTCTACTTTGGCCTTTGCAAAGGTCTAGACCCGCTTACGAAACCGGTACCGACGTTAAAACCCATTCCTAGTACGTTCATCTAGCTAATTAGTATAACGTCATCCCTATTGTGATCTTGTTGTCCTCGAGTTGAATTATCTAACCGAAAATACAATATATTCTTGGGAACTTTCTCAACAACTGAAGAATGTCATGTAGAAACACCGATGAGAGCATGGATACATTTGCTCAGGGTTCTCTTCCTTTACAATGAAATTGCATTATTTCTTCGGAAATTTTTTTGCCCGAATAAAGCACAGTTTCATTTTTGACAATAAAGAGATGAAAATATCCTTCATTGCCAGTGAGACATCACGTTCCTTACCACTGCTCCACTCCGCACCCACTCAGCCTACAACTGACCGCTGAAAAGCAAAAGAACATGAGCTCGATATGGGTACTTCACGGCCACGGTCGAGTCTTCGCACATCTTCACTGCAATTCGCGCAAAGGCTTTGTATGCGACTCGCGATCACGCTGGAGGTCGTACCGCAGGGCGCACTTAGGATACTGAATGTCAGCTACGCCCATGTTTTGACATTTGCCCCTTCTTTGCTTTGCGAGCTCCTCTTCAGCAAAGCCTAATTGTACCAAAAGCAGTTCTGATAGGTTATGTGGCTACTTATATCCACCGACATACAACATACGCTCCCTATTGAGCAAATGAAGTGCAGAAATGTAGACAAATGAATGTATTTAGGGACATTCTTACCCTCTTCACAACATTGAAACTTTTATAGCCATATTTCCAAAAAATGTGTTATGATACTTTCTTCTCTTTTATTCTTCACGCCTTTGCCGTGAATTTACCCTATTGTAGCTATTATGCGACATAAATTTCTCAAAAAGATATAGTGGTGCAAATGAAAACCGTTATTTTTCACATGTTGTAATACACAGAATTCTTTGCAGTATACTCCCACAGCCCCAATATGGAGCCCCCGCACGCTGCGGATTGGGTATTCAAGGTGACGATATTAGTCACTCCAGGGGCCCCGAGCATCCACACTCAAGCTGTGACCAATCGCGGAAATGATTCTCGGACGGAGGCTGTCGGCGCCCTTGTAACACTCCGGCCGATGGGCTCCGGGTCTGCTTACCAGGCGGATAGCTCCGGGTCCTCTATGTAAATCAGGGGAAAGCCTGCAAACAAAAAAAAACTCTTCTGCTTTTTTTGCGCTATATGATAAAATCAAGCCCCCCAAATACAAGATCGGACTCAGAAAAATGTCTCTACCGATGTCGTGTTTCCCCTCCTTCCACCATCTCCTTCCCGGAACCTGATACCTACCTCGTATTTTTAATATCTGAATCTGCTGGAAAAAAAAATCTTTTGGGCGTCAATGTCCCTGTTCTAGATCTCGAAGTTCCTAGAAGGAATAATCGGGAAGTCCTACAAAGCCAATCAATAAAGAAGTGGAGAACTGCTGGTGGAAGACACCAGTCAGCAGCAGCCCACAAAATGTCTGAGCGAGACCCAAATGTCCTATCTTGACGTTAAGGTCACGCCCCACTGAAGCCTTCACAGCTCGCTGGGCGTGATCTCTGAGCAAGATCTGGCGAACTAGATGGAGGCCGATTCCATCAGGGTAAGATGGAATTCAGACGCATTAGTAGAGATAATAATAAAGTACCCAGTAAACACAACCGTGACGTGTGACCATTTCACTCTTCCGCAACACAACTATCCGGGCTTCATTCAGTGCTCAGTCCCAGCGTACATCCCAAATCCGCGGCGCAGTTTCAGGTGCCAGTTTCTTCGGGAACAGTACTCTTTTGTTTATGGGCCAAAAACCATATGCCAACTGCGCCAAAGGCAACCACCCCACAGGTAATTCTGACGCGCTCTTCATCAACTGGCAAGGTCCACCCCTGGCCTGCTCCAGGACCTGTTAAAATTTCAAATGCGAAAAGGAAATCATAAATATGAAAATAATCGAGAACACCTTCCCAGGGCCAGGGGAAAGGTTCACCTCCTTCTGGAGAGGTAATCTGACGCCGCTCGCAAGGAGGAGGAGCTCTGTCTGGTTTCGAAGCTCAGGTCAGCCAGATTTATCTGGTCCTGTTCCCGCTCCCCCTGGATTGTGTTCCACAGCCAAACCATTTATTGCCCCGCTTTCCGAGTCAGATGCGGCTCCAACCACCTCCGTTGGGAGTGAGGCTGCTCCAGCAGTTTCTGCTCCAACGACTCCCGGTACAGGTGAGGGCGCAGAGGAAATAGTGAGAGAGGAACCTCCAGTGGCTCTTCTCCTACTGCAGCCTTGATTCTCTTGTCCATGGTGGATCCAGCAAACAGCACCCAAAAGCGTGCGCCCTACAAGGAGCCTGATCTCTGTGGTGCTCGAAGGACGTCCGGCGACGCCATGCACTACGGTCATTTTCTACCTGCGTTGCAGCGAAAGAAATGGGTGAGTTCGTCGAAACTATGAGAAGTATAATGGGTATGAGGCACTGCCACGAAAGACCATAAATAAATAAACGAACCCTTTACCAGTTGCTCAAAACTGAATAATGGGAAGAGAAGACATAGTACTGAGGAACTGCAGAGGCTTATCAAACATCTTAAGATGGAAAAAAATTCTGCATGCCAATCAACCAAGCGTAATATGTCTGCAGGAAGCGCATCTGAACAGCCCCCATACAACCTACCTGAATAATGACATGGTATTTACAAACGACAGAAATTTATGAACACACTCCTCGGGTGGTGTGGCCAGTGCCTCTCGAAAAACCGTAGCGTGTAATGCCATAAACACTGTCCTTGAGGCCGTTGCAATTCGAGCAATAATATGTCATAAGTTAATACCCGTATGCTGCTTTTACATCCCTCCAGACTTCAAGCTATCGAGGTCTAAGTTCGAGGCGCTAGCAGATCACCTGCTTGAACCTGAAATTCTTATAGGTCACCTCAGCTCAATTCTGTCTGTAGCTCTTCCTGCACGGATGCCCGAGAACGTCTCATCGAAAATTTATTAACACGGTCGGGAGGGCGCCTTAACAATATGAAACACACCACACTATAATTTAGGACACAACACATATTCATTCCTTAGCCATTTGCTCTGCAGTCCCCTTTCCTTCTCCTGTGTGGGGTGCGGCTGCAAACTCATATTGTAGTGACCACTTCCCAACTACACTGACATACATATGCTGTCATACCCAGAAAGTTCATGCATAACCAGACAGTTCACCTTCCCATAAGAGTTTATTGAAGCAAGCGTGAACTGGAATATGTTTACAGAAACGTCTAAACACTACCACACATCCATAACACGCCTACATGTTAAAAAAACGGCCTAGGACGTTGAACAAGCGACCCAAAGTTCATTCCACGGCCTCCACTGCCCCGCCAAACCAAAGGAGGCCGTAGTGCAATGAGGAGTTCAGACGCACGACAAACCCAGAACAAGGCTCGGGATACCTTCGGCGGTACCCCACGTCGGATAATGGGATGTCAACCAAACGGGCAAGAGCTCATGGAGAGTGTTTGTGCCACGAGGCAAAAAGTGAGAGTTAGCGTGCCTTTCTTGCATCCATATACTCATGCAAAGCCACGCACAAAGTCGCAAAACGAGTACGAAAGCTCGAAGGACAACAGACACCTAGCCCTCCCGTGGTCACGACAACAGGAGACGCATTTGAGGATCAGGCTAACAGACTTGCACAATACTTCCAGCACGTATTCAGTTATGTACACTAATCAATCACTTTCAATACGAAAAGAACTCCTTACGCGATGATAATAATAATTGAAACATGTCTTGCAACTGCACTCTTTCACTTGGTGAACTGAGTATAGCTTTGAGCACGTGTAAAACTTCAGCTCGGGAGAGACAACATTCCATACACTGGGATACAACACGTACCCACAGACACTCTTGAAACAGCTCTACACCTATACAACAAAATATGGCTTTACGGGCATGTTCGAAAGCCCCGAAGGGAGGATATCCCACGCCGCACAGAAAGTGCGTCCCAAGGCCGACTCATCTATGGCCGCTTTCTGGCATGTACGGCCAGCATTCAGCTTCTGGCCGCCACTGATCATACGTTGAACAGCTAAAATTCCGACACCAGCACCTCGGTATTTCTCCGGTCGCCCATGTTCGGTAACACAACGCAGGTTCCCGGCTGCCAAATATTCAGTTTACTTTGGCAGCCGATGTTCAGAAAAATAACGCCCTAAGTACCGCCAGAGGGCATCCACTTTTCCTTCGGGAGGCGGTGTTCAACCGAAGCACGGCAACCGACCAGCCACATAATATTCGTATTCTTGTGGCAGTTCGTACTCTGGAAGAGAACGGCCGATGTGCGACTGCCGCGCATTTGCTCGGATAAGCGCGCGTCTGAAGGAAGGATATTCGTTTTGTTCGGGCAAAAGTTGTTATAAAGAATACCGGTCGACGTACGGCCCCAGAATGTACGTTTTTCATTCAGTTAGCGTCCTTCCGCTGAATTACAGCAAGCGAACGACCGCAGAATATTTGGCAACAGCTATTCTGGAGCAGACCAGCCGACTTAAGGTCTCACGGTGTCCGTCATTTTTTCGGTAAGCGGTGTACAGCCGAACAAAGGCAAGCGTCTGGGATACGAAATTCCACGGACAACTACTGTTTGGAAGAAGACCGGCCGGTGCGCGACCGAGTTTTTCCTTTCGTGAGGATAAAAAAGGTTATGGAGTCTAGCGATCCAGACGCGTTTTTCATCCGCTCATTGTTGCTGTGCTTTAAATGAACTAACTTCGTTCGTCAAGTAGCAATAAGTGGTACTAGGTGAACCGGCTAGATGCCAGGATTCACTCGACATTACCTGTTCATGTTTTAGGCCATCCGAATGCCATTTATTGCCACACGAAGACTGTGCCAAACCGACGGGCGAGATAAGCCTCGCCAGTCATAACGCTACCATGCTTCGCCCACCCGCCTCGTCGACGCATCATTCCGGAGATTCATGCCGCCTCGAGAAATGGAGAGCTTTAGAAACCCGACCCGTCATAGATGTCCTACCCGAGATTACGGTGGTTCACCGAAAATTAGTGGCCTACTAGAGCATCGAGCAAGCGCCCAACATGCCGGAGCTCAACCGGTAGGCCACTAATTTTCGGTCTGGTGCCATGTCAACCAATGCCATGTCAACGATTCCGCACAAAACAATTAGAAGTGCGCGGGAAAGCGCGAGTTTTCGACAGTTCTTCTGAGAATAATATTGGGAAAATTAGTGTTGCATTATTTTGTTCCTACTAAGCATATAAAAAAATAGGCTACGCATATAATAGGCTAGGCTTCTAATAGGCTACATTCGTGCGTTTGTAGGCTAAACTTCGTGCCGTGCACTGTTTCTTTATGTGATTTTATGGCTTCGTATTTAAAAACCAGGGTAATTTTAGGTTTGCTATGACAGGAGAGCCTTTTCAAAGACAATGCCTATCTTTTAAAGTAGTTGCGGTGTTTGAAAGTGAGCTTACCTAGAACTGGCATATGACACTTTTGGTTGAACATAATCTTTAGCATCGTAGCAATCACGGATTTCGTCAGGTTTTTCTTGCTCAACGCAGCATGTTGAGTTCACGCATGATTTCGCTCTTGCAATAGATAAGCGTAAAGTACATGACTATTTTCTTCGACTACAAAAAAGCATTTGACGCTGTTCCATATGACCTTCTTTTGAGTTCATTGAGGTGTATAAGCCCAATGAATCTTTTATTGCATAGCTAGCCCAGTATCTCTCTCTAAGACGGCATTTCGTCGTTCTCAATGCCTGTTCTTCGGGATATGTTTCGGAAAACTGCTTTGGGAGGAGCTCAAATTTTTGAATGATTGCATCTCCGATCAGCTCTCAATAATTGCATCAAGGCACGAGGACGCTGAAAATAAACTCAAACGCAATAATTTGCTGTTTTTGGGTATATAGGTAGAGCCCAAAGAAGAGTAAGCTGAGCCTTAAAACGAGATAATAAGGTTGCGATAGGAAAAACCGAAAATTGAAGCCAAGAGTTAGCACTTTGAGGGGGAACATAGGCACGACTAATACCTAAAAGGGAAAACAGACCCATCATGGCAAGACGGACCTTTTTGAAGGACGAACAACGCATGAAAACTTCTCGCTGGCTACGCGACAAGCTTCTTGAGTTTCCAAAGCCTGAAAAAGTGTCTCTCAAGCTGTCAGTTGATCGCCTGCTCGTGAATAAAAAGACATACACGTAAAGCAAAGTCGCTCACGCAGTTGTCATGCCAGATAGATGGCTTGATATCAGCACGTGTCCTGGAGAAAGTTCTCCGCAGAAGCCACTCATATCTGGGACAAAGTTGGCAGTGTCTTTTGCAAATATCATTAGCATTCTGTCTAAGTATGATTTAGTCTCTTGCTTACTTTAAGATAACGAATTGAATATTCTTGTGTTCACCGAAACAGGGCTTAATCCTGACACACTCGCCGACGGAATTCTGCCACATACGCAGTCTTGTAGTGTCTATCGCCCAGATAGAATTGGAAAAAGAGGCGGGGGCGTTTTCTTAGCCACAACAAAATCTTTGCCATCATGTATCATCCACTCCAACTCAATCGCAGAAATTATGTACGTGGCTGCAGTAATTAATTTATACAACCAAACTGCTACTATGTGTTTGTTATCGTCCGCCTGACGCCAGTACATCGTTCGTTTGTGAACTACGCGGCTGTTTAACCGCGGCTGTTCGGATCTGTCCAGCACATTCTGTTAATTTGATCGGAGACTTAAACTTACGGTAATAAATTATGATAATACATCGTCGACTTTTAAAACGTCAGTTCAATTTAGAAATGTCACTCTAGATTTCAACTTGTGTCAGGTTTTTCACAAACCTACCCGTAGTAATCACACTCTCGGCCATTTACTCACCAGTGCTCCCAAAAAGATTAGGCTCGTAGCGCACCTATACGGTATTGTTGACCCCAACTTACTTCAAATACCCGTCAATGTTCAGTTACCTTTTACAGGCGTCACAAATAACTTAAAACGTGTAATAATAGGGCAAACGTTTCTAAAATAAATGCAGAACTTGAAATATTTTTCAATATTATGCTGCTCCCTTTTAACAATTGAAGGCAACAGGGTTTGTCTCAAGAATAAAATCTCGGAGCTAATTCACCAATACATCCCGATGTCTCGATAACTAAAAACAAATCAATTCCTTAGTTCTCTGAACTGCTGCGCAAGGTTAGCAACAAAAAGAAACGTCAGTACAATACAGCTATACGTATCAACAGTGCTCCTGCATGGGAAAGTTATAAGCTATGTTTTCAAACCGACTCATCTGCTCTAACTAAAGCGAAACATAATACTTTTTAAAAGATTTACCTTCTCTTCGTCAAGCGAATCCGAAACAGTTCTAGCAAGTAATATCCCCTGACCGCGACTCAAACCGGATCACTTTACACAGTGACACCTCAGATAATAAAGGTACCTCTGCATGTAATCCACTTTTAATCCGTTTTCACCCTACAGGATCACACCTATTTTACCAACGTCAATGATTATTACTTGATACATCTCGCTTACCGTGGTCGCAAAACCACGCGCCGCTCCTCCCGTGTGAAGTATTGGGCTGCATACCAGAGAAGTATTGAGCTGTGTGAAGTATTGGGCTGCATACCACCAACATAAGGTATAGAAGCTGGACGTAGACGTGTTCGAAGTATGCACACTTTTGCTTCATGATATTGTAACGTGGGAAAAGACGAAGCAGTTGTCTTGAGGGAAAACAACTTTATTGGAGCGAACTTGTGCTCCCCTAACAACTCATAGAATACACAAAGTCGAAGCAGCAGTCAACAAAGCGCCGTGCTCAAGCGAGTGTCGACGAATCGAATACCGCGGCGTCGGCTCTGCAGGTTTTTATCTTTAGGCGCGACTGCTTCTCCAACAGTCGATTTACATCCAGAACATTGCCGATCAAAGAAGGTTATTCTAGGTTGGTGACGTTAGTTCGATACACATTCTTTATCAAAGCAGATAACAAGTGCGGAATAAAAATAAAGAATGGAACAAGCGCTTCACTTCGCCCACGGATAACAGAGATAACACAGCCCAGCGCAGCTGATAGGCAAAAGCATAAACAAACAAACCAAATGCATGATTCGCGGCATTACCCCCCTCTCAGTGCATCGACCCGACGTTAAAATAAAATACAGTCCGAACAAACAACAAAAAGAGTTCGTTATCTTGCGTAGTATTTTATGTACGGAAGCATCGCGTCAAGCATCGTAGTTGGCCGTGTTCCGTAGACAAGCTCCAACGGGGTAATCTGCGTTGTTTCCGGGATAGCTGTTTTGTACGCAGACGTGACATACGGGAGGACTTCGTCCTAAGTCGTATGTACAACATCGACGTACATAGATCATCCGCGGTCGTCTTGTTCGGAGGTAGCGTTTGTCCGTTCGTTTGGGCGTGGTACGCCGTCGTTTTTCGATGATCCGTGTTGCTGTAGTGTAAGTTTGTTGCGTACGGACCGCAGTGAAGGCCGTTCCGCGGTCCGTGATGAAGACTTCAGGGGCTCTATGTAGCAGCATAACTTGGTTTGTGAAGAACTTGCCGACTTCTGGAGTCCCCCTCGGAAGAGCGGCGGTCTCTGCGTAGAGCGGCATGTAGTCTGTTTCCACGACACTCCATTTGTTCTGGGATCGTGACATAGGAAACGGGCACAGAAGGTCCGCTCCAATCTGTTGGAAGGGCCTCGGTGTGACAGCTATCGGCTGCAGAAGTCCCGCGGGTCTCGTCGGCGGCGTTTTTTGTCGCTGACAGTCAAGGGAGCTGCGGACGTAGTAGGACATATCGGTTGTAAGGCGGAGCCAGTAGTACTTCGTTATTTTTCCAATAGTGCGTGCTGTGCCGAGATTTGCGGACGACGGGTCATCGTACCACGCTTCCAAAATTTGGTCACGAAGGTCTGCAGGCACTACAAGAACATAACTTATTCTCGTTCCGGGGTGCAAATTTTTTTTCACGAGGGTGGAGTTTTTGAGGCTGAATGGTGGTAAGTTTCGTTTGAAGGCCCTAGGCACGGCGACATTGCGTCCTTCTAGGTAGTCGATCATGACGCGTAACGCGGGGTTGGCACGCTGCTGGGCGGCTAGGTCGCTCCCAGTTACGACTCCGAAGAACGGCTGTCTGCTTCGCAGTCTTGAGATAGTGGTCGACGGGGGCACGCGACAGGCATTTGGTGCCGGAGTGTTTCCTGCCACATTTATAGACGCTTGTAGCGTCAACGTCGTGTAAGCGCAAACTCCATCACCCAAGACGACCAGATGGATCGTTAAAATTGGCGAGCCAGCACAGCACATGGTGATATGTGAAAACCTTGAACGGTCTGCCATACACGTGTATGCGAAATTTCGAAATGGCCCATAGGATGGCCAGGGACTCTTTCTTGGAGGCAGAGTGGTTTTTCTGCTCTTTCGACAGACCACGGCGGGCATTGGCGATTACCTTTTCGACCCCGCTTTGCTTTCGGACGAGAACGGCACCCAAACCTATATCACTCTCATCCATGTGCATTTCCGTTTCGGCGTTTTTGTTAAAATGAGAGATCACGGGCGGGATTTGCAGCCGTTGTTGCAGATCGCAGAATGCTTCCTCTTGGGCACTTTCCCAGCTGAAAGGGGTGCTATTTTTCGTCAAGCGTGCGAGTGGCTCAGCAATGCGTGCGAAGTCTGCGACGAAGCGCCGGTAGCGCAGTCAGAGAAATCTTCCCACACCCTTCTTGTCTTTCGGCCTTCGGATGTTCGCTATGGCTGAAGTTTTCGCCAGGTCAGGCAGGACTTCCACGGTGTTGGTGACGTGGCCCAAAAACTTGAGTTCCTCGTACGCGAAGCGGCACTTTTCAGGCTTCAGCGTTAACCCCGACGTACGGATTGGTTCGAGTACCAACTGCAACCTTGCAAGGTGTTCGTCTAAAGTCCGGCGACTACAACAACGTCATCGAGGTATACGAGCAGGTGTGCCACTTCAGACCAGCTAACACAGTCTCCATGACTCCCTGAAACGTTGCTGGCACCGTGCACAGCCCAAACGACATCACCTTCAACTCGCATAAGCCGTGCGGGGTTATTTTAAATGCAGGTTTCACTCGATCTATCTCGTCCACTTCAATTTGCCAGTAAGCTGTCTTCAGATCCCTCGATGAAAAGTACTTCGCGTGCCAGAGGTTTTCGAGGGCGTCGTTAATTCGTGGCAGTGGGTAAATGTTGTTACTGGTGATATTGTGCAATCGCCGGTAGTCAACGCAGAACCTTAGTGTGCCCTCTTTTTTCTTCAAGCGTACGACCGGAACAGCTCAGGGGCTCTTCGATGGCTGTATAATTTCGTCACTGAGCATGCCTTCGACTTGTGACCGGCTGGCTTCCCGCTCGTGTGAAGACACGCGGTACGGTGACTGTCACGTAGGTCGGGCTCTATCTTGGGTTATAACTCGGTCCTCCGCTAGGGGTGTCTGACTTAATGTTAAGTTCGACGAAAAACATTGGCTGTAGCGATGCAGCAAATCCAATAATGTGTTTGGTTTTCTTGCGGCAGCGCCGGGCTCACATCGAAAGGATGCGGCAGCTTGAAATCATCTGCGCATGCGCGTTCAAAGTTGGACCGCGATCACTTGACTTGTTTCTTGCGTTTCTCCGAGTAACGCAATTGCAGCGCCCTTGTTTAGATGCTGGTACTCCTGGGTGATGTTAGTTATCAAAACGTAGGATTTGCGTTGCTTAAAGCGCGCAATGCCTTTTGCGACGGAGACACCATGGTCGAGAAGGAAATTTTGGTCACTCTCTACCAACGCCGCCGGTATAAACATTGCCTAACGCGTCACCTGCTTTCTAATGGGAGCGATAGGGAGGGTTAGTGCGGGCACACATCCGGTATGTGGCGCGCGGCGGCGGACGTCCCGCCTTACGTCACTGCTCGCGAGTCAAGAACAGTGCACCCACTTCTACAGCGTGTGTTTGTCAGCTTGACTCGAAAGCGTGGGAGCGCTGCCTGGGGAACACCATAAAAACTGTCAACTATTTTGCATAGCTTCCGGGGAGCGGCACTCGTTGGTAGACATAAAAGCCCGTACGAAGGCTACGGGGTGGAAAAGGGTAAGAGAGGGCAAGAGGAGAGTGGCTGTTTGGCCATCTTTCGCGGCGTTGCTCTTTACAATAGTGTCAATGTCAGGAGCAGCATTCCACAGTAGACGGTGATCATCAAGTTTCCGCGAGGTGGCAGGGTGACGTGGTCGTCGACGATCCTTAACACAATATGATGTTCGCGGTTCGGCTGCGGCGTCATTTAGTGATCGGAGGAAAAAAAATATCGACTTGGTCTGCAGATCAGTTATTGCGCCGTTGCCCGTCAAAAAGTCCATCCCGAGAAATACGTCGCGGGAGCAGTTAGGCAAAATGCCGAACGCAGCCGGGTACATGGTGCCGTCTATGGTGACGCGCGATGGGCACGTTCCACTTGGCATTACGAAATGGCCTCCTGCTGTGCGTATGTGAGGACCGTCCCGTCTTGTCGTAATTTTCATAGCTTAGATGCGAATCACCCGCTCATTACCGAGTAGTCGGCTCTTGTGTCGATGAGGGCGACTACGTCAAATCCGTCGATGAACAACTGGACCTAGGACGCCGCATTCCTCTAGTATTGCGTGCGTCGGGGCGTCGTATCTCGGCTTGTGCATGTCGGTGGTCGGGCACTATGCGCCATCATTGTCGCCGCCTTCTCAGCGGCAGGCTCAGTCACGTCAGGTACGCCTCGCGCCTTGTGGCTGTCGTCGTGTTCGCAAGTCAGGTCAGGGTTAGGTCAGGTCGTCGGACTAAGGGCATGTCGTTAATCACGGTGTTCGGGGCGTCCTGGCACCGTTGGAGGGTTTTCGTTTTTCCGCCGTTGTGCAACTTCACCTCCAGAAGTTACTGCTTTTATTTTCCCCCGCTTGGGGTGGGGGACCTTCCACGTGCGAAAATAGCATCACTACGGCGGTTCGGCGACTGGTATGGGTAGGGCGATGGCGATCGGTGGAAACGGGCTGGGCCAAGGCTGATTTGGGATATATACTCGTCGATATTGCGTGGTCGTTGGCCAGGGAGAGAGCGAGGGGCACGATGGAGAAACCACGGAGTCCGAGCCTCATGTATGGGCAGCGAAGGTAGATGTGGTCGGCCTCTCCGCAGTGGTAGCAAAGCGGAGGATTATCGTGGGTTCGCCATGCCCCGCACATCCACCAGATGTCACGTGGCCAAAGACGAAGCAGTTGTCTTTTGTGAAAACAATTTTATTGGAGCAAACTTGTGCTCCCCTAACAGCTTAAAGAATACACATGCGGCGAAGCAGCAGTCAACAAAGTGACGTACGCACATGAGTGTCGACGAATCGAATACGGCGGCTTCTGCTCTGCAGGTTTTTACCTTTCGGTGAGAGTGTTTCTCGACAGTTGATTTACATCTAGAACATTGCAGATCAAAAAAGATGATTCTAGTTTGGTGACGTTAGTTCGATACACAGTCCCTATCAAAGCAGATAACAAGTGCGGCACAAAAATAAAGAATGGAACAAGCACTTCACTTGGTCCACTGATAACAGAGATAACACAGACCGGCGCAGCCGGTCGGCAAAAGCATAAACAAACAAACCAAATGCATGGTTCCTGGCAATATGCTCTTGCTCATACCACAGCAAGCACAGTTTGTTCTACACCCTTGGTTACTTTTCGCTGATGACAAAGTGAATCGGCTATACAGATGTCTTAGATGGCAAGTAGACAGGGCTTTTTTTACTACCAGACCATTTCTGAATTTCGTTGACGGACCTGCTTTGAAGGTGGTCAATATTCTTGTCTATTTATGAATTGATATTTTTCATGTGGTAAAATGTTTGCTGCAGAAGTGAGCAGGTTGACTGCTGTATTTTCCACTTCAGTTTTAGTATGTCAAATAAGTAGAGCAGTTACTTCAGTCGCCGCAGTGGAAGGCACTTCCAGTTTTTCGCATAGCATTTTAATTGAATCACTTTGGTCCACACCGCTGCCAACTGCAATAGCAGCCCCCAAACAACCAAGCTGCTTATTTGGGGGCTCCACAGCTATGTAAATATTTGTTATGCGGCGGGGGAATCAGGTGGCGCAAGTCGTCATCGGAGTCCCGCGGCAACACATTGGTAGAAAGCCAGAAACAGGCAAATATTGTGACCCGCCGCGGTGGCTCAGTGGCTAAGGCGTTGCGCTGCTGAGCACGAGGTCGCGGGTTCGATTCCCGGCCGCGCCGGCCACTTTTCCGATGGAGGCGAAGAGCAAAAACGCCCGTGTGTACGAGATTTCGGCGCACGTTAAAGATCCCCATGCGGTCAAAATTAATCCGGAACCCTCCACTACGGCGCGCCTCATCGCGTGCGTTGCGTCGGCGCGTTAAACCCTACAATCAATCAAGGCAAAGATTGTGACGATTGCGGCTGCCCTTGGGGGGGTTGAACCAACAAGAATTTCCTGCACGTGATCATCGAGGGCTGTTTTGGTCACCCTCTATTATCCCCCTGAAACATGCCAAAAAGCTCCAGGAGATGATGCTCTAGTAATGATTACCTTCTCTTAATCAACATTGTACCACACCACGTTTGCTTCCCAGAACACACCAGCAGCCCCCATTAATCGCACCCCCACTCTCGAGCAGTGGGTGCACGCGCTGTGGAGTTTGGCCCGTAAGGACCAGCGACAGTTGGCGGGCCGGGCACGCAGGACCGCAGCCGCCGCAGGGGCCCTGAACTGACGGCTTCTCCCGCTTTCAAGCGCGAACCTCTTGTATAAATGTTTTTTTACCACCACCACCACCATCTCTCTACCAGCAGTTGTCTTACACAACAAGTTTGCTGCGGCTGAACTGGCAGGAGTGACATCGCTTGTAGTATTCGCATGATGCAGCTTGGCTGTAAGATCGGTGCGTAACAGACATGCGCTAAGCCAGAATTCACGCGGCGCATCCTGTTTCAATCGTGGCTACCGCGGCTTGCAGAGTCAAGTTCGGCTATATTCTGCAATAGCTTTTCTTGAGGTAAATAACAGCTTTGGCAATATTGCTCGTAGTACTAGCATATTTGGCCTTGTCTGCAAGATCGGTGCGTGGGAAACAAGCGTGATAACTGCCATAATTCGTAAAATATGGCCAAAATATGGCCAAATACGGCAGGTGAATAACTGCGGACGACCCTTATGAGTATATCAAATTCTTGGTGGCCGGAAACACCGGTCACGGTAGCCTAGTGGAGGGGTGTTAGGCCGTCCGACTCTTTCAAATCATTCAAATGACCGCAAAACCAGATTCGTTTTATTTTTGTACATTGAGAATTTGGTAAACACTTTTTTTGGAGCAGAAAGCCGATTTATTGGGCGAAACGCCGAGAAGATATGAGTTATCACTGATGCCTCCGATCCTACTCTAGTGCCCAGAAGCGCACCACGTGGGCTACTTGAAGTAGCCACTCTGCTTGTCCTTCCTGTTCAAGGTATGTGATAGCCATCCGAAAGCCACGGCGAGGTTCACGTTGAGTAACGGTTGGTCTGTCTTCCCCGCTGGCTGCTCCTGTCGACACGGAGCTTTCTTTGAGTTGATGTAACTGTTGAGCGGATGCACCGGCAAACTCCAGGATTTGCTCGTCTCTCACAGGCTCCAAGGTGTTGGTCTCTTTCTCTATTTCCAAATGGCCACTGCTTCTTCATCTGGGTTTTTGCACCCAACTGTTGCGGAGCTTACAGCCTTGCCACTTATGTGCAGCGTATATTTTCACGAACTATTGTCGTCCTGCTATCTTGTTTTGTGCCCCAGAACTTTCTCTTTCCAGCATATGCCGCGTAGAGAAGTCGTCACTACCCTAGAGTGTTGTTCGCTGATCATGAGTGTTCTCGATCTAATTCGATGGTACTGGAAGGAAGCTTCCACCCCCTTCTTAAATGCATGCTTCGGCTTTGTGTGCTTCGGCCAACGGTGAATTCCTAGCACCCGCTAGGGCCTCTGGGGGTAACCCGTCATTTTTTCTACTTTGTGCTTTGTGACCCGGGTGCATATTACCGTGACAAATATGCCTGTAATTACCCGTTTCGTCCCCAAAATCCGGATTTCCGGTTTCTATATTAACAGGGCAGAGTTACATGGTGAGAAACCGGTCGCCGACAAGTTCGTCCATTCCACCCGCCTTTCGTGGTCCCCTTTAACGCAACTTTTTATCAACGTGTACTATCCTCCAAGCTTGTCTATTGTTACACAAAAGGCAAATATTTTAATCTGTACAAACACGTTGAGTCGTGCACTTGGTCTGAAGTTTATGCTACAAGCGATGCAGACAAACCAGCGACCGAACTCTCCACGCTTATTAAGGAGGCACTTGTTCAGCACATCCCGAAAAGGCAATTAATTTCCGGCCATTTGCCCTCATGGTTTTCTAAAGAATTAAAAACAACATTGCGCAAGAAGGAAATGTTTCATCGTCGTTTCAAGAAAACTGGGTTGACTGTTTGGTACGCAAAGTTCAGGGCGTTTTGTTCTCGGGTAAAAAAGCAAACGCAACGTGGTGAAGCTATGAACGAAAGACGAGTGGAGCATAACTTGCGCTCCGATCCAAAGTCTTTTTAGAAATATGTGCACGACCACACGCGCCAATCTTCGCAAGACATCTCTTTGCGCGTGCGCACGGATTCTGGAAACCGCCATCTGTCCTCACAGAGGGAAGTCGCGGACACGTTTTCGTCCTTTTTTAGCGAATGTTATTTGCCACTTAGCGCACGAGGTTGTCCTGATTTGCGTGCAGGAGATACAGATCAAAACGCCAGTACTGATACCTGCTCCCTTTTCACTATTACCGTCTCTGACGTCATAGCGGCGATAAACAAGCTCCGACCTAAACGGTCTGTGGAAGCAGATGAAATCCCGCTGTTCATCATCAAAGAATGTTGCTCGCTTATCGCCCCTGTATTGACCTATGTATTTAATCTTTCGCTCAACACTGGTGTCTTTCCAGAACTTTGGAAAAAAGGTATTGTCGCCCCATTTTTTAAAAACAGGTGATGCTTGTAACCGGTCCAACTACCACCCGATTTCTTTGCTTTGTGCCTTTTCGAAGGTTTTTGAAATAATTCTGTGCAGGCGCTTCTCTGCTCATCTGTTCAAACTGTTACCAACTCAACAGCACGGCTTTGTGAGAGGGCGATCTGTTGAAACTAACCTCTGTTCCTGACCCACGTGTCCCCTGTGGTCTCAAACGGAGGTCGGGTGGACGGCATTTACTTTGATCTATCAAAGGCATTCGACAGAGTCCATCATAAATTACTCATACGAAAGCGAAAAGGCTATGGCTTCTGTCCCACGCTGTGTAAATGGATACTCAGTTATTTATCAAGTCGCCAAAATTATGTCCGTGTTCATGATATTTTGTCCATACCCTTTGTTGCGACCTCTGGAGTGCCACAAGGGTCGTTATTGGGCCCACTGTTGTTTCTTGTTTTTATAAATGATGTGGTCAATTGTGTAAATTATGGAAAAGTACTTCTGTCCGCGGATGATATGAATCTGTTTTCAAAAGTTCAGTCAACAGAAGACTGTGTAAACCTGCAGAAGGATATTTTGCCATTTCGCAGTGGTGTATGAAAAATGGTTTATCTCTAAACACGTCTAAAACCAAAATCATTACTCTATCGAAGCAGAAGGCGCAAGTGTTGTTTTCTTACAAGGTGGGAAACGAAGCTATTTTTCGCGTAAACGTTATCAAAGATTTAGGAATAATTATTGGAAGTCATATTAATTTCAAACCGCATGTTGCGTCCCTTCGTAACACCGGTTTTAAACTACTGGGTGTAATTTCGCGCATCACACGCAATTTCAAATGCCCGGATACCATCATCCACTTGTTTTGTTTTTTGGTGAGATCGCGTTTGGAATTTGGTTCCGTTGTTTGGAACCAGCTCCCAAAAACGTATTCCCACCTAATAGAATCAGTCCAGAAGCGCCTCGTTAGAGTTAGCTATGACCGATATTTCGAACGTAAGGTTTATTATGAATACCATTCCCTTTTAAATAAAATAGGCATCACCGACCTAGAAGGTCGCCGATGTTATCGTGACGCCATGTTTTTCTATAAGATACTAAACGGTCATTTTGACGCTCTCGATTTACTGCACAGCGTCAATCTAAATGTCCCTCAGCGATTCACGCGCCATTGTACATTATCTACCCCCGGTATGCCACATAGCAAATCACCTGCTGAACGGCTGCAAATTCTGTGCAATCGTATGCCAACAGATATTGATTTCTTCATGCCTGAAACTGTTTTTACTCGTACCTTAAGAAATCTGTTTCTAATGCCATGCCTTGTGGTTGTGCCTTCCATGCACGGTTATTTCACTGATAAATCTGTGCTCGCGATATCGGCATTTTCTTGTAGCTATTTTGAATTAGTGATGTTTTTAATTTTCACTTTATCACATTTTGCTATCTGACTTGTGTACCAATGTAAGAGCCTCTATGGTGTATTGGACACGCAATAAAACATGAATGAATATTGCGGGGTGTCCATATTAGCGGGCCCATATTAACAAGACATGACTGTATGTTATTTTCACGATTTCAAACAATGCTAAAAAAACTGCCCATGCGATTTCAACTTATGTTGTGGTAGTTCATTTAGTATTACGGAACATCATTTACTTCAGAGCATCACACAAACAAAAGTAACGCAGCGATGTCCTCGATAGCCTTGGTTCCCCTTCATCATTACTGTCTCAATCTTTGTTCATGTCGTTAGCCTTCCCCAGTAGCAGGCACCTTGTGCTTTAAGTGAGAAGCAGAAACTTCCTTGAAATTAAACATGCAGACTTGGTATCACAGAAAGAAAAAAAAGAAGCATTATCCGCTCTTCTTTAATTACCTTTTATAAAAAAAAAACTTAAAATAACGTCCGTTCTTACCATATGTACATCTCTCCATATCTCTAGTCAGTTCCCCTCTTCTCACTACACCTTTTTCTCTTATTTTTCATTCTTTTTTTCTTTTCTTCATGCTTTTCTTTTTCTTTTCTTGTTTTTTGTTTCGTTCTCCCTCGCTTAATTTTTCATCTCACGTAGCATGTCAGGCTCATTGCTGGACAAACCTCGTCAGTATCACTAAACCATTCTCGTTCTGTTAAAATTACGCAGTAAAGCACGTACGCTTGTCCTGTCGAGTAACTTCAGTAGTCTGAGGTCTTTCTGAAATGGGCTATCAGTATTTTAAAACGCCTTTGTTCGTATTTTGTTCAGGAAAATTTACCTGACATGTGATGAAAAAATTCAACAAATTGGGGAATTTAAAGTCATTTCATACACACCCGGTTCTGCAACACGACACAAAAACTTTATAAGGATGCGAGCATTCGTTCTTACTGCGAAATATTTTAAACTGTTTTGAACACGGGTACCGCATATCTGTATGCCACTAAACTTTAGCAATGCCTCTAGGATACATTTAGGTGATATATGTTGAACCAAACAAGTGGTCACTGTAGACCGGCCATGTTCGGAAGCAGCACTGTGAACGAGCAAGCAAGGACACTTGGACGGAAACGCGAGCGCGCCATGTTCCGCAGATTAGCTCGCAACTCTGGACCGGCGGCCTTTCGGGGCGGGCAGGAGCGGTCTTGGGACTCCTCGCGCCATCACCTTGTCAAGGCAAACTAACACAGTGACGTCACCAGGTGGTGTGACACGACATTATGACGTAACAGATCCCCACGGTGCTGAACATTCGGTCCCGGCTGGGACATTCATAGAAATATTTACTTGGATAGTTCACCAGTGCCAAAATCAAAATTCATAAATCCGTATCCGTATCTATATCCATGTATGCGCTACCTGTTGCTGGCGCGTTTTCTTCAGTTCAGGAAAAGTGAACCTGGATATCCACATTTAATTATGCTGATAAAAACTTCACAGGGTGATTTCTGCCCTCCGGGCATACGCGTGTGTTCAACACACGGGCACGGGTAGAACGCACGTAGAACTATCATCGCCATCGGCTTCATAAAAGACTGACGTTGCGTCCAAACCAAGCCTACTGTTCGCAAGCTCAAGACGGCAGTAAAGGATAATTTTACTTTAGAAACTTCGTTTCTACTAGAGTACGTACGCATCTTTTATGATCTGCACTTTGTTTGGAGGGATTTCTGGTGTTTATGGATCAGTATTTCACTAGACCACCCCTCTCATTTGCTATGAAAGCTTAGGTGACCTAGGATACCTTCTGCGCTTCTTGGATTTACCAGTTCACAATTTCCGTGACAGCCAGCATCACATTTTGCTAAATATAGACCTTGGCGATGCTAATGGTGCTGTAGTATAGGGCTACTCGTTATTTCAAATCATGGAACGCTCTTTAACAACGGGACGTGTGTATGTGCAATCATGGATGAAATAAATACAAGCCGCGGAATGCACGGCCGAGGATACCGGTGGCGTCACATGGCAGCGGCCCTGGAAAGCGCTCGGAAATGCGGAGTATAGATATCGGGAGCAAGGGTGCATGCCGCACTGCGGTATGTCTCCCTCGCTCGCATGTTTGTCTTGTCGCCACGCTGCAAGAGCGGTGCAAGCACTGCACGTATTATACCGCCGGAACAGCTGAGGGTGTTGCTCGCGCTGACCGCAATGCGGCGTGTAATTGCTTGCAGAGGCGGCCAGTGCTTGCAAGAGCAATGCGTGCACGCTCTCGGAAGGCATACAGTTGACAGGTCGCAGGTTCATAGCGTACGAGCCTCAACCTGATGTCCAAAGATTATCACTTCCGAACAAATGGAAGAAGCTATCACCTATTACACAAATGATAACGTAAAGGTCGTTGCGGCGGCGAAGAAGAAGCAAATCGGCTGGAATCGTGGACTTAAACGTTGCGGCGGCGAAGAAGAAGCCAATCGGCTGCAATCGTGGACTTGAACCATCGTAAAGGTCATGAAGGTTGCGTAGAGCTTCGCTACCTTCAAGACATGCATTAGTGTGAGCTTCTTTTATTTTTTGCTATTGCTCACGAGAAGCTTGGAGCAGTTCTAGCCGTTGAAACATTCGTAACTTGGCACTTGCGTCTCTTTTTTCTTAGACAATTGAAACCGTGGACTGGTTAGGAAGACCGCTGCTGTTAAACATAAAAACGAGTCTTATGGAAAGCTGCGCTGCGCTGCTGCAGATTAGAGCCCTGGAATGCAAGCCGCGCTACTGCAGCTAAAATCTTTCCTTGAATAGAGAACGATGGTTCTCTATTCAAGGAAGCGTAGAATTTACAGCTTAGATCGCGCTGACAAAGAAAAGCAGCAGACGGTCTCGGAAAGGACGTTTACATCCTATGAAATCATGGTGGCAGTATAGACAATTTATTTGGATCCTCTTCAATTTAAAAGCGAATCTACACCTAGCACTTATTCAACCTTCTTGTACGCTAAAATAAGTTGTGCTTCCCGAGCAAACATCCTGCCAAGCGTTTTCTGCACAAGTAAACGGACCTATTCAAATTTCGGCAGAGATGTCCCGGTTAACGTTTAACTTGTCAGAGCTGCGAGAAAAAGATTTTAAAGAAGAAAAATATTTCGTCTACAAGAAGGTCGTTTCTATTCTACATAAAAATTAAGTTTCTTGGGGTTCAGCAAACAAACTGCTGAGTTGTCCCATCCATGTTATGATGGTGCCCCGCCGCTGACTGTGGGCGTGCTTCTATGTTTGACTAGATTTGCCAAACCAAAAGAATCAGCAACCTTTTCATTATGGCCATCTGTCAAGGAGTGGACCACGTAAGGTTTCTTTCAGAGGATTTGAGACAGGGATTTGGGCATAGGTACACGCAGGGAATTATGTTCGGAAGCCAAACGAACAGACATGGATATTACACAAGGAGCAATAACATTGCTCAGGACGGTTCACTCAATGCTAATGCTAGACACACAGAAATCGAAACGTCCTGCATGGGACTTTCGACGAGGCCGCTGCTGCCGACGCGGCGGGGTTGCCTCGCAGTTATGAGGCCGTGAGGGCACCAGTTTCGAGGAACTTTAGCATTGCTCGAAAAGGTCGTAGATGTTCGTCAAACTTACTGGAAAAGATGACATCGTCCGATTAAACGAGGAAAGTAAGGCCGGCTAGACAGTGTCCATGAATTGCTGGGAGGTTGCTGGTACCGTACCTAATCCGAACGGTATCACTTCGAACTCATAAAGTCTATCTGGGGTAATGAAGGCCGGCTTTTCTCGATCTCGCTAGTCCACGTCTGTCGGCCGGTACCTAGTGTTAAATTCAATTGACCAGAAGTAGCGGGCCTGGTGAAGCCGATCCTGGGTGTTATGAATACGCGTGAGGGGGTACAGAGCTTTCTTTGTAATTTTGTTTAGCCCCTGATAGTCCACACAAACCCATTATGTTCCATCCTTCTTCTTTACAAGCACCACAGGGCAGTGCGGGGGTTGTTAGACGGCTGAAAAGCATATTCCTTCAGCATTTCTTGTACCTGAATTTGTATTTGTTTTCGTTCCACGGAGGATATTCAGTATGACTTAACATGTAGACGTGCGGCCTCATCAGTGAAAATTCAGTGTGTGGCAACGGTAGTACGGCCAACTCCGCAAGGCGTGGCAAGACAGCGACGGAATTCGCCGAGTAGTGCAGACAAGGCACACCTTTGCTGCTGCGAGAGTTTTGAGTCGACGCCTAGATCTACACGGCAACATTATTTTATGGGGATCATTTGGTGGCATCGGGCACAGTCTCACTAGCGGGAAATTTGGCTACCTCTTTCACTTGTGTTACAGCCATGCCCTTTATCAGATGTTGCGGCTCGTCTCGAAAGCTGGTGGCTAGAACTGGGGCACATCCATTGTGAAAGTTCAGTAGGCCACTGGGGACACCGATGCCTCTCTCTAGAAGAAACTGGATGCTCCCTTCTGAAAATGCTTCGGCATGAGTAGACTTGCCCACTTGAACCAATAACAAAAGACCGGCTTGCGGAGGCAGCTTTAAGTGTTCCTCCAAGACGCTTGCCACGCAGAAAATTGTGCTAGGCTGGCTCTGTGACGCTCCGGGCTTGCGCAGTGTGACGCTGTTGAAAAAGAGGTCAATCACGGCGCCGTATCTGCACAGAAAGTTTGTGCGAAGGATTATGTACGCACAGCACTTCTGCAGGACAAGAAATTTCACTGGGCACACCGCAGTAAAAATTTCGTCGCGGGTAGTGCACCGTTCAACAGGCGTTAAGAGGGGGCCTCGGGTGGTACGAATATTGTGGCCTGCCTACGCTGTCATCACATTCTGCAGGCGGCGGGCTAGCTTCCCACCCGGAATTCCGTAGTAAGCGCCTGGGTGGACCTCCCGACTCGTCGTGGTCATCTGTAATGACAAAGACATTGTTGGACGAGGCACATGAACGCATAGAATGTTTTCCGACGTCTGAGTGCGAGCGCCGCGGCGTTAATGGTGGTTCTCTGGTAGTTTTACCGCCAGCAGTACCTCCTCCCACTGCTGCCGCACTTAGTTTCCCCGGCGAGGCTGCGGCAATAGGCTGTGTCAGCGAGAAGAGCGAAGAGGCTAGGGCAGGCGGCGAGGCGAGAGTGGCGGCGATGATAGACGTGGGATAGATTCCTTAATTTCGCGAGGGCTTTCACCATAACGTGGGTTTGGATCGATTGGACGTAATCCCGCAAGCTCGAGCTCACAATAGGGAGAGCGGCGATAGATATGACCTGGCTCACCACAGTGGAAGCACCGCGACCTGTTATGTGGTGTTTGTCAGATATATGTCTTCCCTAGGCAATGCTGTTGTGCACGGGGTGGCCGAAAATGTGGCGACTCAATGGAACCCTGTCGCGAAATGTTTCCATCAGGTCCGGTGACTGACGAGTGCGGCTGGGGAGCTGGCATGGCGTACGCCACGGAAGGACGTTCGGGGACAACGTCGACGGGAGTGCGGGCCGCAAATGTCTGCTGCACTTCTTCCTTGACAGCCTGTACAACCGATACTGAGGCTGGCTGTTGGTACGTTGCGACAATTTTTGCAGTTCCTCCTGGAGTACCAAGCGGATAATTTCGCGGATGCAACTATGATTGGCTCTGTCTATGTGAAGTGGTGACGTCATAGCTGCAGAAGCTGTAGGAGCAGCCGCTAACCATTGGTAATGGTCCTTTTCGCTGCCAGCATTCGCTCAATGTTAGTGGCTTTAATCATAAACAGGTCAAAGGTCATTCACGGATTCAGAACAAGCCCACCAAAAATTTCGCTTCTCATGCCTCTCATAAGGGCACCAACCTTGCTTTCCGCGGTGGCCCCCGATACTCCCATGGACTCAATCACAGAATATATTCAACAAAACTTAACTTTGTGACGCTTTCGTTCGGCCCTTCAGAAGGGCTGAAGAGATCTTCAGCCCTTTGACGTTGCAAGCGGTTCGCCAAATATCCATGGAGACCCTCCTTGCTAGAGTCCCATGATGTGTGGTCCGCCTGATGGTTGACAATCCAGGTATGAGCCGTAGCCTCCAAAGAAAAGTACAAGCTGTTTCGGCACTGGTCCACCGTCCAACCATTGTGGCGAGCTACTGGCTTGTTCTGCGTGATCCAAGCTTGGACGTAATCGAAAGCATCCCCATGGAACGAGTCAGGAGAATGGGGCTTGACGGGTCAGTATACGATCGGTTTCCAGAACGCTTCTGTTTGCTGCTACTGAGACGGAATGCCAACAGTATGCCTTGCCCGTGTCCTTTTGGCATGCGCGGTCCGTCGCCCGAACTCCGGTTCGTGGCCCACGAAGCCTCGGAGAGTGTGCACACCCGTCTCTTAGAAGATGGCTCGCCGACCCGGGCTTAATAACGGGCTGCGTGGGCATGAATGGGACGTACGCGGCTTTCCCTGAACAAAATGCCACGAATGACACTTCGGGCTTCGATAGATCAAGGTTAAAGACCACGTTTAATAGCTGCAAACTGGAAGCTCAAACCCCGATTTCTTTACGCGAAGCGCTCCCTCGAGCGTTCCTGTCAAGTTCACTCGATTTGTTGGGGATTATGTTAGTGTCAGTATTTGTGAACAACTGCTTCTTCAAAAAGTACTGAAGGCTAAAGGCAGCTTATGTTTTTTTGTAAGGCTTACGGTAAACATAAATAACTTTATATCGATGAAAGCTTTGGTAAGACCTTGTCACGTAAGATTCGCTTGACTAAATTAAAGGTCTCAAAGAATAAATCAAACAACAAGAGACAGCATACAAAATAAAGTTACTTCACTTTTACACACGTCATTCATTTCGAAGCCATGCCCAAAGAAACAGAAAAGGTCTACTAATAAATAACCATATCCAGTACAGATGATTGGTCTGGGGATTATTGTTGCACGCATCACCTTTTTTGCTCCCTTGCAGTTCTTGTAATACGAATAATTCAAAAGCTTCTGTTGTATTCGTCGCAATTTTAAAACCAGTGAGGCATATTTTCATTTACTGTTTTTGTGGCCATACTTAACATCTTTTACGAATACCTTTAAACTTGGTGTTTTAAAAGCCAGGCTGTTGTAGGTCACGCCTTCTGGTCTGTCTGGTGTAGGTTGTGCGTAACGTAAGTTGAGGAGCAAGTTCTCACACCTGCCGCCGGCATCACAGAAACCGGCTTCCTGACCCACCGATAAATTGCGCAGTAGCCCTACAGAGCCGGATACCTTTCAGTTCGTTTCATATTTATTCGGGAATTTTACGCATTACAAATATACAAAGCATTGGGGATAGCCGTAGCCAGTTGAGGCCCAGATAAAAGATAGAGAGCAGGGAAAACACGAACTTAGTGAACAAGTCATCAAAAACAAGCACAATAATTGTTGCGCACACAATCTGTAAATGCCTGAGGCAACGGCACTGATATTCTATGAGGTTAGGCAGAAAACAAATACCAGTCAAATATAGGGAAAACAAATTAGAATATTTCACTCATTTTGCTATTACCCTCGCGATTCATTGTTTAATACGAAAGTATAAAGCACTCCCTTTATATTTCAGCAATTTTTTTTTCTTCTTTTTTTCAACTCATGCACCTGCCCGCCAACTTTGGTTAGGCATAAGGCCGCTGTCCATTTTGCCACATTTTCATTTCGCTGCCTTCATTTTATTCTTGTGCAGACTTGCGCTAATATCCACAAAAATGTGATATCAAATACGCGCTATTTAAAACTTGAACCACGCAAATTCTTTTCTTCTCTGAGATTACTTAATAAATAGCTTTCCCTGTTCACAATATTTCCTAAATTTATTAGCAGTGACGTCCTTCGCAGAACGTGGTATTAAAAGGGCACCTTGATTTATACCTGCTTTGGTGACGTACTCTACAGCTTCTGGGGCTACGGCCCGTTGGTTCAGTGGGCGGTTTATTGCGACACTAATGCGGGAATTGCACCGGGTAGGACATATTATAGCCAAGCATCTCACGCTCTGGGTTGTGTCCCTCCTTCCCTTGTTGTTGTCCGCCGTCCGCACTCTAATGCGCATGCGCGTCTCTTCAACCCCGTCAGCGTTTGGGATGACGTCAGTGCAGTCCATTATAAAAAGAAATAGGCGGCGCCCGGTTTCGATCCCACGACTCTCTGGCCGTAAAGGGAGGTTCATGGCGCTGTTCCCACTGCGCTACAAACCGAGACGGGAGCATGTGCTACGAACGCGCCTTATGTCCTTCACTCATTCAAACTACGTCAAGAAGCTACTGATACAACGAAGGCTCGCGAAGCTCAACGTCAACGGAAACGACGAACTGAAAACTTTATAGGAGGATGTTAAATTTCCCACGGGAAAGCTGCGGCGGGAAGCCCCACGCTCCTTGCAGCTCAACCAGAGAAGAGGACGAAGAGGGCGGGCAGCGGGGTAGGAGCGTGAGCACGCAATAAAGAAAGACGAGAACCAGGAGGCGTTCGATTAGGTAACGCGGGTGTGGGTCTCTTCTCTGTCTCTACATTTTTCTACATTTCTTTGTCTCTACATAGGGGTTCACACTACGTTTGCATTCGTGCTCCGATAAACGAAACAACATAACGGCAACACAACGGAACCTACACAGAACCCCCATGATGCTTCGTATCCTCCACATGGTTCCCCCCGGGAGTATGGTGTAATTTTTTGTCTTTTGTAATGCCAGAACTGTTTCTGTACCATGTAATCCTTTTGGAATGGCTATCTGGGGATGTTATTTCTTATTGCACGAGAAAACACTCCAATAATAATTATGTGCTGCTGACCTACGAAATTTCTCAGGGGGCTTGATTAAACGTACGACTCCTTGTTTAAAAAAAACTATCGCGCAAGAAGCACCGAGTACTTGGGCTTATTTCGAATTAAAAGGTAAAAACGCCGGCCGTCATTCATTGAGCTACGATTGGACTACGGACAAATCTTACCCTTTTTCCACGCTGCACGTATACAAAACTGCAAAAGCGAAATAACCAATAAATAGCTTTCCTAACGTTCGAAAACCCACATTCTAGAACACAAAAGCAGTACTGCTCATTTCGATCCAAAAGTATTAGTGTTAGGTTTTATAGTGTGCGCGTCTCAGTTTTATGGCGAATGATGTGGGGGCGTGTTTGATTCACCTTCTACTCTATACTTAATTCTCGCCATCTGTTGGCCCAGCGCCATACAATGGCAGGTGCTTTAAAACTCATAAACTTACATGTCTGTTTAGGTAGGTGTCCTTGAGGTAGTCGAGAGGAACGCACTGCCTTGAAGTAAACACGTCGTAGTCAATCGCAGTAGATTCAGCTTTTAAATGCGGAGCATTTCTTAGGCTCACCTGGTCCTCCGTCGTTGATGGCGGCGCCGTTCCCACGCTCACTGCGCATGCGCAACTCTCCTCCTTACACCCACTGCTCCGCGATACTACACTATAAAAAAAGAAATTGTTAGCGGCGCCCGGTTTCGATCCCATGACTCTCTGGCCGCAACGGGAGATACGCGGTGCTCTTCCCATTACGCTACAAATCCGGGGCAGGAGCATGTGCTACGAACGCGCCTTATGTCCTTGACTCATTAAAACTACGTCACGAAGCTACTGATACAACGAAGGCATGCGAAGCGGAACGTCAACAGAAACGACGAACTGAAAACTCTAGAGGGGGATGCTGAATTTCCCGTGGGAAAGCTGTGGCAGCAGGCACCACGCGCCTTGCAGCTCAACCAGCCCCGTCTGCAGCGCTTCTGATGCTGATTGTGGCAGGATGCCCCTAGGGATTGGCCAACCAAAGAATCCATCACGAGATAGGTTCGCGTTCAACCACCGTCGTCATCTTCCCGTAGGGGAACCGCCGAAGAAGAAGAACGAGAAGACAAAGCTGCGAAGAGGAGGGCGTGACATTGCTCTCAGCCGGTGCACCAATGTCAACAACCTTTAACTCACCAAAGCTGACGGAGACTACCGATTTTACCACAGAGACAACATCGACAAGAACATGATGGACGAGTTTCGGCGCCTCGAGAACCACCACCTACTCACCGTAACACAACAGAACTTGCGTGCCTTAGCTACCGGTGTGGACCCGGACGCGGAATTCTCTCTGGCGCTAGTAAAAACCAGATCCGTCAACATAACGGCAACACAATGGAACCACACGGAACCGCCACGATGCTTCGCATCCTCATCAGGGTTCCCCACGGGACGATGGTGTAATTTTTTTCGCTGACGCACCTTCTGGTTCTCCCGTCCCGCTGTCTATTTGTGAGGTGGAAAGACGACTAAGACGACGACAGCGTGTCCGAAAGATACCCGCAGTGTTCGTGCCGCAAATGCCGGCTGTGAAGATTTCCCTCAGTGTGGATTCGCCGAAGAAAAAGAAGCGGCATGCCACATGAGGAAGTGACGTCGACTTATAAGAGGCGGCCACAACCGAAGAGCCAAAGAGGACAAATGATAACAGAAGAGACCGCCGGGAGAAGTGGACAGAGCAGGTTGACGGAGCGCGACGTCCAGGTTGAAGACTTGAAGCTTGTCGGGTTTTTACGACCAGAGCTTGAGCAGGGTCAACTCCTCGGCTCCTCGGCATCCTGGGGCTCCCCGGCATACTGGGGCCGAGGCGGACTGACTCGTGCAGGCGCGCAACGTTTGCGTGCTCTGTTCTTCGACGTCCCGCTGCCTGCTGCCCGTCGTCAACCGCCAGTGGCAGATTACCTCCCGCGTGGTGCTACGAGGATCCCGATTGTCAGCGAAAAGAACGGTGCCTGTTCCTGGTCAACGCTCCGTCGTGTGCGAGTGCGCGACACCGTCGTCCTGGCCACACAACGCCACACCGCACATCGTCACCAGCACCCACGACACCCTGCGGACAACGTACAGGTTGTTTAGCTTTGAGTTGCAATTGCCTGCCGTGTGCGTGTGTTCGGTATAAGAATGTATGCTTGGTGCCGTCAAGCACGTTTGTCACGCGCACTCCTCTAATTATTGGCCCTGTTGCAGGTCCCAGTCGCCACGAAGTGCCTGAAAAGAACCATCGAGGGAGTTTCCACTCACCACACTATTATAGCGATGCGCTCAATTTATTTGTTATGAAAGATTTCATGTTTCTCCCAGGGTTGGAGACTGCTTTAGCCCTCTTCACCGCTTCCCGTCTATTCACCTGTTGATGCAGCGCCGCATTGCCATGCATGATTACGTTTCTGGGCTGCTGTTGATGTTAAAAGTTGAGGATGCAACGGTGTATACAATACACTTAATAACTTCAAAGACTAGCTGTCAGGTTCAAGGTAATGGGCTCTATAAAATAAGAGGGGAGACCGAGGGCCGAGACGTCCCGGCGATACGATGGTGCTTGTATTTACAAGATGGCGAACTAGAGAAACATGAACCAGCTCGAGGGAGAGCTGCTCCCGCGTGATGACAGGCACCAATTTGGTGCAGCAGTGATCGGTGCAGCAGTGATGACCCCTATAAAGTTTCTACATCTTACCCTGCCACAAAAAAACTCTTGTCAGTCCGTCTGCGTTTAGTACATATGTTCGTTCCAGTTTGATCCAGTGTGCAGTCAGCTGTCGAAACAATCACTGTGGCCGTCTTCTGAGCACACGCCAAGTCTGTCGATGCAGTCGACGTAGCCAGGTCGAAATTCGAAGCACGTCTTCAACGGTCTTGTACCTTGATGTAAGTTCTTCAGGTTCGTTCGCTGCGATCTCAAAATATTACCTTGGAGGCTTCCGCTTCTTTCTCGCGTTCTGAACATTAGTAGTTCGATTTTCGTTGGTACGTGCCTTGTTGTTCAGATGTTTTCTGCGGTGTATCGTTTTCTTTAGAAGGGATTGCCGAATATGTGCCGCGCCCATCTTTCTCACATAGCTTACAAAAACGTACTCATCCCGCGCTCCAGTGTCGTGCATAGGTTTTCCTTTTTGGGTCGTATCTTGCCTTTGAAGCTCTCCAGGTTCCAAATTCATGGTCTCCAGATTGATATATTTGCAAACGGAGATTATGCTGGCGTCATGAGTTTCGATGACCTGCCGCCGGTCTTGTTCGTAGACATCTCGGCCGACTCTTTCAATGCTCGCAAGAATAAGGCGCCTTGAGTTTCAAGGTCTAGTGCATACAATGAAGTTGTAGCATTCTCAAGTCCTGTTTGCGATGGGAAAACCGACTGATGTGAGGTTTCTAGTAATATGGCATGTTCTGCAGGTGTCTCCAACTCGCATGGGTCGTAGCATTGTTCAGTCATTGTAAAAAACTACTTGAATGTGCTTGATGAATGCAATTTCTCGATGAACTCGCACTGTTCTATGATTTTAGGCTTCCTGCCTTTCAAATTGGTAGTACAATCGGATCATATTATCCGTGATTTCGTCTTCATAGTCAATTTTGCTAGTAAATTCCTCGTATAAATCTTCTATATCAATAACTGGTTCGATCTCCTTATTCAACAACACCAATTGAACATCAATTTTTCGTAGCCACCTCAGAAAGCTTGTTAACACACCGTCAACATCAGTGATCGCTACGGACGAGTCTAATATTGCTTTGCCGTTTCGGCACAGTTGTCCTGCGATTAACCGCCTTTTTTTACCCGCCGCGGTGGGTCAGTGGTTAAGGCGTTGCGCTGCTGAGCACGAGGTCGCGGGCTTGATTCCCGGCCCCGGCGGCCGCTTTTCAGATGGAGGCGAAAAGCAAAAACGCCCGTGTGTACGAGATTTCGGCGCACGTTAAAGATCCCCAGGTGGTAAAAATTAATCCGGAGCCCTCACCTACGGCCCACCTCATCACCCGTTTTGCGTCGGCGCGTTAAACACCACAATCCATCAATCAATCCGCCTTTTTCCTCTTTCATTCTTCAGTTCGTAGAGGCTCATGTTACATTGAAAAACACCCTTTTCGTGCATCAAAGGTATTTGGTTTTTCATTGCGAAAAGCGCTGCGGCATTCCCCTCACCGTTTCTGGAATCGTCGCCAATGGAGAGAATCATCAGAGGTGAGGATCCGTCGTCGTCTAGTCAGCCCATCGCCTCGGTCACCTTCGCGTACCACCACCGGTTCAGTTCATCACACCGGTCCGTCATCGGTATCAAGGCTCCGTCCTCCTTCTAATAGGCCAAATTTCGGATGACTCCGAATCGCTGAGGGCCCTCTTCCCGGGTTGATCGGTACCATATAGAATAAGAGGAGAGACCGAGGGCCGAGACGTTTCGGCGATGCGATGGTCCTTTTATTTACAAAATGGCGAACTAGAGAAAGACGAAACAGCTCGAGCGAGAGCTGCTCCCGCGTGATGACAGGCACCGATGATGATAATCCATCCCATTAGTGCAGCAATGATGACCCCTATAAAGTTTCTAAAGGCTCATTTTATGTAGTCATGTATTGCAGTTGCATCACGTTCTTGATACCTACGTGAACGGCACCTGTGCAATGTTGCGATCACGTCCCGTTGTCAATACCATCATTTTATTGCCGGTGCACGTTTTTGTTTTTGTGTTTGCGACTAGGGCTCAGAATGTTGGTTAATCGCCTTTGTCAGCGCTATTAGCAGAAATATCCTTTGTTGTATTCGCTTAGTTGCTACTCCTCTTTTACCCGCTGAAATCACTTCTGTAACCCGAAGTACTACAAAATCTATGTAGAAAGTCACCACGAATTCGGCATGTTCACCTTCAGCCAGAATCGCCAAAGCCTGGTAGTTGATGGGCTTCCTGCTCCTCTCTGCTAATGGAGGCCCCGGGTTCGAATCCCAACAAAAGCCAAATTTTCAAAATTATATTTTCAATTCATTTGTTTATTTTTGCACTTACTCTTAGTCGCCACAGCATTGTAGGCAGGAGTTGTTTAGAGAGTATACAAAAAATGAAAAATCCCGCGAAATACCGAAAACCTCCGATCAATTGGCTAAATATACTTAGTCGCGACACAAATAACATCATAAAGAATAATTAAAAAACAAATGTATCCATATCAGAAAGGCATAAAGAGGAGGAAGAGGATAACCTTTATTGGGAGCATCGTAATGTGGTGTGGGGCCCACAGTCCAGGACTCCATTGGAGACCCCGGCCGCCACGGCCCTTTCCACCAGCCTAAGCTGGGAATCGAGACCGGAGCTGGACAGCTCCTTCTCCCACTGCTCACGGGCTCGGTGCGCCATTCTTTGAATTTTGGGGTTTTTGAACACTCCCATACCATATGGTACAGAGTGCCCGGGGCAGCGCAAAATTTGCACAACGGGAAGTACTGCGTGGGATGGAGCAAGTGTAGTTTTCACGTATGAGGAAAGATATATGTTTGGAGGAGCCGGAGGCAGTGCTCCTGCCCTTTGGTTAGAGATCCATGACCAGCGGGATACATCATTCTTTGGCACTTATAGTACGCCGTTATGTCTTGATACTAACCAAAGGTCACGCAGTCTCTAACCTACACCCTCGTGTTGCCTGGCGGGATAGATCTCGGGCGATCTCGTGGGTGGTCGTGTTGCCCTGAAGGGTTGAGTGGGCTGGCGTCCAAACAATGTGTACTTTTCTTTCGGGTGGCTTTTGAAGCAGGGTGTCCAGAGCCGTCTTGGAAATTCTACCACGAAGGAAGTTTCGGCAAGCCTGTTGCGAGTCCGTAATAACGGTATCCGCATTTGTCTGGGAGATGGCCAGAGCAATGGCCGCTTCCTCTGCCTGGGTAGTGCTTGTGAAGGGCAAGGTAATGCTGGTGAGGTGGTTCACTGTTGAAGTAACCACGGCGGTCATGGCTCCCCTTCTGGCGTAGTCGGCGGCGTCGGTGTAAACCATGTGGTCTCGGTCCTTGTGTCGTTTGTCGAAAGCGCGCGCTCTTGATTCTCTTCTCCCTGCGTGGTGAGTGGGGTCCATCGTATAGGTGCAACTTCAATGTTTATTCTTATTTCTGAAGGTACGTGGCGTAATTGCTGGAATCTTTCTACGGGCGACGCCATTCGCAGTCTGGTGAGGAGACTCCTCCCGCAGGGCGTAGTGCTTAGTCGCAGACGCTGGCTGGCGAGGTGGGCCTCGACTAGTTCGGCGGCCGTGTTATGTTGGCCCAATTTCAGAAGCCTGTCGGTCGAGGTACTAATAGGGAGTCTCAAAGCTTGCTTATAGGCTTTCCGGATCATGGTGTCAATCTTGGACAAGTCGCCCTTGCTTAATATAGCATAGGGAATGGCGTAGGTAATGGGTGAAATGACGAAGGCCTCTACCGGACGAAGGGTGTCCGCCTCCTTCATTCCCCTCGCTTTGGTGGTTATTCTTCGGAGCATGTGGGTAATTTGTCCCGTTGTGTGACTCAGCCGGTTAAGAAGAATGGTGTTCGAACAGTCCTCTCAAAACGTCATACCGAGGACTTTGATGTGAGGTGACGGTGGGGTGGTATGGCCGTCCAGGGTGATCTGGATGCCCGGATCTTGGACGTTTTTTCTTCTTCTCTTTCCGACCATAAGAAGTTCGGACTTGTGTGGTAGGCACGAAAGCCCGCACCTCCTTGCTTAGTCACTCACAGCACCAGCGGCAAGGTGGAGAAGGTCAGGAAGGGCGAAAGGCAAAAAGAAAAATATATGCATCTTGCACAGGCAAAAAGAAACGCAAGGTGGAATATATAGCATATCACAGAGAGGAGCATTGACACAGAGTTGTATATACTGAACGAAGAATACAAAATAAAATAAGTGTAGAGACCAGGGCAGCTGCGCGTCGACACCAGCAGCAAAGAATTACGACGGTTCACCTGGAATCAAATACAGTTATAATGACAGCATAAAAAGTTCATGATCGGGTATTTATGCTATATCTGCACGAAGGCGGTTTCGGTCATTTGATGCGTTGGGTAGGAACGATTGAAAAAATGGCTATGTTTGAAAATAAGGGATACCAACTTTGTGTATGTGGTCAACACGGCATGAGCGATAGAATGGCAGTGGTATGAGCAGACTACGCAGCAAGTTGAAATCTGTTTATTTTGTGGAACAGGTAGGGACGGAAAGGTCTACAGCGCAAGGACAGTTTTGGCAACGATAAAGTGGACTTTATTGATGTAACGCTGGCTGTTCGTTGATAATGGGACAATTTGAAGCAAACTACGTTGTTTTGCAAGAGCTCTAGTAGCTAAATTAGGTTAGCATGCCTGGGATCCAAACAGGGTGCAGCACATTCTAATTTAGAGTTCAAAATTGTTCTGTAGGGTAACTTTAGAGAAACAAGAGCGCTGAACTTTTGCAATAAATAGTACAGCATTCGATTAGTGTTTCGTATGAACAAGTCAATGTTCAATATTCAGGTTAACTCTGATGATAAGGTTACGTCGAGATAACGATCGAATGACGCGTTTTAAAGTGGCGCATCATTTATTGTGCAAAATTTTGAACTTACATCACGCCGAGAAATAAGCAAAACCTTGCATTTTAGAGAATTAAGCTTCGTTTTCTATGTTTCGCATGAAGTTACGATGTTATCAAGTCAGGCGGAAGCTCGCAGTTATTGTCTTCACTCCTAATTTTACAATAAATGACGCAATCATCTGCGTATAGGTGCATTAAAGAAGACACACGGTTAGGTAAATTATTAATATACATTATAAAGAGTAAGGAACCAGGAGTTGAGCCTTGAGGCACAACAGGGGTTGCCTATGTAAGTTAGTCTCGAAACCATTCTGGGTGACTTATGGAAAACGGTTGTTGAGAAAATGTTCCATCATATCTGTAACTCGGGATCGAGGTTGGAGGGAGCACGTTTGGTCTTTAGTAAAACGTGGTTCACCTTATCAAAGGCCTAGCCGAAATTTAGGAAAATACAGTCATCCAAGGAATTGCTATCAGTATAGGTATGGAGGGAGTTAGTGAAGTAGAGTAACTCTGTTTCGCATGAAAAGGAACGCCTAAATGCTTGCTGTGTGGAATTTAAAAAGTGATTGAACTCAAAAAAATTACAAACAAGCGAACACAGGACGTGCTCCACAATTTTGTAGGGAATTCTTGTTAGTGAATTTGGCCCGTAGTTTAGAGGAAAATGTTTTTTTCCTGATTTATGAAGCGAGACCACCTTCCCAATCTTCCAGTCCAGTAGTAAAGCTCTGCTATTTAGAGATTTCTGGAAAGTCTGTGCAAGAAAAATGACATAGACAGGCTGGCTTGAATCATTGACAACTGCTAGGTCGTTTCTTCTTTAATATTTGCAATGCCCCAAAACTCGTTCGGGTTGGTGCAAAGAATATCCCGGGACGGGTTGTTCAAGAAGTGCCGTTTGATATCTGGTACTAAACTCGTGTATACTGTTTTAGCCGAAAAATATTAATCCCGGCGTTCATTAGTGTTGTTAAATTTCACTTTGTGGAATATCCGCTTGTTTTTTTTCAACATACGAGTATGTGTACTATTGTGCCACGGGGATCATGCATCGCAGAGAATACGCCTCAGAGGGACGAGTGCATTGACCGGCGCAGTTATTTTTTCTAGAAATAAGTTCTACTTTTTTTGTACGCTATGGTCACCGACCAGATACCGGCTTTCTTGAGTCGGCTTTCTTGTTTATATGAATAGGCTTAATTGGTTATATGAATCTGCTTAAATATGAATCAGCCTAATCGGATTATATATAATTGAATGGTCTATCTTCTTTATACGACCGTAACTTCAAAAATGGCCGTCATTCCAACCTTTCGTTCAGCCATATTTTTGGTCAGCTGTCTCGATGTTTTGCAGCAAGCGTCGGAAGATTTTTCTTATTTTGTGGGAGCGGTATGCTTAATGTACATAATAATAAAGCTTCCGACTCCTTATATTTGCCATTGATGTGAGTCTACGGCAAAACCAGATGATTTAGTTTGGTTTTCAATTAAATGCTTCATTATTCTATTCCTAAGAGACATTTATTACGCTTAGACTGCAGCTTCCTAAAAAAATTCAAATTTTTAATCTTCCTTTTCACATTCTGAACAACGGTTGGAGATCGGTGTGCGCAATCACCTTACGTGAAAACTAACGTTTCTGTTCCAATACCTTTTCTTGCACAAGCAGCACAACCGAAGGTCATTGGCGAATAATTTACACTCTAGTCAACACATGAGGAGGAAGCGTTACCGTGCGGAATTCGTCAAGAATAAATATAGGTTCTGGCCACTGCGCACAAATGGCAGTTCCACTTCTTGGTTGCTTGCGTGCTTGCTATCTTTGGACACGGTCAATGTGAAAGATTTATTTTTCCTACTACAACTTCATAGAAAGATGAGATCTCATTATTCTGCTTGTCTCTGACATTTATTCTATCTTCATACAGCTAAGCATATTTTCGTACTAAGTTTAACGCTGTGAAAAAGTCTTTTACTTTCAAAGACGTGATGTTGATTACTTGTTACTCATCAGTCGAGAGTGTGGTATAAACTGCTTTGACATGCTTCCGTGTTGTTGTGACCGTTTCTGTTTGACTTGTTGTTTGCGGTAATACTTTGAAACACCATTTCTTGAGTAAAACATTTATTGTGAATTTAAACCTTTTGCTGAAGTAAACCTTTTTAACTATACATGTAGGACCAAGTTATCAATCACTTTGCACTATAACATAACTGCAGTACATTTTAAAAATTACCACGTCTAATTTGGGGCGCTCTTTATTTTAAGTGTGGGAAAGCACCATCATAAGCTCCAAGAAAATCATAAGATATCATATTCGTTGCAGGTTTGTCTGATGAGCGTGAGCCAGTGTGCTTGTCACGGTCGACAAAGAACTTTGTGTCCTACTGGTTTGCACTTGTGTTTCACAAATTTTTTTGTGGTAATATTCCAGTGCTAGAAAAAAGAAACAGACGTTAGACAATTATGTAAGAGCTCATGTTTTGCTTTCGAGCTAGCTCTGTCGGAAACTGTCATAACCACTCGATGAAGGCACTCCTAAAAAAAACGTTTCCGCAGAAGCATATAAAACAGTGAAAGCAAATGTTTTCTCATCAAGAAAAGGAAAAGGAAAAGCGTCTCCGCTTAATCAACTGTTTCGTGGAACAAAGCTGTAAAAACCCAAGGTCAAGGGACTCGCTTTGGCGTCATTTATTTCTCCTACAACACATACCATTGATATATGTTACGGCTAAATTATTACCGTGATAGCTGTTGCATGTCTCCGAAACAGACCCAAGAACGCACCCGTACAACTGCAAGCCTTTTAGCACGTTCCTCATCCCTGTTTCACGAACAATATTCACTCTGACTCATGCTCATAGTTTATGAACATCGCGCTACCTTGATGGAGGGGATGACTTGTACTACACGACGCCTATGCTTTTTATCGAAGATGGCGATCGACAATGGGGTTGCGACAATACTATTGCGACTTCCTATTCAAGTAAACGTTCCGAGATATGCGTTTTTCACCTCCGCTTTGTAGTAGTCATCTGAAATCACTTGGGCAACTGATGCGCCTAACGCCCGCATATGAAAACATTTAAATCACCGTTTTGGACGACGTTGAGCCACCAAATTGTTCGCAGCTGTGCGATCAGATTATATAATTTTTGAAACCTACCAATACCCTCAGAAATTTCAACGGTTGGCTATCAATAACGCACCCCTCTATGATGAATCGTGTGGCGTTGCGTGAGAAAGCAGTGTTAAGCCTTCAACAGATCCGATAAAGGCACATAAAATTGAAATATAAGCAGCGCGCGGAGCGAAAAAAATGCCAGATGCCAGTATACAGGACTGGTATCAAAGCCTCAAATATATTTATTAACATTGCATACCGCGCATCAGCACACTACATATTTGCGTCTCTTGTAATACATGTGGTGAAAAATCGAACATCTCTTAAACCGGACAAAACATTGACAGGACAGCGCCCTGTCCTGCTAATCTTTTTCCCGTTTAAACGCTGTTGTTCAATTGTTAAGTTAGTACCAACAAGCCCACACTCCACGCTTTTTCTGCACATGTGGAAAACTGAGCTGCATACTTGTGCAAAAAAGATACAACATCTGGCGTTGGCAAATTTCAGACACCGATTTATTATCTTCAACCTTTATACCAGCAAGGACGTCGCCGGATGTCCCCGATGCACTACCCGGCCGTAATGAAAATGATTTCGTGTAAAAAACCCTTCATATTTTACACATTGAAACAGGTTTGATGTACCAGCTGAGAAGAATAAATCTATTTTTCGGCTTACAATAAGTTCCAAGAAAGCAAGAACAAAACGGTGTTGCTACTGTACGTGCCCCACTACACACGAGTCTGCGTCCAGGGAAGACAAGCCTCGGAAAATCAATTTACTTCGGCAGTAATATTGAACGCAACGTTTTTAAAACGATGACCAATAATATTTTAAATAATTTTAAACGGAGCAAGGGGATAGACAGATAAATGTGGGGATGAGCCTTAAAAATCTACCCGTACTTCTAGAGATCTGCACCCAAAATGTCTCACAATACGCTGTTTTATTGGTGCTGATACGGCATTTTTTTCATACCGGAGAGGGTGGTATTATTACTCCTTTTCGGAAGCCTGAAGAACCACAGTGCAAACATGTGCAAATGTTACGAGATTTCGTGAATGTCAGGCACTGTGGGTGTATTTTTTTTCACTCGGGCTATTTCCCTCATAATGGCACAGTACCGGGCCATTCTACATCATCATCATCATCATCACCAGCCTGTCTACGCCCACTGCAGGGCAAAGGCCTCTCCCATTATTCTCCAATTACCTCGGTCCTGTGCCAACTGTGACCAATTTATCCCCGCAAACTTCTTGATCTCATCTGCCCATCTAACTTTCTGCCGCCCCCTGCAGCGCTTGCCTTCTCTAGGGATCCACTCTGTTACCCTTAATGACCAGCGGTTATCTTGCCTTCGCATTACATGCTCTGCCCAAGTCCATTTCTTCTTCTTAATTTCTACTAATATGTCTTTAACACCAGTTTGCTCCCTGACCCACTCCGCTCTCTTCTTGTCCCTTAATGTTACACCTATCATTTTCCGCTCCATTGCCCGCTGAGTCGTTCTCAATTTAAGTTGAACCCTCTTAGTGAGCCTCCAAGTTTCTGCCCCGTAGGTGAGTACCGGTAAGATGCAGCTGTCATACACTTTCTTCTTCAACGACAATGGTAGGCTGCTATTCATTATCTGATAATGTCTGCCATATGCACCCCACCCCATTCTGATCCTTCTAATTATCTCTGCCTCATGGTTGGGATCTGGGGTCACAACTTGGCCTAAGTATATATATTCGCTTACCACTTCCACTGCCTCGCCATCTATCTCAAACTGCTGTACTGTCCCGAGGTTATTGATCATTACTTTTGTTTTCTGCATATTAATTTTCAGGCCCACGGTTCTACTCTGTTCGCCCAGTGCGGAAAGCATGCTTTGCAATTCTACATAGAAGCGGGTTAATGCGTACCAGTGACAATTTTGTTGTGCAGGTCAAACATTCAATATCAACGCACACATATACGACATGAACCGGCAGCGGGTAACGTGTGTGCCCTCTAGGGCCCTCTACCGAAGTGATGCAACAAGCACCTACCAGATCATCCCGATATATTCAGCAGCCATATAAACCCTACTGCAACAGCCATGGCCTGCTACTTGAAGGCAGCATCTACAGTGCGCACCACCGTTGTCTATAACACTGAGTTCAACTTTAACTGGTTACCTCTCAAAACTGCGGACTAAAACGTGTTACAAAAAATGTTGAGGGCAAAATATAGTGTCAAGACTTCAGAAGGATGCAATGTTTTCTTCGAACGTTTTTCGGCTGAGGCAAGATAACACTATAAGTATGAAACCTGTGTTATAGACAAGGGTGTTGCCCTCTGTATTTTGTCTCAGGTAGGGAGACAAATATTACTGCAGTGGCGGTGCAATCGTTTTTAAGTATGGTCGGGGTGAGCTGCCGCTTAAGAAGTGTATTTGCTTAAACAGTGGCCACAAATAGCCACTGTCACTTCGAATCAATGCACCTTTGAAATTTCCTACATAAATACGATAAAAACAGCCAACGAAGTTTTCTTTGTGAAAATATCCTAATTTTGTCAGGTGTAAAATTTTAAATTGCTGGGCAAAGCCATTTTGGCTGGATAACAACACAACACGACACAAACACTTCCCACTACACACGTCAGACTTTTTAGGGGACAACCCCATGTTTTCCATCCAGCGTGCTTTCAAGTGTCTCACTGGTGTTCAATTTTTACAGCTCATTTTCATCATGCATCATGACAACCTGGCCCTGTACACCATTCATCTTTATTACCAAATGGTTTACTTCGTTTGTTTTTACTTAAATGCTTTATTTTTACCTTTCTGTGCCTCCACTTAAAGGACGTTTGGACGCCCCTTAGTTGGCCTTGTGCCATTAAAATCCAAACATATTAATCATGGTTGGATAACAACCTAAAGGAACAATAAAAAAACTAGCAAGTTGGGCTCAGACAAAAGTTCAACTGCCCCCTAGCCACCTCAGCGTTTATTCAGCGGCGAGAGATGGCGTGACTGCCGATAAATTACCAATTGAAAACACGTCTTATCCCTCGCGCATTGTTATGGCGTTTTGCTGGACGAAAACGGAGACCTGAAGCGAGTGAGACAGCGGTGTTGCCTAGCAGGAAAACTAAAAACTTACCATGCGAACCATCGCCCCCACAAGAGCCACTGTTAGCGCTCTAGGCGCGTGTGACAAAACAAATCTTGCCCGCCCAATCAGAACTGCTCATAGTCAGAAAAGGCCGCCGGAAAACCGACCCACCGCCCGAGATTACGGTCACTGTCGAGGGCGAGCCAGTTAAAAGAGTAGGCAGGCTACGGTTGCTAGGGCTGCATGTGAAACGAACGCGAATGTTACGTACACCTGGGGACTACTGAAAAAACAAATTAATTTAATAATACACATGATCCGAAGGATAACCAACCACCGCCACGGCCTTAAAAAAGTGGACGTACTACGCATTGTGCAGGTTCTGATCATAAGCCGCATAACCTATCATGTACCTTACCACCGACTTACCCAGGCAGAGACTAAGCAGCTGGACACCCTAATCCGCACCGCAGTAAAGGCGGCGACAGGCATCCCTGTTTTCGCCTCAACGAACCTGTTATTACGACGGGGTCTACATAATATCACGATAGAATTAATCGAAGCACAAAAAATCAGTCAATTAGAAAGATTGAAACGCACCCCAACAGGGACACACGTCCTCCGACAACTAGGGTACTCGACGTCCGAACTTCCCCCTCGTGAACTCAAACCAATACCCCCGGAAGTTAGAACGAGAATAACAGTATCACCGTTACCCAGAAATATGCATCCAGAACATCATGCTGGCAGGCGTGCCGCTCGGGCTAAGGCCTTTCATCGCATATACGGCAGTAACCCCGACACCCTCTATACGGATGCAGCAGTCTATCCAGCCATAAATGCCAAGGTGGCAGCGGTAGCTGACTGGAGGGGTGAGACGGTAACGTCAGCCACCATACGCTCCGGGAACAGCACAGAAGTGGAAGAGTGTGCAATAGCACTCGCTATCAGCACTCGCCCTTCACGGAATCCAATAAATATTACATCCGACTCACAAGAGGCATGCCGAAATCATGCGCAAGGACGTATCACCCCGACCGCCTATCACATCCTGCAGCGAAACCGACAGATTTCCCCAGTCCGTCTAATCTGGACACCTGGGCATGCGCGGTTCCCTGGAAATGAACGCGCTCATGCGGTAGCCCGAGGCCTCACTCTCCGGGCGCCGGCGGAAGACCGACCCAAACCAGAGAGGACAGAAAGTATCCCACTCACATACACACATATACCACAACACTACAGACTCTCCCGTAGGACACTTCCTCCGCCACATGCGCAACTCACCCGTGAGGAAGCCGCTGCATGGCGCCAGCTACAAACTAACACGTTCCCTAGCCTCTCGGTCCGGCACAAATTCTACCCTACCATGAACCCAGACAGATGCCCATCCTGCGGAGGATACCCGAACCTGTACCATTCCACATGGGAAGGCCCCAAACCCCCGACCCAATTGCCTATACCCAGGCGCTCACCCTCCGGATGGGAAGCCGTTCTTTCCAGCACAGCCTTGGACGACCAGCGCAGACTGATTGACCGAGCAAGACGGATCGCAGCAGCAAATGGGGCCCTGGACTAAGGGCTCCACCCTCTGAGAGCTAGATAGCCTGACTTTATAATAACGTTTTCTACTACATGTTGATATGCCTGTCGCTCGATCTGCGCCATTCGTGGTGTCACACAGGAAGTGCGGTGGGAGTTAAGCAATGTAAATGTGCCGCGTGAGCCTTTGGTTTGCTTACATAACATCTAGCAGTCAGCGCAACCGCAATAAAAACGACGACAGGGGCGCTCTTTTGATTTGCATTCTCGTTATGTACATCGTCATCGGTATTTATTCGCTTCGGAGCACTAGGCTTGACTACGTGGCGCTGTCTGTTAGTTTAACTTGTAATACTAGTGTGTAATACTAGTGTTGTAATACTAGTCCAATACGGAGTGTGAAAACGGAGGTCTGGGTACGTCGGTGTACGAGCACCTGAATGGCAGTACGTGTGCATTTGCGCGCTACTACTATACGGGCGTGCATGTGCACTTTTACCCGAAAACTCGAAAACGACATTACCAAGTTTTAGCACAGCTTTTGTGGCGTTTGCGTACGTGCAAAGCTGAATTTTTTCTACCCGCTTCGTCGGATTTCCGTCGGGATATGCCATCTATTGAATGTTTTGCGAAGCGAGTTGTCTATCAGCCTATCTAGCAGAAGTGTGCCTAGAGCTTCTACGAGCACCCAAACCGCTACTAAAGAATGCCTTGAGGTGTAATGAAAACCCTGCACAATTTGATACAAATATAATTTTACCCAGCTATGCCCTCTAGGGAAAGAATATCTCCTTTGCGCTACTGCACGCGGCACCCTGAACAAAACGACCCGGTTGGGCGCATGAATTTTATTTAAGTTCAACACAATAAAGAAATGGACTTTGAACAAAAACATCCGCACAGCTTCTGCTTTGAGGCAGCGTCCCGAATATAACAGGCGATTTCATGCTGCCTGTCGTAACGGTAGCAACCTAAGATTTACGCCACAGATTTAATGGATTCGCGAACGACCACACGTATTTTGTAGCATCGGTTACAAAGATGAAGTGACCATTTGCCTTTAAAATGTCAAACTAACGCAGGCCTCTGATATCTGAGCAGAGGCCATAGGTTCAAATTTCAACTATTGCGAGCTTTTAAGGGCAGAGACTTGATGGGTTCGCCTTGTTGCCGCAACTCGCTAACGGTCGATCTCCAGCGACTGCCGGAATCAGGCGCCGCAGCGAAATAATGAACCCAACTAGAGCCTGATGTACCGTCGTCAGGGAGTCACGCTAAGGCTTAGAGAACCACGCGGTTTAAATAGTCATAACCTTTCGACCCTCGTGAACTGCTGGTGCTTGTCATTTATCTCCCCGTTGTTTACCGAAATGAAAACTGCAGGGTGGTTTCAGGCAAATTCTGTGTATATAACCGGCAGTCCTCGCGTTCATTTAGTTAGGAACGCTCCTTGGGTTGGTTTGTACGACAGTAAGCGAAAAAAGCGGCCCTGCAAAAAAAATGGCGCGTTATAAATAATGCAGAAAGGCTCCAGTCGCGCAAGAAGAAAATACCGCGTTCAAACAGACGCAAAACAGCTCCAGCATACGAAATTAAAGCAAGCACAAAAAGTACAGAACTCCCGCTGGTGCAGCTTCAGGCAGGGTGCGAGCGAGCACTGCGAACGGGGAAATTTGATTTGCATATTCATCAAGACAGGAGTGAGACAGAGCGGCGAAGAGCGTGGTGGGTGGTAGCAGTGTGCGGAAAACGGCGCCACGACCCATTATGGCGAATGACTGCTCTGCACATCCGACAGCTTTCACATTGAATGAAACAGCCTCAAGTTTTTTTACAACGTTAAACCTGGATTTAGCTCACCTCTATGTAACGGATTCCTGGATTAAAGAAGATTTTTAATTCCTCATTTCTACCCAGAATGAAGCTCATGTGTTGGTCAACTCTATGTAACGAAATGTTGCGGTTGGTAACCGTGATGTAATGAAGTAGGCAAGCTGATCAGACATGTTTTTTTTTGCACTTGTGCTGAAAAATCGACCGGGAATTCAACACATTCACCGAATACTTGCACTACTGTAAGAATGCAGCAGCAAAAAAACGTAACTCGCCAAGCTTAGGATGATGAACGGACGGGGTGGCGCCATCCCGCGGCTAATGTAGCATCCCCTTCTGGTATTGCGTACCGCCAACTACTGTGCTTTCCCACGTGTGAATGCGGTTTCCGTTCGAGTTAAGTTAAGAGGTGCTGGGCTGTCCTGTGGCATGTGGTCGCGCGTCTCTACTGCTACCTGTGCTATCGGGTCTCCAGTGATGAGTTCTGCTTCCAGAACAAGTTTTGTTTTATCAAGAGTAGCTCACAATTTTAAATGACATCTCAGCCGACGAGAAAGAGGAATGTCGCCGCCTGGTAGAGTATCCCAGTTAACACACTCTCAACAACTCTGTGTGCGGTAAAGAGCATCAAGTTCGCAAAAAGCGCTCTTACAGCACGCGGTTCGTTCTTGAAACGCGTTCAGCCCCCGAAAAGCGTCAAAGGGTAAAAGCGATACTCAAGTGGTGTTTCTTAATACAACGTTATATGACCTTGCTTCTGTTGTGTGCCATGTAGTCCGTAAGCTCGTTGGAAAGCAGCAGGCGCAACTGAAGCAGTTTTACATTATAAAACAAATCCATGATATGTGAGTTCCCCTCCACTGATGTCTAGCATCTTTTTTTGTTTCTGCTTCATTCGCGAGAGTATGCATGGGACAAAAACGTGCATGAAACAAAATATTGAGATATTCTTGTCAGCTTTGTTACATCCAGGTGAAACTGTGCAGGTGAACTTACCCATGGAGTCGCTAACTTCATATTTATTCGCATCATCTTTTTCAGCTGAAGTACGACAGTCACTCACACGTTCTTGTCGGCTCCGGGCACATGATTCACTGGTCTGCACTTCGGGAACTCATTTTTTCAGGGCAATCACCCCATTTATACGATTTATAAAGCCATTTGGGGGGCTGGAATACGGTCATTGCTTTTATGTCGCGGTCGGCAGGGCGCGAAAAATGCGTAATAAATTGGAAAATAACCGTCATGCGTGTATTCATACAGGTAGGATTGCGCGACGTCGTTAGCGCCATGCGCGAGGGTAACCTCTAGAAACATTGCACGAACAATTAAAGCGCAGGTCGCGTTCAACATAGCTCTTTCTTTACAACCTGAATTATACCCGTGAAGGCTCAGTGGCTAAGGCGTCCTGCTGCCGAGCCCGAGGTCGCGAGCTCAATTCCCGGCCACGGCGACCGCTTTTCTGATGGAGGCGGAAAGCAAAAACGGCCGTGTGTGCGATATTTGGGCACACGTTAAAGATACCCAGGTTGTCGAAATTATTCCGAATCCCACCACTACGGCGCGCCTCATTGCCTGCGCTCCATCGCCGCGTTAAACCCGACTACTAATAATAACCCCATTTATCCTTCCGCCGCTTATCCACTTGCAAGGATAGACTAAAAAACCCTAAAATTCGACAGGTTTGGCTTCTCGCTCTATTCACCTGTCGACAGGGTCTTATCACAGTAGTGACGTTTTAGCTGCCTGTGATTGCGGCTATGGTAGCTTAGCGCTTTTTTCGGTGAAAGAATGATAAGAGCGGCTTTAAACTCGTAACGTCTATAGCGTTCACAGGCGTTCTTGGTGCCAAACAGACCGAAGTTTTAAGGACGTGTAACATAAAGTTTCCAGAAAAAGTGTCGTCCTTGGAGACCAAGGTTGTGTTTTATATGGCAAAGGTTCTTCCCTACATCTATCACCCTTCTTTTTTGGCCATGGCGCCTATACTCGGTTGCGTTGACGTAAAACGTATTTCACCTAAGACTAAATGTATCACTTCCGCCAACTGTGTATTGTTGTGAAAATGCAGGGGGTTAAAGGGTCCTGGGGGTAGTCGGCAAAGAATGTTACGCATTAAAACTTATTGCCAAGGAAATAAAATCAGGATTCAAGGGAGCATAACTCTTTCATTGAGTTGACGGTTGGAGCGCTAGTGTGAATTCAAAGCGGAAAGCTTTGAATCAGGCGATAACGGATGCTCAAGAAAAGCTTGCAAAGTTTGACCAGCAGCTAGAGATTCGGAATCAATTTTCTTAGGAGAAAGGCGGCTAGGGACTTTTTAGTTAGCGGCGATGTAGCGTCAAGCGAAAGTACAGGACATTGGGGGAAGAAAAAGCACCATCATTTTTGTAGAGCAGAGTTTCGGGTGAGTCCACCGCATTGGCACTTTCGGAATTGCATTGAACAGGAGAGCTCACAACCGCTTACGGACAAGCACTTTGGCCCAGAAGAACCTTGTTCTGAGGCACTAATATTAATCCCACCCCCCAGTTTAGCAAGGTAATCTAAGGTTACTGTCACGAAGCCTAGCCTTCGCTAATAGCTATCTTTCATGAAAGCAGATCAATGCTTTTAAAGCGAAAGCTTCTTAGTGGGACAGATCGCGTGCTGTTTACGCATAGACCGGTTCGCCGATCGAAAAGCCCTGATAATATGAACGAACACACGGCGCGTGTGTGAAGCCGGGCTTGCATTTTGTCAAAACGGCTACTGCAGAATTTCAAAAAAGCACGGTTCTAGATAAGACAATAGACGTATCGATCATCAAGGAGAAGCACCTTTATATCCTAAACCACGTGTCGGTATACATCTAAATCGTCTGTAGATGCCTTTACTTAGCGTGCGAAAAATGGTTGCATGGGTTCGTTCTTTGTTCGCTATTTCAGTCTCTGAGCGTTTGAAGATCGCTTGGGCGCACTTTCAGCGAAGGTTGGACGTCCTTTTAGCTTTTGCATTTCTCTCAACATTGTGTTAGAAAAGATGGTAAAGAGATCAAGGCGAAAGAAGCTGCAGCTACTGGTCCAGCCAGCCCTCCAGACAATACGTCTCTTTTCGCTGTTGTCAAAGGGAATTGAGCTTCTAGAAGTGAGTGCTCTCGGGTGAAATCTAGCCGGGAACGCAGAGAGCTGAACTCCTAGAGTTCAGAAAAAAGGGCAAAGGTTGGGCACCTCCAACAAGCAGAATAGGGTTCTCGCGACGAGACGAATGACAAGGCTTAGAAAGCTTAGAATTCAGCACGGCCATAACTTCCCGAGGAGAAGGTTGTGCTTATATTTCCTATTCGGACAGTTTTATCTTAGACTTTTATCTCGAAATAAAAACTGAATTGAATTGAATTGAACTGAAAATTTCTTCTCGAAGAGTAGGCTTGCCAGCCATCCAACTTTGCCGGTCAGGCATCTTTGGTGCGTCGTTCCAAATAGCATGTCCGACGCTGCCGCCTGAGATACCGCCACGGTGTCCGGAACACGACGCAATGGTGTGGCAATGGTGTAGAACATGGCCAGACACTCCTTGTTGCTGCGTGCGCCCAAGGCCTCCACGTGCCGATAGCCATCGACCATCACCACATCTATGGCCATCCAGCCGGAGTCAGATAACATGTCGGATACGTGTGGGACGACTGGTCTGCTGGTGACGTAGGGCGCTGGCACCCGGACCACGCTCGCCGGCTAAAGCGGTATGCCGTTCGCTAGCCATCGACCATTCGACACGTCCCAGGTCATTTCACTGTCGAGGCTCGACATCCCCCGAAAGACGCATATGCCTCAAATTTCGTAAGCTGTGCTATCGTATTGTCACGGCCACTATTCTTACTGAAGCCACAGCCCTTATTAGAATTGTCAAACCATTTCCCGCCACAAACTCTGCAACAAACTCATGTAGGATTTAGTCTGCTATCTGTTCCTGTTGCTCTTTCCTGTGCGTTTACTGTCAATATTTTGTTTGAAGGTTCTGCTTTGCCGTTCCTAAGCTATACGTGCTCTGTTGAGTATCTATTGCGTGCTTTTGACTAACACCTCGAGGCTCGAGACTATCAACGTGCTCCGACATGCCATGATTGACAACAGTGCTCCTACAAATGTGCAAAGTGGGCAGCAGCTGTTGCGGCTAGTTACCCCATCAACACTATCATTTGTGATGCGCTAGTGGTATTTCAAGATTCTATACAGAAAGCAGTTTGATATACTTCCTAAAACAGTTGGATAATCCAGCATTGCTATTTGGGTAGGTTTCGTCGTTTGTAAATTTGGGTAATCGATAGCCCGAAACTAATGAAGACAACCCGCACTTGGTTAGCATAAAGTATGGCCGTGATGAGGTTAGGGTTATCAGATCTCCTGGGGTCACTTTGTAGGTAAGCTTTATTTTTGTGTGTTGTGTCTTGTGCCTCAATCCGCAACAAATGTGTTCCCTTGCTTCAATGTTTCTTTATTAGTTTCGCGTAAAGGTTCTGAACGCATATGTCGACAAGTTTTGTTAACTTGGTTGAACTGGTTATCTTAACTTGCGCCACAAATTACAAAGCCGGTGTTGGTTCATTTATTGTTTTCGACACAATTGTCAAGGCATCTGACGACATTACTGTACGGTCACAGAAACAGACACCGCGATGCTCGACTCCGCCTGACGCCATATTAAACCAGTCACAAAAAAACTTACCAAGCAATCAGATCCTTTAGGGAGGTACCCAAATTCCTTTTTTCCTTCGTTGTGACAAATGAATGTGCAGCCTACCTGTCTTCCGTAGTTACTCTGCAAACAAAGAAACACTTGATCTGTCCGAAAACAAAAGAATCAAGCAACTGCATGATGCGGATTGCGGAAAGAGCTTGGAATCACGCGGAAAATAACAAAGGCTTTTAAATTATCTTAGACACTGTGGTAAATACACAAAAGTTCCCACATTCCTCTATTGTCAATGGGACAACGTTTTCTCAAATAGCAAAAATGGCTCTGGTCATTGCTGCACGTTCTGTACAAGTAGTCTTGCAAAAAGAAAGTATTCATTATTGTGGAAGAATCTAGTGAATATTGTCCATAACCGGTAAAAATCAAAAGCTACCAGAAGCATTTACTTCAATAGGGGTGATTACGCTTCTGGAAAAGTGAGTACGGAAAAGCATTAAACCAAAGTTTTCTTGCATGAGGAAGTGAATCCCTGTTCACTTGTGTTACGCTGAACGTTATTGCCCACACCCTCTAAACTTGTTCGTAAAACCCCGCAGACACTTCTCCATTTGCTGGTGCATGTGCGATGTCCGTGGTACTTCTGTAACATTCTATTCTCATAGCCTCGCAGTCCAAATATATTCTTCAGCACCACGTCAGTTTTGTTTGCAAGCATTGGCCGACTACGCTTGAGTGCAGGGTTTAGAAATTTATTTGAGAGGTGGAAATTGTAGAGCCGCTATTTTTTAAAGGTAATCCCTAAAAAGGATATTTCGATATATTTTGCGACGTTGTGGTTACAGGGGATGCAGAAATGCAAAATTGTGTCACTATTAAGTCTGGGTGCCTTTATGGTCGTTATATATCGATAACAATTCAGCTAATATTTTCCATAGGTTTGTTCAAATATATTTGAGCTTACAAAAAGTTGCATACAAACATCTTTATTTAGATTTTATCGCTCATATACATATTTTTTTGGTTTTAGAAACAACTCTAGACTTATTGTTACGGTGAAGGGTTGTAAATACTGGGGGCAACAGTTCTGAACACCGCATCATTGCTGTATAGGAATCGAGTTTAACGCGCTCAGAAGTTTTGTGCCCTTTCAGATAAGTTAAATATGATATTCCCAAAAAAATATTTTGGATTTAATTATGCTTCGTTCCTTGCACCACCCTCCTATTTGATTAGGTGACGAATGTTCTTGCGGAAAATTGCAAAATATGCACGTTATCGGTACATAAAGTTTGAGCAGTTTAATTTGATTAAATACAACACGCATTACGCTCTACAATCCCATCTTAGGTAAGATTCCAGAAAATGTGTTTCCTGTGGCATTTGAGAGACTGTCCTCTTAATCTCAAAGCATCAATGTACGTTCTAGAACAACGCTTTATTGCGCACGTCCGATGGTTACTTACGAAGTCAATATCGTTTGTATTTGGAAGGGGTTCCATTTCTTAATTAAAAATAGTTTACCCCCTCCACGTTTTTAAACGTTGTGTACTGTGGTCGTAAAAAATGAGCACAGGGGATTGTTCAGGCAGCGTCTTAAATGTGAGATCAGATGCAAAACACGACGTTTACGAAAAATTTGCAGCGAACGTCTTGACAGCCACGGGCAAGAATGCTGTGCTCATAAAGCCTGAAAAGGATCCAGACCTGACCTCAGAATGTTACCGTAACTGATCGCTGTGAAACGTGAGGTAACAGCTGTGGTGAAGTTATGTTTTAAGCATTTTAAATAGCTTTGCGGATGCTCATTTAGCCTGACTCCGTGCGAGCAGCGCTCATCCATTTTCTTTCATCGTGACGAGTATCCCCCTTTATTTTGACAGAGACCATAAAAACCAAGATCCCAGAAAAAATATTGGCGCAGCTCGCACAAGTGGTGCAAGGCTGGAGCTCAGCTAGCGGCTCGAGCTAGCTTATTCTTGGTTCGCATTAGCTTATCGGTGGTTATACTTAGATAATCACCAAGTTTTCTCTGTAGTTCTCATCGTTAGCCCCTCAATGAGCAATGAACACCCTGTCATAAAGTATGTACAGTGAGTTTTATTGTCTGCACCAGTCATTTGTTGAAGGATTGGACCGAAGTCCTGGCATCCGTTCTCGATTAGCGGCCCTTCGTGAATGACGCTGTGCTGTAGCCCCATCTCTCCCTTCGTCGGCGGCCCTGCTGTTGCAACTCCCTCACATAGATTTCCGAGCATGTCGCTTAAAGTTCTCCATGAATAGCATGCCCGCATCCTTTTGCCCGCAGGCTTTCACATCGCTCCCAAAGTGGCCACGGCCGCCGCGGCGATCCTGAGCTTTATTAGCCAAGGTGGTGGCCCCTAGAAACGCCAAGAGAGGGCTGTCAGGAGTGGGCGACAGGTGGCGAGCGCAATTCTGTTCATCGACTTTAGAACGAAGAGCTTAAACAGCTCCGCTGTTAAAACAAGGCCGCGGGCACGCTCTCGCGCTCATCCATCTGCATCGGCGCCAGGTTAATGCTTGCCCTCCGAACGGGCACACTGTTCTCTCACCGCCAGTACTCGCAGCTGAGACCCCCGTACCAATGGGCCATCCTCAGCGAGAGCCCTCTCTTGCATTATGTTTCTCATCAAAATTGCCTCCATCTCCCCGCGAGGGAACCCTGGTGTAATGCGGCGCATAAGGGGGTTCAATTGGCGTATCCATTGGGTTGAAGGAGAGGAGACCGCGGAGGAGAGTCGCGCATGCGCGCACATGCGCACCGGAGCAGCTGTTAACGCAGCGTTAACGCAGCGAAGCGCGCGCCAAGCAAGCGCGCCAGCTGTCGTTATGCTAACGCGCCGGAGTAAGAGTGTTGCACACAGCTGTGGGCAAGGCGAACGGAGGAGTACTGTGGACGGATGCCGCCGCCGCCGCCGACGACGACGCAGGAGGGACATGCCTCAGAGCAAGAGATGCGCCGCATCATCATAAGGTAATGAATGCGTGGCCGAAGCGTGTCACCGCGATACACGCCGCTAGTTCCTTTCCCTTTGTGCCTGGCGGTCCTCTCACAAGGTTCCTTTCCGCGTGCGCACTCTATGTTTCAAAGTCTTCCGCTACCCATAGAGAGCTTCCGTGCCAAACAAAACACAAATTGTGGCACAGGTACGACTGATCTCATTTGAAAATGAGAAAGCAGTCCTTTTGATTTGAAACTTGGCGATCCACTATGTCTAATGCCAGCTTTGCATGATTTTGGCTGTTGTGTTCTGACAATATAGTATAGTATGTTACGAGCCTGGCGTGGAACCTGTCGGTCGTGGCGGTTTCGGGGGTATCGGCTTGTCATGGTTTCAGCAGCTGCATTCGCCTCGCGGTTTGCTCGCCCAGCGGCAGTTTTCTCTTCCCTTCTACCTTCTTTTGAGGCATAATTTCGCGGGTGACCATGCCTCACTGCTGCTACAGAGGCAGAGGCAGACCCATCAGAGGCCATCGTGGTAGAGACACCACCGGCATAAAGAAGCATGTTCTGTGGTGCGAATGCGTACTCTCATTACTATTGTGACAGTCTTTTTTCAATTCTGTCATTTCTCTTTGGTACTGTGTCTGTGAGGGTTGGCCAATTGCTCCTAAATTGCTTGCGATATTTTGCACGAGCCGCAATGAACGCAGGCCGCAATTCACAAAGCTGCTTTCTAATTTTTCAGAAATACGAATTACAGCGGTTTGTATGACCTAACTTATCGGCAAGCAGCCGCGATGGCAATAGGCTTGCTTTGTGTGGAGAAAACTACACGACCTAGACCTGTAGATAGGGGAGATTGCGCAGCGGTAGTGGCTCCCTCCGCTGCGCTACCCCCTTGTTTTAACTGAGCCCTCTATAAAAATTTGAACTTGACTCAGCAGCGTTTTCTCCAGTTGTTCAAGCACCAATGGTTTACTGCTCCCACTCGGGTATTTCTCTTCACTCTAATCTCATATACGTCGAGCATACGCGGAAGGCTATCATAATACCATGGTGACATTACGGCCTGTTTTTTTTTTAACTTTTATCCAAAACAGTTTTTTTTAGTTTTATTCAAGGGCGCAAAATGCTCATAGTGTCCAGTGGTATGTGTGCGTGAGGTGCCGTCCTTGGGCGAAGCCGTCTAAATGTTGCTGTCTGTTGCAGCATAACTCTACCTAAGACACTATATGTGGGCGCCTAAGCTTTGCGAGGCCAGCAAGCGAAGCGTAAATAACTCTATTTAGAATTACCTTGAACTTGGCGAGTTGGCACGGATAAACTGCGCCATACAACCAGGACTACGAACCAGGCACGTGTATAGAGAAGTCCGCGCAGACTAACAACTGGTTTTTTTTTGGAGCGAAAGCTGTATTGCGCTAATATCTTTCGAGGTCATTCATGGCATCGGATTGACCTTTAGCAACCGGCGTGCAAGCTGCGCCTTTTTCGTAACTTCCCTACCTCGAAGATTGCCGCTCCCGTACTACGTGGCTTGCTTCACGTGTACCTCATCGCCCAGCGGTGGCTGGGCCGTCGGTGCGACCGGTTCAACGCAGGCAAATTAGGTAACTAGGCGAGCGTTTAACGACTGACATATGAAAATTTTGTGCTGTCTGAGTTTGCGGGAACGAAAGCTATATTAACGCACGATGCAAGCAACTTACGTAAAAAACACGGTGTGAATAGTATTTGTTTTCGCTCGTGATAACTGGGTTTAGAAGCGTGTAAACCTAGCCTTTTTTCAGGAAGCAAGTAGTTTAAAAAGCAGGCAAATAGTCGCGCATTCGCACAATCAACGCGTAGTTCACTCAAATTATCAAAGTTACAGAACGCTAGCCACCTGACGACTGTCGTGCGTCGACACAAAAGGACCCCAAATTTCAAGCCATTGTATGGCGATAGACGGATCGCTTGCACGCATCATAGAAGCATGGATGCAAAAAGCTTCCATGATTCTTCTTGATAATATATCTTTGCACCTACGTAACAGGGTTACCTGGTCGAACAGAGGGCAAAATCTGCAGTCCCCCAGTCATTGAAGTGCGTCGCTAAGGGCCAACTGACGACGACTTGTTTGAGATTACGTTATTGCTCGCTCAACCTCTTGTGTACACACCGGCCGGTCTATTCGATGTACATCGTCCACATGCGAGAGTAATCTTGTACACGACGCCGCATCCGCAGCTCACAAACCTGTCCCCATGTTTGACCAGGCACGTTGTGCGCAAGCGTTAGTTTTTTTCCGGCCGCTTTTCAACGGGTGAACCGGAACGCTAAACCTGTTTTCTCCCCAGAGAAACAACCTCGGCTCTGTGCTCGCTTCCCACCTTCGTTTGCTGGCGTGAAAGGCCATGTATATAAGGCATGACGGCCATCTTCCCCTGTGGTTCGTCCATGATCATCCTTTGTACATGTTCCTTCTCTTGTTTCAAGCGCTTCAAGGTCTTCTGTGTTTCCGTGCACACAATGGACCTGAGATGCTTGTCTTCATCGAGTCTTTTTATCTGCTGGGAAACGCTCTCCGCTATCGTGTGCCCGCAGATCTTAGTCAGCGCTGCCGGAACGCACAAACTGATGATGTTCTTCTTCACGATTTAGGAGTGTGCTGAATGGTAGTTCAAAAGCGGTTTTCTGGTCCTTGGGCTGTGCTTCCACCTGGAATGTCTCTCCTGGAATTCAAGCTTCAAATCTAAGAATTGAATCTAGGTGGCCTGTGTGCATCAAAGAGGAACTGCACACCCAAGCTACTCTCCTTGAAAACTTGCACAACTGTTTCCACGGTCTTGTTGAACTCCCTACCATCCGACAGAGGCAGACAGACGTCCACGTACCTCAATACTGTTTTCACTCCATTCAAGGCGCGTTTTATTCCTGTATCCACCTTTCCCATCAAGATGGTGCGTTGTTGGGTTTTAGAGGATATACGTCAATAAGTATTTCACAAAGCGTTGAATAGGATAAATATTGAATGATCAGCACGAAACAAGAAAAAAAAAACAAAGTTTCGGCCTCTAGAAGACAGGATGCAAGAGTTTGGAATAAAGTTGAACAAAACGCTTTCCACAGCAAGACGTAAGATGAACACCACATGTAAATAGCTGTTTCAAGCAAACAAATAAATTAGCTAGCTGTAATAATGACTAATGGTGAATCTAGCTTAGACGTTAGAACTGATGTCTTGAAAATGTTAATCCGAGATATTGCACTGCCAGTAGGGGAAACAGAAGCGGGAAAGGAAATGGATAACTACCTCTTAAAGGGAAGCACATCAAGGAAACACGCATTAATATCAGGATAAAGACCGAGTAGCAAATAAAATTGACGTAGTTCTAAAATTAATTAAAAGAAAAAAGTTCGTCAAATTTGGCCCTGTAACGTTGTAAAGAATAGTGAAAGATAAAAGAGCTACTGTAAACGCCGTAAATAATAAATGTGCAACATAAACTTTGAAATTCAAATTAACGATCACATTCAGGTGCGCCGTTCAGAACCTATAAATTTTAGAAGGCCGCACTGTGCACGGATGATTTCCTCGGTGGCTAGAGTAAAGAAAAACAAATAAAGGAGCCGAAAAATTATGATCTGAGTTTTTTTTATTACAAACACACTAATTTTGTTATATCTATTTTTTGGATGAATGCCAATTAAATGTAGCAACTCTTGCAGACTGCTCAAACAAGACTGCACCTAATAATACTTACCCAACATATCTATCGATGTTATGCACCATTTGCAGTTCGGAGCATTGCCGACAAACTGAATGGTTGGTGACGGGACCTAACATTGATCGATAATATTATCTCACCCAGAAACCATGGAGCCAGCACCTCACTGATTGGAAAGAATACAGGAAAAAGCTAGACGAGAGAACACCGGATACCATCGAAGACATAGAAGCATGGACCAACTTGTTAAACGCTACAACCAAGGACGCAACTCAGACATTAGAAGCGGAGCAAGAGGTTCCAATGATAGACAGTAGATTAGCGCACCTCCTAGAAGCACGCAACTCCCTGAAGAAGCGGTGGAAACGCCAACGCCACAACCGAAAACTCCGAAAACGCATAGCACAACTTAACCGGGACATAGAACAACACAGCACAACCCTCTGCAGGCAACAATGGCACGCAGTATGTCAAGAGGCCGATGGCCAACTTCACAAAAGCAGAATGTGGCATCTCCTGCGCCACCTACTAAACGACCAGACCACCCAGGGCGCTCAACATTACACGCTGAACAGAACCATCCACAAAGCCGTCCGAGAATTGGGAGAAGCCGAAGTACAAAGACGCCTGGACGCCAAGTACCTCCCTGCAACACCACCAGACCCTCTCCCAAACTATGAAGGCGCACCCAATGACCTTTTAGACGCCGATATAGAAGAATGGGAAGCGCGTGCAGTGCTTCAAACTATTAACTGTAAATCGGCGGCCGGCCCAGATCAAGTTACCAACAAGGCGCTCCGAAATTTGAACGACACAGCAATAGAAGCCCTAACCAAATACTTCAACAAGTGCTGGCGCACGGGCAAGCTCCCGCAACAATGGAAGACTGCGAAAACGGTACTCATCCCCAAACCGGGCAAGCCACCCCACATTGACAACCTGAGGCCTATATCTCTAACATCCTGTGTGGGAAAGGTGCTCGAACACGTACTCCTCAATCGCTGGCAACGGTTCCTGGAAGAATCCGACATCTACCCAGACACGATGCTGGGATTTCGAGCCACATTATGCACCCAAGACACCATGTTGCTTCTCAAGCACGAAATCATTGATCGAAAATTCCCCACCCTGGACAACAGAGCAGTACTCGGACTAGATCTTCAAGGAGCCTTTGACAACGTACACCACTCGGCAATACTTCAGCAAGTGTCCAACCTCAATATGGGACAGCGAACTTTCGCGTATATCAAGGACTTCCTGACCAACCGAATCACAAGGCTCGTGGCAGGGGAACTGGAACTCCCACCTAAGCAGCTGGGAAGCACGGGCACCCCACAAGGCTCCGTAATCTCCCCTCTGCTGTTTAACCTAGTCATGATCGGCGTAGCTAGAAGACTCGAACAAGTTAGTAACATCCGGTACACGATCTATGCAGATGACATCACGTTGTGGTCAACAGGGGGTAGTGACAGCCAGATAGAAGCGGCCCTCCAAGAAGCCGTCACTGCAGTCGAAGAACATCTACGCCCCACTGGACTCAAATGTTCGCCAACAAAATCCGAACTTCTAGTGATCCCACCACCAGGAACGAGAAGGCCAACCAAACAACACACCCCCATCAATGTGGTCACCCAGGACGGAATGCCGATAACACAAGTCCCAACGATCAGAGTGCTTGGGTTGCACATACAAGACTCGCACCACAACAACGTCACCGTGCAGAAACTCCACGCCAAGCTCACGATGGCCACTCGACTCCTCCGGAAAGTGGCCACGTGATACCAAGGCATGAGAGAAGATAGTCTACTTAGACTCACCCAATCCTTTGCACTAAGTCACATCGCTTACGTGGCATCCTTCCACAACTGGAAGGCGGCCGAAAAGGTAAAGATAGATGCAATGATTAGACGAACCTACAAGACAGCACTGGGACTATACGCCCACACCAATACGGACCGCATGCTCGCACTAGGAGTACATAATACGACAGACAAAATCGCAGAAGCCCAAAGCACAGCTCAGTATCACAGACTGTCCCAGACCAGGACAGGGCGAGCAATACTACAAAGAATCGGACTCAATACACCTACAACGGCTCCAAAGAAAGCAACTCCGCTACCCCGGACTCTCGCCCAACGCCTACGGATTCCCCCCTTACCTAAGCACATGCACCCACAGGCTCATCAAGAGAGACGGTCGGCGAGAGCCACGGCCTTTACGAAGTGGCACGTCAAAGACCCACACGCCTACTACGTGGACATAGCACAATACCCCCAACAACCAGATACGTATGTAGCAGCCGTCCTCGCATCCGACACTGGGATACTCCAAACATCTGGAAGCATACAGTGCAAGACACCCACACAAGCCGAAGAGCTGGCCATTGCACTGGCACTTACGCCTCCGAAATGCCGCACGGTCCTCAGCGACTCGAAAACGGCCACACTCAACTTCGCTACAAACAACGTCAATAATACAACTGCCAGAATATGCTCCACAATATCATCAGGCCCCAACATTACCATCAAGTGGTTCCCCGCACACGCTGGGCAGTTAGACACAGGACCCAACCGGAATGAAGAGGCAGACATGGAGGCACACGCGCTAACCAGCCGCGGGTCCCCACCCCGCCCCTCGATTCACCCGGCACCTCGGTACAATGACGATGAATACTCCATCGCCTCCTACGGAGACATTCTCCAGTGGTACAGAACAAATAGATGCCTCTTCCCACCCCCCCATCGAGACCTCACCCGCAAGGGAGCTACTACACTACGACAAATACAAGCACAGGCTATATGGACACCCGTACTGGCACGACACATATGCCCCGCCGTATATACAACAGACATCTGTCAACAATGTCAACAAGCAAGAGCCACCCAGAGACACTTGCTCTGGAACTGCACCCCCCCAGACCGCCTAGACGAAGCAATGCCTCCTGCCATGCGCAGCAAGATCACAAGTCAAGACCCTGGAGACCAAAGAGACGTGGTCCAGCACGTGCTGGACATCCTGGCGAGACAGCAGCCGAAAACGTAACCCTCACGGGTTGGCATGAGTAGGCTGCCGCCCAAGGCTGTCTAGCACGCCCGTCTCCCCCCACCCCCCATCCCATGCCGGACTGTCAATAAAGTTGTTTCTCTCTCTCTCTCGCGTAACTTACCTACGTTAGTTTAATTCCTATGTTTACAAACAGATATTTGGTGTAAACGTACTGGTTTGTGCGTTTCGCGGTAATCACAATTTCTCTTAGGCCTGCTAGGTAGAACGTTAATTACGATGTGTGGTGGCGACCATGAAAAGCATACTATACAGTAATGACGCTCTACTTTACTCAAAACTTATGAATTAATCCGTGCAGTGTCAGAGGCATATGATTCTAGCCTCGTGAAATCAGGCTGGTGGATGCCAAAAGGATCCAAAATTGTTGCTGAAAAATACCCCAAAGCTCGGAACTTCACAGCCGAGTTGTGAGCCTTTCAGACATCGTAAAACATAGTCCTGATTTTCATTTACCACGTAGTTGCAGACTATTCTTCCACACTTTAAACTATTCTTTAAACTATTAAACTATTCTTCCACAAGGCACAAAAATACCAGATTTTTTTTCGCCGACCATTGAAAGCCATCTACATGTTCTTACATTGAAAAAAATAAACATTTTTGGCTTATATAAACATGTGGAGGTGGAAAATATAACAATATAATAGCAAACTTCAGCAAAGAATAATACGGCAACAATGCGAAGATACGCTACTGCACGGAAAACATTACTACTTACAGTTAGTACGGGCACTTTCCCAATACAACCTTCGGGAATGGTTTCTAGGGCGCATTCACGGCTGGCACATTTTCCCGACTTTAGTGTGTATTCTCCATCATGGCCTCTGTCGACTTTCTGAGGAGTGCAACAAAAAAGGAGAGCTTGATTTATCAAACAAGGTAAGTTCGCAAGGTTATAATTGTGTGTGCGCACACGTTAACTGAGCCCTCGGGTACGGTTGAGAAAACATTGTTTTCGTCATTGGATTCAGCCTTTGTTGTTACGCCTTTCATGGATAGGCTCGATCGTTCATTTATGACAACACAAATAACCACAAGCAAGAGAGAACCAAATTGATGAAATTAGGCTGAAGGGATTCGTCACAAAAGACAAAAAATAAACCAGAAAGAACGCAAATACGATGTTTCATAAAGTAGTTGTAAGTATCCATGCTTTTGTCTTCAATGCGCGTATGCCGATTTATGCCCGATTTTGTTATTTATTTTTTAAACAGCGGCCATTTTATTTAGAGTGGGCAGGGGGAGCGGCAACCATGCGGACGCCGCTCAACGCGCTCTTCCTTCTCGTGCAGTTCAGCATGCTTGGCACGTGGATGCCATCGCCTCCCCTGGCGCCTGCGCATTCAGTTCCAGCATCTGCTCATCGGCTATAAGCACCGACTATCAACCCGTGCGGTTTCCGTCAGCACAGCTGCAGCGCCACCTCAGCTGCTGCCCTGGGTGAGGCAACCCTGTCATCAGCGTCAGCACCATGCCAGGATATAAACAACACGCTTCGCCTGTCAACGTTTAGTGGGCACGGGAGAGCGGCAACCATGCGGACGCCACTCAACACGCTCTTCCTTCTCGTGCAGGTTAGTGAACCGCCATCCCTTGATTCAAAGCGCTGGAGCAACCTTTGTTTGCTGCTCTTCCCATGCCCAAGTGTACTTTGTGAAACGATTGCTGACTGTGCTCATGTTTGCAAACAGCTGCTGCTATGCGGCGACGTCGAGTTAAACCCCGGGCCTCCCCGCCTTGATCCCGACCTCGATTCGAGTGGTGCAGATGTCAGTGTACTTGCTGCAATTGCTGCAATGTCTGCTAAGCTCGATGGTCACCACAGTGAAGTCGTGAACTCTTTCGCTGAGCTCAAGCAAAACCAGGAAATGCTTCCGCGAACGGTATCAGACTTGTCCACATGGTTGGAAGCAGTTGAATCTGTCATTGAATCCCTGGAAGGCATGTCACCCCCAGCTGAGCTTTCTCGTTTAGTCGCTGATGTAGTACGAAGCGAAAGCGATGTACTGCAATCCCAAATAGATGAACTAGAAGACCGCTCAAGACGCGATAACCTGATATTTTACGGAATCGGCGATAATGCGTCTGAAATATGGCAGCAATCAGAATTACTACTCCGCGACCTTCTATCGAAGCAGCTCAAGTTGCAAATCTCGGAAAGCACGATCGCTAGAGCTCATAGGCTAGGCACGTTTGTTAAAAAAAAACCGCCCCATTATCGTCAAATTTGCATGCTTTAAGACAAAAGACAAAATATTGTCAAAGAAAGCGATGTTAAAAGGAACCAGTGTATCGATCAGCGAAGACTTTTGTAGATCCACAAGGCTTACCCGAAGAAACTAATCGAATTTGGAAAAGCGAGTCGTCAAGCTTTCACGTTGCGGTTCAACAAACTTGTTATGTCCAAAGATAAAAAAACCTATGTTTACTGCTCGGCTACAGACACTGTCTGTGAAGTTGATTCCCCCCGAGACACGCATGCGCAAGGTAGCGACTCCTCAACAAGCTCGGATAGTCATGGTGCATTGTAGCAACCCACCATCGGGCAGTCGCAAAACGTGTCGATGCTTTTCACTAACATAAGAAGTGTAATCGGCAAACGAACTTAACTTTCCTCTGCTGTTGATTCCTGTAACGCCGATATCGTAGTTTTAACGAACCCTTGGCTTTCGGCAAAAATAAAGAACAATGAAATACTGGAATGCGAAAAAACGTACACATTTTATCGTTTTGACCGTGATGTTCGGTCTGGTGGTGGTGTACTGATTGCTGTCAGTGACACCCTACTTTCTTCTAAGGTCTTTATCTGTACAGCACTAGAACTTGTCTGTGTGCGCGTGACTATTTCTAACCGGGACTTTATTTTTTGCACTTGTTATAGACCACCTACAACCTCACCTTTCTTTTGCAGTGATCTACACGATGCCCTTACCCAGCTAATTGTTCGATATCCCAACGCTCCGTTTTTTTTTATTGGGCGACTTCATCTTCCCAGATATTGTGTGGAACAGTGACTCGATCACACTTAAACATACCTCCTCGGAGTGTTCAAATTTTATAAACCTGTGCCACAACTTTAATTTCGGACAGATCGCCCACAAACCCACTCGTATTTCTGCCAGTAGTTCTAACACTTTGGATTTAATTCTGACTACTACTCCCGACTTGATCTCTCCTCTTACTTACCTTAGTAAAATAAGCGACCATTTAGTACTTCACTTCACACTTAAGGCACAGGTACCGTCAAAGAAAGCAGTTAAAACATTTCAGGATTCCTCTAGAGCGAATATTGAACTAATCACGACCGAATTGGAAGAATTCACGGAGGAATTTTTGGAAAACTTTGAAGAACGCTCGGTCAATGAGAATCGGTCCCTTTACAGAAATAAAGTGTTATCATTGATGAATAAACACGTACCTAAGAAAAACATTTGCTGAAACCCACGTTCTCCATGGTTTTCCAACCATTTAGGCCGTTTACGCAACAAAAAGAAGCGTTTTTTTTGTAAAGCAAAACGTGCGAATAATGCAGCCCGATGGATGGACTATCAGCAAACTAACGCAAAATACACAAAGGCAGTGCGCAGTGCAAAGCAAAACTTCTTTAGCAACACACTACCTATGCTCTTACAAACTAACCCACGAAAATTCTGGAACATAGTAAGTGGTACTAAAACAAGTTAAATCCAGCTAACTTCCACTGATGATCTCCCGGTTCCAGTTGATGAATGCTGCACTGTCCTTAATAACGCGTTTTCTGCAGCTTTCAACCATGATTCTCCGACTTGTATTCCTGTTGTGCACAGCGAAACTTTTGAGTGTATGGATTCAATAACTATAGACTGGCCTGGTGTTCGCAAACTAATTACGGATCTAAAAATTTCTTCTTCTTCTGGCCCCGACTCGATTAATTCAAAAATGTTCAAATGTACAGAACTGTGCTCGGCCATCATTTTGTCTAAAATTTTTGCGCAACCTTTACAGCAAAGTGCACTTGCTGCTTTTTGGATTAAAGGGAAGGTGGTTCCTGTTCACAAGTCTGGTGATTCACATTTTCCTGGCAACTAGCGTCCTATATCTTTAACGAGTATTCCCTGTAAAATGTTTGGCATATTTTGTGTTCCCATCTTATCAGGTACTTAGAGTCTAATTCATTTTTTAGTAATGGCCAACATGGCTTCAGAAAATATCTATCGTGTGAAACGCAGTTACTTTCTTTCACTAACGATCTGTTCATTAATGTAGACAAGGGTTGTGATACGGGCTGCGTTTTCCTCGACTTCGCCAAGGCGTTCGATTCTGTTTCGCATGATTTACTTATTCTTAAACTCAGCAAGCTAAACATAGATGACAATGTACTTTTTTGGATCAAAAGTTTCCTTTCTAACCGCACGCAATACGTCATTGCTAATGGTTTTTCATCCGCATCATCTCCTGTCTCTTCCGGTGTGCCACAAGGGTCAGTCCTGGGCCACTTCTCTTTCTCGTTTATGTTAACGACCTTCCCAGGTGCGTCACTCACTCATCCAATAAACTGTTTGCAGATGACTGTGTCTTATACCACAAAATTAACTGCCCCAATGATTTGCATGAACTCCAGGATGATCTTAACAGCATCTCTATTTGGTGCGACAAATCGCATATGAAACGAAATATCACTAAATGCAAAACCATGCGAATATCTAGGCTGCATAACAACCCGCATGCTAATCATTTGAATAATATTCCCCTCTCTTCGGTTGACTCTTACAGGTATCTCGGGCTTCATATCACGAAAGATCTTACTTGGGATATGTGTGTAGAATACATAACTAACAATGCCAAACGCATGCTCGGGTATTTGCGCTGGAACTTCTACTTCGTGCCGTCAGATGTTAAATTAACACTTTATAAGTGACTCATTTGTCCAAAATTCGAGTACGCCTGCGCAATCTGGGATCCCGGCAAAATCACGCTCACCCAATCCATTGAAGCCATTCAGAATCGTGCGACTCGTTTCATTTTGTCAAACTATAGCCGTAATGCCAGTGTCACCTCAATGAAATCTGTTCTTGGCCTGCCTGACTTGTCAGCACGTCGCCAATATCATCGTCTTTGCCTTTTCCAAAAAATATTTTTCCATATCATTCACCTGACAGAACAGCTTATGCTTCCGCTTACATATATTTCATCCCGCATAGACCATGTAAACAAAGTTGGTCTTCCTTCTTGTCGCACTAACCTTTATAATTATTCTTCATTTCAAGAACCAGCGTTGACTGGAACCATCTTCCCGCCTCCACTGCTGCCATCTCAGAACATTCCTAATTCAAGACTGCCCTACAAAACATCATTTGTTACTGTGTAATAATACTATGTACTCTCACCAATGTACTACCATTGTTGAATGTCATAGTTCTGTATCCCCCCCCCTCCTTTTTGTAGTGCCATTCGGCCCTCAAAGTATTGTAAATAAATCAATGAATAAATAAATAAATAAATAACGGTGACGAGTTTTGTTTTTGCAAAATGGCAACCCTGAGGCGCTTGCTTTAAACACAAACGGTCTTGCATCATAGCTAGAAGTGAAACGTTGTCCCTTTTAAAGCAGTGGCACGCAACAAAAGCGCCCTATGTTCATATTGTGAGTGCGAAGCTCCGAAGCGTAGAAAATAATTTATTTCACTGCTCCATTATCTCCATCACCAAACACATCAAGGAACACTTCGTCTTCTACGAGACTGATCATCATCATCGTTGGTTGCTGGTCCGGTGTTCCGAGACGGCTTAGTCGTAAAATAAACGCCTTACCTCACCGAGTAAACAAAGCCCTTACAAGTGGTGGAGGTTGCGCTCGATCCCGTCCTCAACGCCTTCCAAGCAGACCCCTGGAGCTCCGTTCAGGTAGGCAATTGCCTGTAGCAGCGATGCAGCGTGAGGCTGGAAGCAGTCCCGCTGGTACCTCCCCTGCTGCGCCTCTGGCATTTGTTATCACCAGCTGCCAGCGCGATCCTCCTCATTTCGCCGGGCTCTACCATGAAGACGTTGAAGACTGGCTGGATCAGTTTACTCGAGTCAGTGAGTTTAACCGTTGGGCTGACGTGGCGAAGCTACCGAACGTTGGGTGTCCCTTGGACAAGGTCGTACAAACGGTTTCTTAACAACCACCGGGTCGCCGACTGGGCCACCTTTTGTCAGGAGCTGCGCCAGATATTTGGTAGGCCAACCGCTCGGTCAGACATGGCGAAAAGGAAGCTGGCCAGTCGCCTTGAAGGCCTGAGGAGACGTATGCGTCTTACATAGAGGACGTTCTCGCTCTATGTCGCCGTGTGGATGCAAGCATGCCGGAGGCCGACAAGGTTCGCCATGTCCTGAAGGGCATAGCACCTTTTGCCTTCAACGCCCTTGTAATCCAAAATCCTTCCACCATCAGCGATATCCGGACAACCCGTCAGCGCCTGGACGAACTGCAAGCCGTCCGTCTGCAACCAAATGGTCTTGCTATGCAACCACAGGGGGATGTGGACCTACGCGCCCTCATACGTCAAATCATCCGCGAAGAGCTCCATTTCAATGACCCGCCGTCTCCTCCACGCGATTCCTTTCGCTCGAAAGCGCTCCAGTTGCGCGACCTCGTGAAGGAGGAGCTGGCATCCATGACGGGTGTGATGCCGACGCCACCCCCCATTACTACAACTACCACCCCATCCTACTCGGCGATGGTATTGCGACCGCCCGTGCCTCAAGATGCCCCGTTCGCACCCGCACATGTAACAGCGATCTCCGCAGCGACCGTTCCACGGGGGTACCACACCAACGTGCGAACCCCTCACCAGGCTTTCCCGAGCGACCAACTCGTCTGCTATTACTGCGGGATCCGGGGCCACATATCCCGCTTCTGCCGACGCCGTATGCAAGATGAACGAAGAGGGTACGCACCGTTTGATGGAGATTTCGATTATCCTAACGGTTCACAACGTCGTGTCTATGATTCAACCCCGCGACGCTCATCACCACCCTCTCCCTCGTTTGAACCACCTCAGACCAATCGTCCCTCCCGCCGCCGATCACCCTCACCGTATCGACGGTGCGTGTCTCCTTTTCACCCGGCTTCCCACGTTCCTAACAACCGCTCGGAAAACCAGCGCCTGCACTTTTCGGAGGTGAAACTGCGTCGCTAGGAAAATGCTCAAGTCCTCTTTAACGACCATGAAACTTTTTATCTGTGCTAGTGGAATGAATTTTTGTTAATGCTCTTGTGGATACTGGTGCGAGCGTTTCGGTTATTCATACAGATTTGTGCTCGCGTCTCCATAAGGTTAAAACTCCCTACACTGGTCCTTCACTGTGCGATGCTAACGGAGTCGTACTGCAACCCTCAGCGCAGTGTACAGTTCGAGTATTCATAGATGGAAGCCGTCATCACGTTCCCTGTGCAGTGCTTACTTCGTGTGCACACCAATTGATTCTGGGGTGGGACTTTCTATCTTCGGCGTCCGCTGTCATTTCCTGCAATTTACCGGCTGTCGAACTCACGGCTACCCACTTCTCCAGCGTTGATTATGAGGAGCTGCCTCGGTTGGTGGCACAAGCTGATCAAGTTTTGTTCCCTGGGCAAGAGACACTAATGACAATGTGCTCAGATAGGATTCAAGATGGTGACATTTTAGCCGTTCCTGCAGGGTCCTTCCTTCCTAAAGGAGTCGTCATTCCCACCTGCCTAGTTCGGTTTTCGAATGGGTCAGCGGTACTTGCTGACACTAACGTCAGTTCAGAGCCGATCTTGCTGCCCAAAGGTGCTGCTATTGCTACTGCTGCTGCTGATAGCCAGGTCATGTCTGTTATGCCCATTTGCTCGTCGTCAGCAGGCCAGCGCCTCTCGTATCCTGCATCGTCATTGGCCGCTCTTGTCGCAACGATTAGCTCTGACCTCAGCCTTAGAGGCAGAGTGCCTTCTTGCTTTGCTTGAAAAACACGCAGCTTGTTTTGACTTCTCTTCGTCGAAGCTGGGGCAGACTTCCGCAACAGCACACCGTATTGACACGGATGGCTCTCGTATCATCCGCCGCCGTCCGTATCGTGTATCTTCGTCTGAACGAAATATAATCGAGGACCACGTTTCGAACATGCTTGAACGCAACATCATTCGCCCTTCTGTTAGGCCGTGGTCGTCGCCCGTCGTTTTGGTTTGTAAAAAAGACGGATCAGTGAGTTTCTGCGTTGATTATCGTGCACTAAACAAAATTACCCGAAAAAATGTATACCCCATGCCCAGAATAGATGACGCTTTGGACTGTTTACAAGGTGCGGAATATTTCTAGAGCATTGACCTCCGATCCGGTTATTGGCAAATTCCGATGCATGAATCTGACAAAAAAAAACCGCGTTTTCCACCCCGGACGGACTTTATGAATTCAATGTTATGCCTTTTGGATTATATAATGCCCCAGCTACTTTTGAGCGTCTCATGGATACACTCCTGCGTGCACTCAAATGGAGGACATGTTTATGTTATTTGGATGAGATTGTGATCTTCTCATCGACTTTTCTCAACATCTTGAGCGCTTGAACGAAGTACTTACATGTTTAGCAAATGCTCGACTTCAGCTCAGCACAAAGAAATGCCGTTTTGCCAGCAAAACCATCAAAGTCCTCGGTCATGTTGTCAGCAAAGAAGGCATCCAACCAGACCCTGACAAAATAACAGCTGTGCTCAATTTTCCTCGACCGCTACAACAAAAAGCCCTCCGCAGTTTCCTCGGCCTTGCCTCTTACTTTCGCCGTTTTATTCCCGGTTTTGCCACCCTTGCTTCACCTCTCAACAGGCTTCTGCAATCCGACGTTCCCTTCACCTGGTCCGACGACTGTGAAAAAGCTTTTCACGCTCTTAAAGGTGCGCTTACTTGTCGCCCAGTGTTGTGCCACTTCGATGAGACAAGACCCGCACTTCTCCATACCGACGCCAGTGGGACCGCCATTGGCGCCGTTCTCCTCCAACGGGATGACCAATCAAGAGAGCGGCCTCTTGCTTATGCCAGTCGCTCTCTCACGCCCGCCGAAAAAAACTACAGCATCACAGAACAGGAATGCCTTGCCGTCGTTTGGGCTGTTCAGAAATTTCGGCCATATTTTTACGGCCGCTATTTCACCATTGTAACCGATCATCACGCACTCTGCTGGTTATCGACTTTGGTTATCGACTTTAAAGAACCTTACTGGACGCCTTGGACGGTGGATTCTTCGGTTACAAGAATACGACTTCTCTGTCACATACAAGTCGGGCAAGAAACACCTCGATGCAGACGCGCTATCGCGCTGCCCGCTATCGCCTTCACATATTGCTTGCTTAACGCCGCCGGCAAAAGCGTTGCCGCTTACGCCTGTGAGGTCCATTGCGGTCGGTGAACGCTTTGAGCTTAAAAAGCTCCAACAAGAAGACCAGTATTGTCAAAGCATAGTCGACAGACTGAGTGGTAGAACACAGCCTCCAAACAGTCGCTTGCGCCGCCAGCAAACAAAATTTCGGGTTGTTGATGGCGTGTTGCATCGTCAAAATTACCATCCTACTGGAGAAAAGTGGGTTCCCGTTGTACCCCGGGCACTGCAGCAGAACATTTTGGAGGCCTTTCATGACGATGCGACCGCTGGCCACCTCGGATATCAGAAAACGTATGACCGCATCCGAGCCCGTTTCTTTTGGCCTGCATTTCCACAAGCGTATCCAAGTAAGTCGCGTCCTGTACCTCCTGCCAGCGTCGCAAGCGCCCTACATCACCTCCGGCTGGACAGCTACAACCTATCTCGTGCCCCGCTGAGCCTTTTGAGGTTGTTGGGATTGATTTGTACGGGCCGCTACCTAGAACTCCTACCGGTTACCGCTGGATCGTCACAGCTGTGGACCACCTGACACGCTATTCTGAAACGGCTCCCTTGCGTACTGGATGTGCCGAAGAGGTCGGTAGCTTCTTTTTGCACCGCATCGTCTTGCGGCATGGCGCCCCTCGTGTCCTGCTAAGTGACCGGGGGAGAACGTTTCTCTCGAACATCGTTGCAGAAGTCCTGCATGCCTCACGAACTGTTCACAAATTGGCCACCGGATATCACCCTCAAACTAATGGACTGACTGAAAGAATTTATCACACGCGTTCTGACATGCTTTCAATGTACATTGCACCTTATCACAGCAATGGGGACCACATACTCCCTTTCGTAACATTCGCTTACAATACGGCTACCCAACGCACCACCGGTTATTCCCCATTCTTCCTCGTATACGGCCGTCAACCGTCCTCGCCACTAGACACCTGTTTCTTCACCGCCCCTGTATCACGTTCTGCTCCAAGCACTGGACAGTTCATCTCTCGCGTGAAGTATTGCCGCCAGCTTGCCCGTGACTGCACTACTGAGTGTCAGCAGGACAGGACAGAGCGCTACAACGCATCTCACCGGACTGTTGATTTCCGACCTGGCGATAAGGGTTTGTTATGGACCCCTTTCCGGGTTCCTGGACTTTGCGAAAAATTCCTTCACCGTTTCCTTGGACCGTACACCGTTCAAGAGAAAACCTCACCGGTCAACTTCCGCATAACCCCCGTAACTCCACCTGCCGACCGCCGATGCCGTGGCACCGAGATTGTGCACGTGTCTCGGCTCAAGCCGTTCCATCGTCGTCCTTCCGTGTGATTGCGGCCGGGAGGCCGCCTTGACGGGCGGGGGGGAATAAGTGTGAGCGCGAATCTCCGAAGAGTAGAAAATCATTCATTTCACTGCTCCATTATCCCCATCACCAAACACATCGAGGAACGCTTCGTCTTCGACGAGACTGATCATCATCATCGTTGGTTGCTGGTCCTGGGTTCCGAGACGGCTTAGTCGTAAAATAAACGCCTTACCTCACCGAGTAACCAAGGCTCTTACAATATTCAGCAGATGCGAATATCGGTCAGAAATCCGGTTAATTGTCCCTGGTGGTCAATATTAATCCGGAGCCCTCCACTACGGCGCGCCTCATCGTCTGCGTTGCGTCGGCACGTTAAACCCCACAATCAATCAACCGGTTAATTGTATAAATAAAAAGATTACTAGGGATTGCCTGTATTAGAAAACATTAAACTTGATGATATTGGGTGGTCAATTTATAAAGCCAAATGTTCTATTTGGAATAGGCCCCGCATCAAGGGTTTTCCGCTCGCTCTATCGCACAGACATTTGAAACGCGGCTCTATCCGTTAGAAGAACAGCACAGAATGAATCAGAATTGGTAGTTATGGCAAGGAATACTCAACTTTTCAGAAGCTTGTAGGGCAAATTTCTTAACTTGGTGCGTTTTTTACTGTTTACAGCCTATTCAAAAGTTACCCACAGTGGAAGAAGGGTTGCGAAAATATTACGGGCAATTAGTCGTTTGATATATTTGATCAGAGCGCACAATTCCACGTCCGTAACCGCCTACTTTCACTGTGCCTGAAAATCCTCCCCAAGAGCGTAGACATGGGCAGCACAGGCTAGATTCAACACAAACCCGTGTTAAATATGCACGCCCTCAACAGTTCGCACTGACTGTCCACAAAACGAGTATTCAGAAGAACGAAGTTGGCGTGGAACACTACATAGATCACGTACGTATACTTTGAGGAGATATTTTACTTCCGCCAGGAAGGTACTAAATATTGTGTTATATACTATATATGGTGTACAGTATATATATATATATATATATATATATATTTATATATATATATATTGTAACGATGGTTCCGAATGAGGGCTGGAAAAGGTTTATTTACAAGGCGAACGTGTGCCCAGAAATGATGCGCTGCTCGTAGACTCAGAGCTGGAACGTCGTCTACCTCCTCTTCTTTACCTCTAGTCCCACTAGTCTTCTTCCTTGCCTTCCACTTGTTCGCTGATGCGTGACGTCAGTTTCCAGTCAACGCGTAATATTCAAACATGTTTCATTACTCCCCCCTCCCGGTAGGCATCGACCCGATGCCGTTAGCTCGCCGGGCACGAGGGAACAAAAAAAGTTCACAGAACAAACGGACGGGGGAGGAAACGCAGGTTCGCAAGACGGGGACCGGAACAAGGAAAAAAAATAAGTGCATGCACAGCAGGTCAACTGGTAGTGTCAAATGTCCGGGCATGGTACGGTTTAAGGCGCACCACGTGAACGACTTCGGCATGTGGCCGCCGTCTAGGGGAAATAGGTGCCTCACTCTCTGGTAGAACCTCGTAGTTGACGTCTGACACACGGCGGATAACTTTATATTGCCGGAAGTAGCGCCGAAGTAACTTCTCTGAAAGCCCGCGGCGGCGAATAGGCGTCCATACCCAAACGAGATCGCCGGGTCGGTATTCCACGAGTCGTCGTCGCAAGTTGTATTGTCGAGCGTCCGTTTCCTGCTGCTTGCGAATGCGGAATCTAGCGAGCTGACGGGCCTCTTCCGCTCTCTGCTTGATGTCGTCAATTTCGGTGCTGGTTATCATGCCGTTGTCGACAGGTATCATTGCGTCGAGGGTTGTCTTGACTGGGCGGCCAAACACAAGGTCAAACGGCGTAAATCGCGTCGTTTCCTGCACAGCTGTATTATAAGCGAATGTCGCATACGAGAGAATTTCATCCCATGTCTTGTGATTCAGGTCCACATACATAAACAACATGTCAGCAAGGCTCGGTTAAGACGCTCTGTAAGGCCATTTGTTTGGGGTTAATAGGCGGTCGTCTTGCGGTGAGTAGTGGGCGTTAGGCGTAAGACTTCTTGCAGGAATTCGGCTGTGAAAGAGGCCTCTATCAGTCAACACGATGGCAGGCGCACCATGTCGGAGGACGATGTTGCTCAGGAAAAAATTAGCGACATCTGCAGTGGTTCCACGGGGAAGGACCTTTGTCTCGGCATAGCGCGTTAAGTAGTCCGTGGCCACGATGATGCCCTTATTCCCCGAGGCTGACGTCGGGAAGGGGCCAAGTATATCATTTCCGATTTGCCAAAACGGCGCGTCGGGGGGGTCTAGCGGGTGGAGTAGGCCTGCTGGTTTTACCGGAGGTGACTTCCGGCGCTGGCAATCACGGCATGTTCTTACGAACTGTTTGACCGATTCAAGTAGTTTTGACCAGTAGTACTTCTTGCGAATTTGGGAAAACGTGCAGGTGACGCCTAAGTGCCCAGCCGTAGGTTCGTCATGGTACGCTTGCAAAATTTCCCTACGTAGTGCTGATGGTACTACGAGCAGGAATTTCTCGTTACTGCCGTCGTGCCTCCGCTTATAGAGCACGTTGTCACGTAGACAGTACGAAGCTATTCCCCTACGGAAGGAGCGGGGCGGCACAACGGTGTCATCTCGCAGGTATTCGATAAGCGGTCGCAGCTCCGCGTCGGCCAGCTGGCAGTCAGCCATATCCGTGTTGTGGATGATCCCGATGAAGGGAAAGTCCTCGTCCCGTTTGGACGAACCGGCGGAAGCTGGTGCCCGTGACAAACAGTCAGCATCGCTATGCTTGCTTCCGGACTTGTATACGACCGTGACGTCGTACTCCTGCAGCCTTAAACTCCAACGAGCTAGTCGCCCCAATGGGTCCTTCAAGCTCGCGAGCCAGCAGAGGGCATGATGGTCACTCACTGCTTTGAATGGCCTGCCGTACAAATATGAACGAAATTTGCTTATTGCCCAGATGACGGCGAGACATTCCTTCTCGGTCGCCGAATAATTTGCTTCCGCTTTGGAAAGGGCGCGACTCGCATAAGCTATAACTTTTTCTACGCCAGCTTGCCACTGGACAAGAATAGCACCGATTCTCACGTTGCTGGCATCTGTACGAATTTTCGTATTGGCTGCATCGAAGTGAGCTAAGACTCGCACAGTTGGAAGGCGGCTACGCAGCGTGTCAAATGCCTCCTGCTGCTCTTTCCCTCAGAGAAATAGAACGTCATCTTTTGTAAGTCACGTGAGGGGTTCCGCAATTCTTGAGAAGCCTTCCACAAAGCGCCTCTAGTAGGCACAAAGTCCCAAGAAGCGTCGCACGGCCGTCTTATTGGTAGGTCGAGGAAAAGAAGCGACGGCAGTCGTCTTCTCAGGGTCCGGCCGAACGCCGGCCGCACTTACAACATGGCCGAGAAACTTAAGCTTCTCAAAGCCCAGGTGACACTTCTCAGGCTTTATTGTTAAATCTGCAGAGCGGATGGCCTCTAGAACACGTCTCAGCTGTGACAGGTGTTCTTCAAGCGAGCTATAGAAGACAACGACGTCGTCGAGATATACCAGACACGTCTGGCATTTTAGCCCAGCGAGACCGGTATCCATCATGCGCTGGAACGTAGCCGGCGCAGAGCATCGGCCGAAATGAAGCACCTTGAATTCGTAGACGCCGTCCGGTGTCACGAATGCCGTCTTCTCACGGTTCCATTCATCAACTTCAATTTGCCAATATCCAGATTTCAGGTCCAGGGAAGAGCAAAATTTGGCGTCGCGAAGGCGGTCTAATGTGTCATCAATTCTTAAGAGTGGATTCACGTCGCATTTTGTCACGCGGTTCAATCTGCGGTAATTGACACAGCAACGGAGCGTGTTGTCCTTTTTCCTGACGAGCACGACGGGTGAGGCCCATGCACTTTTACACGGCTGAATAACGTCATCATTCAGCATCTCCTTCACTTGTATTTGAACTGCTTCACGCTCCGTTGGGAACACCCTGGTATGGATGCTGATGAACAGGCCGGGCGGATTCGTCCGTTATGATGCGGTGTTTCGCCACGCGAGTCTGGCGAACCTTAGACGTCGTGGCGAAGCAATCAGAAAAATCGCGCACCAGACTCATCAAAGCATCCTTTTGAGTGGCTGAGAGGTTTGGGTTAATTTCGACCGGTAGCATGACGTCAGCTGTCACTGAATCCGGTGGCACCGTTCCTAGTGTAGCTAGATGAGTGACGTCGGCGGCCTTTTCGATGAACGCGATAGTGGTGTTCTTAGCGAGATGTCGACGCTCATTACTGAAATTAGTGAGCAAAACCGACGTGCACCCATTTTTCAGTTCGAAAAGTCCCCTCGCGATGCAGATACCCTTATCCAGTAGTAACCTCATGTTTCCTTCGGTTATTCCTTCACAGTCATGGAATGCGTCATTCTTCACTTTGACGAGCACGCTGGTGCGAGCGGGAAGCGTGACACTGTCGTCAGCGATGCGTAAAGCCGTGTCGCGTCGGTTTTCGATGCCACCTCCGATGGCTTGTTTTGTGGAGAAGCTGATCGTGAATTTCTCCAAGTCAATAACCGCGCCGTTTAATTGTAAGAAGTCCATACCAAGAATTAAATTTGAACAATCGGGGAGCACGATGAAGGTGCCGATGTATGTGAATCCATGGATTGTGATTCGCGCCCTGCACCTACCAGCAGGGGTGATCAAATGGCCTCCGGCAGTACGGATCTGCAAGCCAGCCCAGGGAGTGAGCACCTTCTTCAGTTCTGTGGCCAACGTCTGGCTCATAACTGAATGGTCCGCACCAGTGTCGACCAACGCAGTAATCTCGCACCCGCCGATTTCGACAAATACGTCGCATGTCACATGTTCAGTGGCGCAGCTCCCGGTATGCGTTTGGCCAGCCGAATCTTGCAGTTGTCGTCGTCGTCGTCGCAGTGGAGGATCTTGATTCTTGTCGACGCCAGCGGCCTCACCTCCCGGGGTCGCTGACCTCAGTTTCCCCGTGTTCCAGGGCTGCGCGATGAACGGTCGGTGGAATTCGGGGCAAAGCGTGGGCTCAGGGATCGGCGTTGCATAGCGGATAGCGAACGGGACTCAGAGCGTCGTGGCGTTAAGGGTTCATGGCGTTCGGCGAGGTAGTTTTCTATCTCCGGCGGGCGCTCACCATTTCTCGGACGCGGCGCATTCGGTGCGAATCCTCGCAACCCGGCACGACGGTAGGGACATGCCCGGAAGACATGTCCTTCTTCTCCGCAGTGGAAACAAAGTGGCCGGTGGTCGGGAGTGCGCCAGAGGTCACTTTTGCGTGGGGGCATTTCTCGCGGGTACGGCAGGTAGCTACGAGGCCTGGGGTTGAATAGCGGCTTGGGCGCAATGCTGCCGACGGTCGGGGGTGCGCCGTAATAGGGTTGCCGTACGGCGGCTGCATACAAACACCGCGGTCCTTCAGGCAGCGGTTCCTCCGCCGGCTCAGGAATCCGCACAGCTTGCTTCACTTCTTCCCTTATGATCTCGGCGATGGACATTGTCGGAGGTGAAGCTTGGTTGGCACGGAACGCCTGGAGCTCTTCTCGCACGATTTTTCTCACCAGTTCGCGAAGGTCGTCGAAGTTGTTCCCCAGCCCTGTCATGCAGTTTGCGCTGGAGATGGTGGCATCAGCTCGGTAGTACTGCCGTGACCTTTGCTGAAGTGCCCGTTCTATTGCGGTGGCCTCCGCAATAAACTCGGAGGTCGTGCACGGAGGGTTCCTCACGAGCCCGTCGAAAATCTCCTGCTTCACACCACGCATTAGGTGCGGCATCTTCTTGTCGTCCGCCATGGATGAGTCTGCGCGTCGAAACAAGCCCGCCATGTCTTCTGCGTACATGGCGACGGACTCGCTGGGACGTTGGATCCTCGCGTGTAGTGCAGCCTCAGCTTTGTCTTTGCGGTCGACGCTAACGTCGATCTTAAGAGGACGCTGACGGAACTCCTGCCATGTAGACATGTCGGCTTCGTTGTTCGCGAACCACGTTCGGGCCGCTTTTTCCAGGGAGTAATAAACGTTGTGCAGCTTGCGCTGTTCATTCCAGCCGTTGAAGTTGGCGGTGCGCTCAAGCTGTTCCAGCCAGTCCTCCGCATCTTCAAAGGCTTCCCCGTAGAAAGGCTTCGGTGTGCGAGGTTGCTGGAAGATGTACTGAAGGATCGCCTAATTGGGAGGTGTGAGTGTTGCGCTGGCATCCCGTCTAGTCATCTTGGGTGTCCGACCAAGCAACGGCTCGCACTCCGCAGGTAGTCCTTGCAGGCAGCGACTGGCGCGCTCGTGAACAGGAGTGATCGGGATGTCTTGAAGGGTGCTGGGCGCGTTCGTAAGACCAGGTATCATTTACCCCGCACCTCTACCACTTCTGTAACGATGGTTACGAATGAGGACTGGAAAAGGTTTATTTACAAGGCGAACTTGTGCCCAGAAATGATGGGCTCCTCGTAGACTGAGAGCTGGAACGTCGTCTACCTCCTCTTCTTTACTTGTAGTCCCACTAGTCTTCTTCCTTGCCTTCCACTTGATCGCTGATGCGTGACGTCAGTTTCCAGTCAACGCGTAAGATTCAAACATGTTTCAATATGTATATATATATATGCTCTCTTATGCTCTCTTCCGAAGCGACCGAAGCCATCATTCCTGTAGAAGACTTGTCTCGAAGTCGAAACGTTGAAATAAACCCTCCGCTGTTGCTGTTACCGAGGTTTCTTACTCTCTCTCTCTCTCTCTCTCTCTCTCTATATATATATATATATATATATATATATATATATATATATATATATATATATATATATATATATATATATATATATATATATATATATATATATATATATATATAGCAGTTAAGATTATTTATAACACCTTGCATAGCAGTTCCGATAATCATGATTCCACTCAGCAGCTTTGGGCTTGAGTCACTGCGCCCATACGGAAGTCATTGTATGCGGAGGGAAATCTCACGTCTGAGGACTTCACAACACACGTACAGTCTACATGCTTATTTGAAGAGTGTGAAGGACTGCCATTTGGTGAAGAAACTTAAACGTATCCAACCAGATCATTTGCATTAAGATGACATCTTCAGCTGCTTGAAGCATATAACAAACTAATTCAATTGAGAAAGGAAATTTAACGACGCAGAATCTAACTGTAAGAGCTATACAGCCTTTGGAGTGAGGTGTGCGCTAGGCGCATGGAAGAATTTTAGGAGTTTTTTTCTTCTTACAGCTTTCATATCATCCTCCTTTCAATTCTTTTGTAAAATAAAAATAGAATGGTAGCCCGTTTGCAGCAGTGCATCAAGGATGAACGAAAATTACGGGTGACAAATAGAACGCTGTTAGAATCGTCGAGTTAAATACATGAGCGAACATATGTGGTAGTGAAGGTGACGACACATAAAACACAAAGAAAACTCTACATGCAATGTTTCTTCTTACTCAGAATGAGAAATATTTCGCAAAATATTCCACTGCATAACCTTGCATTCAATTCCTGTTTCTCATAAAAAACCCATAGTACTTCGCAAACCGATTCGCAAAAAACGTCTTTGATACGTACCTATTAATCACAAAAGTGATCTTTGAACCACTCTTAATGCTTGCATAAAGACGCATAGCCCAAGCGTGACTTCAAAGAGATTGTTAGGTTATAGGGAAGGAGAACTTTTTCTTGTCAGCTTGGTTGACGGTCTGCCCAGCTAATAAGAAACTGACAAGCTTGCGGTAAAATATGGTGACACCCAAATTGCAATTTCGGGAAGAGGCTACAATGACGTCCTCTTCCACAATAATTATTCGTAGATACTTACAGCACACGGGCTTCCGTCTTGAGGCCGTTTTCTTTCTTCACCCAGGTCACAGCTGCAGTTTGTAAATGCTTGGCCCTGCAAGAGAAGTGGTGCTTTAGAATTTTCACTTTTTTCTGACTTTCCTGCCGCTGAAGAGATAATATATTTTATGGACTTTAAGCACACATTCAGCGCGACCATCTTCAGAAACGTTTCCTTGCAAAATATTTGTAGTAGCCTCTTTGGAGAACTTCAAATTAGGCTGCAGGAAGCCTTCATTCGCATTTCATAGCTAGCAAGACATGTCTCCTTGAAAACGTAGGAGGTTACATGCTGTTTGTTACCAAATATATTGGACAAATAATGCACACTACCTTCTACTGAACCTATTTGGAGACAATTCGCTTCCGCAAAAAAATTTTGCTTAGCAAACGTGTGTTGGGCATTTGTAATTGGCCCTGTTTAGTCATGTATTTTATGATCTTCTGTATTTCACATCATCTTCTGCATGACCATGACCATGTATTTTTATGACCATGACCATGACCTTGTATACATGACCATGTATTTCACATGATCTTCTGCAATAAATTTATATATAAAAGAACTATCAAAATGAACAATTTTAGAATTTGTTAGTTCTTTTTCTCTTTTACCAATGTGACTCAAAACGTTTCTCCCTGCGATTCGCCTGTTGTTGTCAGGGAGCAGCTTTCTGCGCGGCATGCTGTAATAGTTTTCGCTCGAGCGAGGATGGTAGCCGCAGCACGCACACTATCGGAACAGGATGGCCACCCACTCCACATGGCGTTTTCTCATCCACCTCTTCCTTCTTGCTTTAATAGATGTTTTTTTCTAATTTTGTTTCTTTGCGTTTCTGCTAAATAAATTTCGGATTCCAATAATGCGGGAGTATGACTCGAGCATCACTCGGCACAGTTGGCAAACTGCGGCATCCAAAAATCCCCGCGCGCAGAACTTTTATAAAATATCCCATACCTGCAAGCTACCACAAACAACTCAAAGAAATTACCAGTGGCAGTGAATGCGGGCATGTGCAGTATAACTTCCTTATAGTCTGCGAGCGGTGTCACGTGATCGTCTGGTTCCCCCAGTGACTGAGACACTTATTGACGTACTGAATGGTGGATGTCAAAACCAGATGTTCCCATTCGGCATGCGTCGGCCCGAAGTTATTTCTAAATTACGCTTTTCTGACGCAGGCGAAGACTGAAAATAAGCCTGTATCGAGATTTGGGCGTGTGTTGAGGATCTTCGAGTAGTTGAGTTTATTTCGGAGCCCTAAATTGCACCGTTTCTCGTGGCCCAGGTATCCATGTGGCACGTTATACCCATAAATATTTTTTTTAACTCCAAAATAGGCTTGAAAATTTTTATAATGTAAATTATTCACCAATTGGTGGAGACCCTTTTGCCGTTCCTGAAACGCTTTAGGGTATGTCATAAACTAGTGCCCGTTTTCAAATCCTCTACGTCGCGAACCAAACTTTCGTGTAAAATTTTAAACCTGTATGGTTATTGCGCGGTTATAATAATGGGGGAAACAAAAGGTGAACTTATAAACAAGTAGACACTGCCAATGCTGCGAATTCTCATAATTTTAGGGGTTATTTTGTAATTTTTTTTCGTTTATGCGATTATATTTCGAGATATTGGTGAGCAGAGATGTACTGACTGATGTGGAAAAATTGGTTTGGGTGGGCTGGTAATGTTTGGATGTCGCAAAAATATCAGTCCTCGATGTGGAATACATTTGGCAATATTTGTGTTAATATCGTGATATAAAAACAAAGCAGTAACTTAACAGCCATAAAAGATGCAAAACAATCATGCAAACCGCCGAAGTATGGTTAACAAATTTCAACCCAAATTTCATACGAACCAACCCCGTTTGCTTAGCTTTCCTGCAACAATACTTGTGTGATTCTTAAAAAAATTATTATCCTAACATAGTCAAAATTCCGTTTCCAGCTATCCTTTGGTGCTGGTTTGAACATCTGTATGACTGCTAAACAAAAGTCTCAACATCGCTTTGAAGTAACAAAGTGTTGGTTCCATAGCAATGTTAATACTTTTCATTCAAAGACTAAACTCGGCCCAACCATTTATACACTTTTCGCTATTATCCGTCGTGATAGTAGTTCAGTTGCGTTGCGGTGAGGCATGTCCAAGGACATTAAGAGGACGGTGTTGTAAAATGTCAACGATCTTCAAATTGCCTCAGAGAAATAAGAATATGCAATTTCCACCGAGAAATTAGCATATTAACTACTAGTAGGGCAATCTTTTGGGTAAGAATTATTTTTTTATTGTATAATCGAGCAAGAGAACCAAAAGATGTTATGCTATAAATGCAATATAAAAACTTTCGCAATTTAGGTTCTCGAAAGTTTTTAGTCTTACGGAGTTTCAAGTCTTCCGGTGGCGCTTCGAGCAAAGCAAATGGCATACATTGACACAGTCATCTTTAAACAATAGGTAGGCACTTACAACTTTGTCGCAGTCAGAAGGCAACTGTCGTCCTTCGGTTTCTTGACTTCGGTAAATACAAAAACCTAGGTAAAATAATGATATTCTTTGAGTTTCTGAAGAATGCCCTGCTAATTCATAAAACCACACATTCACATTGAACAACTATAAATATAGGAATGCAATAATACAAAACAATATTGGCGGCCTGATTTGTGCAGCTATAATAAGGTTTTATATGTTTCCAGAATGCTACCGAATGTCGTGTAATGCTCATATTTTCAGTTTTATGCCGAACACGTCTTGCGCCTCTTGAATCCTAGCAACAGGTTATGTAAGACAAAGACCAGATTTCAATTCATTTGTTTGCATGCGCCAATTCTCGTGATCGCGCGCAATGCGAACGGCAGTTACACAGCGGTGCACAGTAATCCCAGCAGCACCAGCGAAAATTACAAACAGTACACAAAATATTCACACACCTCCATGATGGTGTTTAGTGTGTACCCGTGTACAACACCTGTTGTGACGCCATCGCCATATCAGCAGTTATAAAACAGGACAATACAATCATTCCTCGCATAGTTTGCGCTCGGTCACCGGAGGTGAGAGAGAAGGTGACAATAACAGTCGCCATGACTATGGCTTTTGTAACCAAATTCGGCGTGACTCAAGGCCTGTAATCCCCCATTACTCGAAGGGCGGCATGTTGCCCAATGCTATCAAAATCGCATGGGCGGTTTCGTGGAGACTGTGTTCCAAAAGTCCAAATGGTCAGGGCGTCGCCTGCCTTTCGCTGACTGGGGAATGATGATGCCAACAAAGAAACTTTGTTTTGTCCAAGCCGGAGAAGGGAATGAAAGAAAAGGTGTCTTCGATGGCCCACCCGGTTAAATGGTAGTCAGGAGCCTGTGAACTCTTACTTGGGCAGGTTGGGCATGTCTGCGTTGAGTCTCCGGGTAGGAACTGAGCATGACCTGTGTTTGCTGAAGGATCCTTATTCCTACTTTGTGTAACGTTTGCTGTGGTTCCTGCGGGCAAGCCCTTATATACTGCAGCTTTACTCGCTCTGAGCACCACCTACATTAGGCTTTGTTTGAGCCTAGATACAAACGGATAAGGCTACAGATTAGGAAAACAGTGATTCCAAAGTCGCAATACCGCACATTACCACAGTGCCACATATTGAAGGAGAGATTCTTCGGAAGGTATTTCAGGCCACCTAAGTGATTGTGAGCGGTACATTTTCTGCGGGTCAGAAGCCTGCCCCTGCTCCAGTACGAAGCGATTACTCAAGATTGAGGTATTCGTGATAGCTTGGTCGATGGCCCTTTTCGTGAGCGTGCGACTTAGTGGTCATGGATTGCGGCCTTGTAGGGAAGGGCCTCGGGGAATTGTGACTAGGTTAGGGTTGGAGAAGATGCGCTTTGGGTGGAATGCTACCCGTCTCATAGTTTCAATTGCAATATTTGAGTCAGTCCTGTATATTATCACGCGTGTGAAGGAAAGGGCAAGGGCAATGGCTGCTTTTTAGGCTTCTCCAGGTGTTCTGTGCAAAACTCACCTGAAACCATTATACTTACTCTGCTGACGCACTGCCACTCTGCGTCAGCAGGGTAAGTGTTACTGCCACTTTGGACGATCAGTCTGGGCATTCTGCGGTGTCGACGTAGAGCCCCTGTGCCTCTCTCGATGGTGGAGGTATACAGCAGCCGCTTTGGCGAACTGCCAAGGTTGTCTTCTGGGTCTTATTTAGATTGAGAGTACAGGTATGAATATGCCTCAACTTGCAAAATTACAACGCAATGAAAATACCGCAGCTGACAGAGAAAATACTTGCTGCTGAGGCAGTCTATGAGAAGCTACAAAAATTATTTATGTTGTCATATAAACGAATACGGAAAACGTCAATTTTAAACGTTGTTTTGACGTTCTATTGAACGTTTTGTTGACGTTCAATCTTGAACGTCAAGATTGAACGTCTCGAGCTGACTGTGCAATACATCCAACATAAGGTAGACAGCAGAGTGCCTTTTGGAGAACATGAGAGGTCTTTAGTATTTCAGTACGCCAATGACACGCTGCTTGTATTCATATATAATAATTAAGGACTACCAATGAAATACTTGCAACATGACTGTTTGCAAGTAATGCAGTGATAAAGCAATAGTTTAATTAACATAAAAATACGTCGCAACTCTGTTTTCACAATACAGCATACTTATTCTTTACCGCTGTGCAATTTATTTTCATAGAAGGGATTGTGTGGAGTGGTCACGTGTACCATTTGCAGTTTTATCTACTGTCAAATACTTAGGCATATTCTTTGATTTCGACATTTCTTGGAATAGCCATTCAGCGCACGTTTGTAACAAACTCCAAAAAATTGCAATTCTCATGCTTTCAATTAGACCTTTATCCCCTTTAACCGCACGTAAACAAATATATTTTGCCCTAGTTCACAGTGTGTTGCGGCATTTTATTCGCCGTTTTTATGTATGTACCTCGTTCTGGAAGTTCAAAATCAACTGCCTGTTGGAATCCGTTCTTATGCATATAATGTACGGTTTAACGCCTCCGGCGCATGTAAATGTCTTTGAGTTGTTACGCCTGCATGAATTTTCATCGTTGTTCAGGCACACAATGGTGCTGAAATATATTTTTTCACACGAACGTTTAACTCTGTACACGTCTGAGCGGGACCTTCGCTTGGGTAGTCGCTTTATCTACCCAAGATTTCTAAAAACAATGGTGAGCAGTTCCGCACTTTTTATGTACTATCGGGCAAAAAATTTCGCGGATCATAGCTTGGGCAGCCGGAGCAGCTGCGGGGCCGCACCGAGTCGCTGGTGTCACGCTCCGCGCGAACATGCCGTGAGTGCCCCAAGTGACGCCATACTTCGCCATCACTCCCGCGCGGGAGCTTGTCACTCCTGACAAATTTCTAGTGCGGCCTTCGGTCGCTCTGTAGATGATGTTCGCGACTAAGGGAATCGCGCATCGCCATTCATCGAGCACATGGCGCTGTCACACAAGAGCGTACGGCCGCAGGCCGTCAAACCACGGCGCTGTGAATGAACTGAGACACGTTCTGTTAACAGCGGAGTTGTTCTAGCGCTAGCCTTGACGACAGTCTGCTCGTATTCTGGTACGCTCGCTTTGACGAAACCTGCTCCCGAGAGAGGGTACCACGAAGCTATCTCCAGTGCAAAAATATTTGTAAAATAAAAAAAAAGGTCCTAGGGTCTTCATATTTTGATATCAGACATCTCATATTACCCCATAGAATATTATCTATCTTCTCAGCAATGCATTCAGTCTAACCTTAGTATTTCTAAGCTGGCTTTTTCACGTGGTGCGTTGCTCAGTGGAGCATGACCATTTAAAGAGAGACTATAATTACAGAATGGTTACAACGTTAGAAGAGGACAGCTTGATAGTTTCTGCCACGATTGTTGAGCCCTTCCTGAACGCCAGGGCGATCCGCGACAAACACGAGCTCAGCTGCTGCTGCGAGAAAATTGGGACAATAAGGAGTGAATTGCGAGATGCGGGTCTCAAGAACTGCCTTGCCGCTCAGATTTCGCACCTGAGGGCAAAGCAGGGGAAAGAGCGGCCGAACTTCCCCCGAGATTTCAAGCAGTGTTCGGCCGAGGAGTGGGGGGAAGTGATTTTCACGGACGAGCACGCGCTAGGACCAACAGCAGTGTGCGTGGCGTTGAATGAACAGCACGTACGCCGTGGCATCCTTACAGCGAACGAAAATTGCCGTTAAAGTTCGGTTGACTTGTGAGTGCTATGCACCGTAGTTTTAAGAATGCAGTTCAGTTTCATTTTTGCTCTTACCTCTTGTCTTTGCATGTGTGGAGTGTTTATACTAAGGGCCTCAATTGCCCGCGTTGCACATAAGTGTGGGTTGGATGTTGCATTTTGCGTAATTTTAGCCTCCATCTTTCCCTTGTTCCTGCAGCGGAGTAAAGCAGCTTTACGCTTTTCGATCAGACATAAGTTAATGCTTCTCTTGATATTCCCAGGTATGATCCCGAATTCACCAACAGTGTACTCAGCAGCGGCAGCTGCTCGGTCAATGTCTGGGGAGCCATCCGCCAGGAAGGCCTGGGCCCACTCATGCGGATCGAGGGCTTCCTACCTGCTCCAACACGACCTCATCCACGTGCACAAAGCCCGCACTGTCAGTGACCTTATGGAGCGCTACACCTTGCCTGGGCTGCCCTAGCCGTGGAATGGGGTGACCTCACCACTATTGAAAACATGTCGGTAGCAATAAATAAGGCGCTTGCATCACGACGCCTTTGCTGAAGCCCAGCGGAGCATATCTGGCATGCCGTGAAGGAGGAGTGGGAAGCGCTGCGCGGGCGTGCGCAGCTATTGGCGGGACTCTATGACTCAATGCAAGGCGAGTCCGTCGAATCGTCGCGGTCGAGGGCAACTTTTTATCGCACTGGCGCCCCTTTATGTCATTAGATGCCACTGATGTCTACTTTGTTAATAAAGCTTTTATTTATGCCTATAATAGAGAGTTTTAGCTTACCGTTTTAGACGATCCGCTCCGGTTCCGGCGACCTGCTCAGCGCAACCAGAGCCAATGCCGTTCGCGGCCAAGCGTGCAACACATGCGCAATAGCGTTCCCGCTCCCTATCGGAGCGAAGCGGACAGTGTAAAACGGTTAGCTAAAACTCGCTAACCACTTCCGATTTGTCTTCCCAATCATCACGTCCTGACTACGCCTGTAAAGAAACTTCACAACCGACAACTTATCGTAGTAGCCAATTAAAGCCGTCTTCAGAGAGAGTAAACGTTTATTAATACGACCCATGTCCTGGTCCGCGCTCTAGGAGGTTGAGATCAAACGACCTCCCCCCTGATAGTGAGCAGGTACTGAAGGAGAGTTGTCCACGAAGAGGTCGTCTTGCCTAGGTGGGCAACCCAGGCCTCCCAGGAGGAAATGTGATGATGTAGTGAGCGACGTTGCGGTGTGTGGGCTCTGGGACAGGTCCAGTAAGTGTGTCTGAGTGTGGGTATGGAGCCGCACACTTAGCAATGTGGTCTGCTTGGATTGTTCTGTATTTGATGTAAAGTGTAGTCGTTTGGTAGGGAGTGTGTTTGTGCTTGCCTTACGAGTGTCGTGTACGTCCTCGGAAGAGAATGCACTCGCTGTAATAAAAAATGAAACACACTGCCCAAGACGACACCCGAAAAAACACTTCTGCAGAGAAGCAGCGCTCGCAGCAAACCTCGATTCATCTACAACTTGCCGCTCCGGCGTAAAGTACGCCTCCGTTGCGGCGTATTGCCTAAAATCGAGCAGCGGTGGACGCAGGCAACATGCAATAATATGCTACATGAGGCTAGCAAATATCGTCCTTAAAGGGGAACTGAGACAAAAATTTTGCATATTGTTTTTTTTTGCGCTATGTAGCTAGTGACCTACTTATCACCTGTAGAACCCTCATTTGCTTCAGCGTGCGATGGTTGTTTAATTATAGATATTTTCAATGCGGCAGTCGCAGTTTCGGTTTGAGGGGGTGCCGCGAAACGATGGATTTTGTGTGAACAAAGCTGATTACGTGACCGTCGGAGGGATATCACCAGGCCTCGCAAGCACGGCTGGGCTGAAGGAGCGGCGGGCGCGCACTTTCAGACGGCCTGCGCTTCGGGTACAGTTCCCACCTTTCACCGCCACTAGTTCGTGGCGCTGCGGACCAACCCTCGCCGGTTGACCGCACGAGCGGGGTAGAGCGGCGGGGTAGAGCGGCGGCGCTTGCGCATTTGCCATTGCCCTAGCCCTGCCGTGGCTACACGTAATACCTGTCCGTGTAAATTTACATGTGCGCAATTAAAATAGGCGACTCCTTCCCCCCTTCTGAATTGTTGGTCTAATAGGGTCAAACAGCCTAACATTATCACTCGGAAGCGCCTAATCAAAAAATTGAAAGAAACATTTTAACTCGGGGCACATGAAGAAGAATATGCGAGGCCTTCATATCTTATCAGCGACTGTATGATATGAAAATGGTGAGGCAGTCAATAAACGCGGCATTTTCCGTGACTGAAATATCAGTTCTTATTTTTCTTTTCGGATGATGCCTTCGTTTGCACGCGCACAGGGCACGGCCAGTGACGCGAATGATTTCCCGCCGAGGGAGATAAGGTTATCGATTAGCTAAACGTGTTTCTGCTGCTCACGCTCCGGTCGGTCTGAGCGTACCGCTGGCAGCGAGCGCACTGTCAAAAACATACAGCTCAAACTCATAATCATGCAACTGAAGTGCACAACGAGTCTTCTTTTTGGTGAGATATAGCAGCAAAGGCATTCATTGGTACCGGTGATATTCCGCGGCAGATCCAAAACACGTGCGGCAAGCGTTGTGGGCTCGCTCGGCCAGAGGCGATGCGTCGACTAAGAAAAAAGAGTGTTGAGAGGGTAGAGGGTTGGTTCGAAGCGCCCTCACTCTGTCAAGAATCTGCTGTATCGTTTCGTTGTTGGGTGCGCAGGCCGTATGAAAGTGCGCGTTCGCCGCTCCTCCAGTCCGGCCGTGTCTCAAGCTTGGACGTTCCCTGGTTTCCCTATAGGCAGCGTAAAAATCGACGCCCTACGTGACCAACCTACAGCGCAGTTTTCGAAATCAAGTCCACCAGACGGCGCAACCGAGAGGTTACTTTTGTTAGAGATTGATTGATTGATTGTAGGGTTTAACGCGCCGACGCAACGCAGACGATGAGGCGCGCCGTAGTGGAGGGCTCCGGATTAATTTTGACCACCTGGGGATCTTTAACGTGCGCCGAAATCTCGTACACACGGGCGTTTTTGCTTTTCGCCTCCATCAGAAAGGCGGCCGCCGCGGCCGGGAATCGAACCCGCGACCTTGTGCTCAGCAGCGCAACGCCTTAGCCACTGAGCCACCGCGGCTGGTACTTTTGTTAGAGAATACAAAATATTCATTACGTGACTCAGAGAGCCAACAAAGTTCGCGTACAGTGTGTTGTTTAAAAAGGTTATTAACAAGTTCCGCATCGAACATCTGTTGAGCAAAATGTACGCCACTTTTTACGAACAGCCGACTGGTGCACCACCTCGCTTCTGAATTCGCAACCACAAAGCCAAGCCAAGCCAAGCTGGATTGCGGTTAACCTATTCTCTGCGGTCTTGTCAAATCTAGTTTTCTTGAGTATTTCTTTGCTGTGAACATGCAGGAAGTGTGATACGTACCACCGGGAAAGCTCAGCGACCCGCGTGAGCCTGTTTGAGCCCGTGTTAGCGAGGCCGCTGTACCGCCGCATCGACTTGTTGTGATGGCGCATCTAGGCCTATAGCCAGGCTGCGACTCCTCTTGCTATTGGCATCACTCTTCGTTTTACGGACTCGCCTCGGTCCAGACCTCGCCAAACCTACGTGTTGCTCCTCACGACGGATGCGCCCGTCCGAGCGTGCTCGCCACTACAAGTCTGCCTCGCGCGCTGTGCACGGAGTTGGTTCCCACCACCTCGCTGAAGCATCGCCCCAAGGTATGCCGCCACATGCGCGCACCCCTTCCTGGCCGTCCGACAGTCACGTTGTGCCTCTTGCTCGCTGGAGACATTGCGATCAATCCCTGCCCCAAGCGCACGTCGTCACGTCCTACTTGCAGCCGCTGTGAAAAGGTTGTGTATGACAACGTCGCCGCTCTCCAATGTGATGGATGCGGAAGGTGGGCACATCTCACGTGCGAACTGATGACGCCTTTCATCAAATTTCGACGATGCCGCCTTTCATCGTCTACTTAGTGCTGGTTGTGTGCCCTTCGTTCGAAATCTTAGCACAAGTGAAGGAGTTGTTATGGCAAAAAAATGTCACGAAAGCGACGTACAATTGCAGCGATAGAAATGAAATGATGTCCTGGCCCCTGTAAACTTGCGGATGTAAATAAACGATTTGTTCTCACTTGCTGCTCACTGTTGTCTGTGCCAGTCGAGTCCATCTGGTCACCTAGCGTAACATCACTTCACTAGCGCGGCGTAAGTAAACACGCGGCCAGCGTGCCAGCCAGGAAACAGCAGGAGCAGCGAGCCGGCGGCTGCCGTGCGAGGGCAGCCATGTTATTAAGGAGCTCAAGCGGCCTGTGCAAAAAGCATCCGCCATGTTTACAAAGCCTTGTTTACAGCGCCACCAAGTGGGCGTACTCGGTAGTTCACGACGCCGCCACTACGCTTTTTCTGGCAGTACAGGCAAAGCTAGACCTTTGCTTCTCTAAAATCCTCCCGCTTCTGTGATATCACAGAGCTGCCATAGCACTGTCGAATCCGCATCACTGGCAGTTTCTGCGAATGCCCCCACGTACTGATCTCGTGAGCCGCGACCGTGGGCGTGACGCAGGCGCTACGAGTGAAAATGCTACTGTTGCTAAAGAACGACGCGCGACGCTCGGGAAAGTGGGTGGCAAGACGCGCGCTGGGAGCAGCCGGCCGGTCTGCCTACAGGTCCGCCTTACATATGTGTTCGGCTTAGCGCTGCGGCGGATATTCGATTGCCGCGCTTGTAAGCGGTTCAGATGACAATTTTTAATGACACCCGCCATCGCATCATTAACTCCGTTCTCATATAAGCTACCATGGTTGGAACTTGGGTACAATTTCGTGCAGCGGTAACAAGCTATCAATCTTGCTACCTGCGCCGGCCTGCGCCACTTTGCGGCCGCGGCCGCTGCCTGTACAGGGACCGTACGGTTTGCTCAGTGGGCTTTTCGTGTCTCCGGCGCGTTTTCGCGTCCAATGTAAATAAAAAGCATTAAAACCACAGTGCCTGGGATCGCTGTAGAACTGTGGTCGCGGCCAGCTGCCCGATGAGCCGACGAAATCACGGCGCCTCCGCCGCCAACGATCGGGACATTAGTTCTCGAGAGCAGAAGCTCCACCCTCCGATTGGAGCGGCGATCCAGGCGAGCCGGCGAAAAACGCCGGCAGTACGGAAGCGGCAAACACAAACTCGTGACGTGTTTGTATGTTGTTAATTTACAAAATATCCACCGGATGTCGATTTCGCGGTGGTCCTCTGCTGGCTGCTCGGTTGCGTTTCGCACACATTAAAATTCATTTTAAATACGTTCTAGGCTGTATTCACCGCTGACCTGCGGCTCAGCGCGCTATAATGCGAAGCGGCTTAGGGTTAGAGACGCGAGGGTAGCCGCTGCGTACTCCGCTGGAGGCTCCACTGTAGCTCCGCGGTATAAATGACACGCGCGCGCGATCCGCTACCCTCATTCTCCTCCCGCAACACCGTGATCGAGCTGAAAACTAATGCGAACTTGAGTCGGCCCCATGGCTAGATCGCATACTACTCAGGGTTCCCCTACGGGAATATGGTGAAATTTTTTTTTATTCAATAAAATCGTGCTACAACGCAAAGTAAAGGACAATAGAATGCCAGCCTGCTGTGCTTCTGGCTGCAGTAACAAGAGGGAGGCTCGAAAATAACTTTTTTTCGATTCCAAGCGGCAATGCAGATGTGAACGACGAGCAATATGAATACACAGGATTAACGGGACAGATGTGTTCCCAAGGGAGATACTGTGCGAAAGCTGTACAGGGGGCTTTACAAATATTTCTTTTTGTTTTTCCACCGCGTTTAATAACGATCGGTGTTACTGACAATACAGTAGGATTAAGGCTATGTTCATAAATGCTACGCAAATTCCATATCATGATCTATGGACGTACAAAAGAGGCGTGTCACGCAGTTCCTTTCGCGGAGACGTGAAATGACGTCACTCTTCAAAGTTATTACGACAGTTACGGCAACAGTCTGAACTCGGCCTAAAGCTTTCAAAGCGCAAACGTGACGTGTTGTAGCACGGACACGACAACGCAGCTTACGACAGTTTTGTTCGAGACGCGGTTGAAGAAGAACAAGAAGAAGCAGAAGGAATATATGTTTTATTCCAAGAAAGATACATATCAAAACTTTGAATGAAGCATCTGGGTCCTTAGCCGACAAGGCTAGTAAGGACCCATTACAAAATGGTGTTTGTACATAATCCCTTCAGGATAGCTCAGATAACAACCAATATTAAAAACAGGATAGCATAGAATTACAAAAAAAATAATACTCCATGGGTTAGGAGAAGTATAACACTTGGAAAAAAGATATTTCTTTAACGATAGTGCAAAATTTGGCAGACACTTAATATACAAAGGTAACTGCTTCCATACTTTGGACCCAATAAAAGATACTAGACGACGGCCATATAGATTATACACTTTTGGCAAATTGAGGTTAATATGGCACGCATGTCGCGTGTCCCGCAAAGGCAATAAAAAACTGATGACGGGTAAGGTGTATTCAGAGGCAGAACTCTGGTAACGAAAAGGGCCGTTTTACAGTCACGAACTAGGTTAAAAGGCAGTGAAACCTCGATATATCGAACAGCGCAGTACCCACGAAATAGTTAGATATAACCAGAATTCGATATGTAAAATTACGTAAAAACCGCGTCATAAACTGGTACAAATCAATAAATGAACGAATTCTGTGCAGTAAATACACACTTGGTGCTTCAAAGTATTCGTTCTTTTGGCTTAAAGTACTGCAGCAGGGTAGCCTGGCGTGTTATACACGACTCTCTCAAGGAAGTCTAAACGTTCCACAAGCGGCAGGCCGATGCCTTCTATAGCGCTGCTGTAGCGGTGCGGTAGGGCCAAAACCACTGAAGCCTCGGTCGAAGCGGGCAGCGGGGCACCGCTTGCGGCTACAACCTCGGCAGCGTCTTCGTTTGTGCGCTCAGTAGTAACCTAGCTCCGCTAGGATCTCCATATCTATCAACTCCGCCGTCGTTCCAGTGCTGTCGTCACCTCCAACAAAGTCATCAATGCACATGCTTCGTGGCTCAGTACCAACAAAGCGCTCCAGCTGGTCCCAGGTTTCTTCACGCTCGCATTCTTCTTTTGCACCGTCCAATTCTGCTTCGGTGCAACCGATGCGCAGCAGTCGGAAACGCCCATCGCGCCACCACTATCCTCGAGAGTACTGCGGGATGGCTCACCGCCTGTCAACTGAGCGCGAGCGGTCTTGGCAGTCTGGGGAGGCGGAGTTCGATATACCCATTTCATGTCCGTCCCAGTTCGAAATAAAAAATAAAAAATGCAGGTGATTTTCCGCGTGATATAGAAAGTGTTCGATCTAGGCAATAATTCGATATACCCGTGTTCGATATATCGAGGTTTGACTGTATGCTAAGTTCGTCAGAAATCGGTGCGGAGGGCGAAGTCCTTGAAGCTGATGCCATGATTCTTAAAGGGGCACTGACACAAAATTTTGAAGGCGAGATAACTTCGGAGATAGATTGGTGGGAATACATATACATCATCTGCAAAATATCAGCGGTGAATACAGCCTAGAACATATTTAAAATCAATTTTGAATTGTGCGAAACGCAACCGAGCGGCCAGCAGAGGACCACGCGCAAGTGTAAATAAACAACATCCAAACACGTCACGAGTTTGTGTTTGCCGCTTCCGCACTGCCGGCTCGCCGCTCCAATCGGAGGGCCGGAGGGCGGAGCTTCTGCTCTCGAGAACGAACGACCCGATCGTTGGCGGCGGAGGCGCCGTGATTTCGTCAGCTCATCGGGCAGCTGGCCGCGACCAAAGTTCTACAGCGGTTCCAGGCACTCTGTTTCTATTACTGTTTATTACCATTGGATGCGGAAACGCGCCGGAGGCACGAAAAGCCCACTGAGCTAGCCGCACGGTCGCTGTGCAGGCGGCGGCCACGGCCGCGAAGTGGCCCACGCCGGCGCAGGTAGCTCGAGTGGTAGCTTGTTACCGCTGCACGAAATTGTCCCCAAGTCCCGACCATGGTGGCTTACATGAGAAAGGAGTTAATGATGCCATGGCGGGTTGCATTAAAAATTGTCATCTGCACCGCTAACGAGAGCGGCACTCGAATATCCGCCGCAGTGCTAAGCCGAACACATCTGTAGGCGGACCTGTAGGCAGACCGGCCGGCTGCTCCCAGCGCGCGTCTTGCCACCCTTCGTCTCGAGCGGCGCGCGTCGTTCGTTAGCCGCGGTAGCATTTGCACTCGCAGCGCCTGCGTCACATCCACGGTCGCTTTTTTAATTAGGCGCCTCACGAGATCAGTACGGGGGGGCATTCGCAGAAACTGCCGTCGATGCGGATTCGACAGTGCTACGGCGGCTCTGCTCTGTAACTGTGATATCCCTCCGACGGTCACGTGGTCAGCTTTGTTCACACAAAATCCACAAAATCCATCGTTTTGCGGCACTCGCTGAAACCGAAACTGCGACTGGCCGCATTGAAAATGCCTCTAATTAAACAACCGTCGCACGCTGAAGCAAATGAGGTTTCTACACGTTATAAGTAGGTCACTAGCTACTTATCGCAACAAAAAAAACAAGATGCAAAATTTTTGTGTCAGTGCCCCTTTAAGGCTCTTTTTTGAAGAATGTTTATGTGTGCTAGATATGATGCATAGGTGAATCCCCCTGGCTCTATACAATTGGTTAAGTGACAATGAAAAACACTAAAATATATTGTACGTAAGGTTTCTTTATTGAAATGTTTTCTTGCATTAATTAGCGTGTAACATCCGTACGCTAGTTTCCGACGTAATTCTTCTATGTGTGGTGCCCAATGAAGTGAATTTTCTAGAGTTATTCCCAAATATTTGTACAGGTCAACCTGGAGGATTTCTCTCCATCCAATTTTTAAGGAACAGACTTTCGGCCTTTTTTCACGGTTCGAGGAGAACAAATTTTTTTTAATATTTAACAAAAGCTTGTTCGCATTGAACCACTTATTCTGCAGTTCTTTATTTCCGAGTGACTGAATTTCAGTAAGTGACGGATGTGTTATAATGAGAGCGGTGTCGTCTGCATATAAGACGGCTTGCGCACATGGTTAGAACTTCGCACACAATTTACTTCTTTTTATATACTTTATTTGATCTTTGTCCTTTTTTTGTATAATGGACCTCCCTGATAGAGCAAACGCATGTTGTTGCGGTGAGTATTCATATTCAATGGGAACTTTTAAACGTCACTATTCTAAACCCCAGGGGCGAAATGATAAAAGGGTTTGTGCAATTGAAAGTCTCCAGAGGATATGCCCCTAACTTTCGTCTTGCAGCAATTGTACAAAACGCGCGATGGGAAAATCAAAAGACTTAAGGCATCTTTCAGCAAGTGCTGATAGAAATGTTGTTTACTATTGAAATCTAATATGAATAAGCTGTATGAATATATGTTCATGCACGGTAAACAAACGGGGCATACGCGCATGGCAAAGGCAGGCGCCCACCCCCCTTAATCCTCCTACACCTCCATAATTATTTTTACGAATTGTTAATATAACTTGGATCGAGACCAACTGAAGCTGCCCGTGACCGATTTAATGTTTTAAGGGTTTTTTGCGTTACATTGATTTTAACTTTAAATAAAATATTTACGAAAATTGATTTAAAATCGATTAAAATTCCAGAAATTGACGAGCCGTATAACCCCTGGCATTTCCACAATAATGCATATTTGGCAAAACTTCCAAATGGAATCGTTAAAATAACGGAAATTTCAAAAAACTAAAAAATCTGCAAAATGTAAAATGTACTGAAAATGGCAAAACGTATAACGCCTTACACATCCGCAATAATGCAGGCTTCGCGGAAGCTTCCCCTGTAGTCGTTACAATACCGTAAATGAATATAACTGGTCCAAAGAAATTTTGAAAAAGAAATAAAATTAGACAAATATAAAAAAAACTACGGAAAATGGCAAGCCATGTAATTACTACATTTCCACATTAATACAGGTATTGCGGAAATTCTACCAGTATTCATTCTAATAGCGTAAATGGAGGTTATTGCTGGAACATATTTTAAAAAACTAAAAACAAAAAAAGATGAAACTAGAGGAAATGGCGAATTATGTAATGCCCTTGATTTACAAAAAAATGCAGATTTGACGAAAGTTGCACTTCAATCTTTATAATAGCTTAAACGAAGGTAATTGGTCGGACAGGATTTAGAAAAAATGAAACAAAATGATCCTAAAGAACTCACGCTCAACACAAGCGGCATTGGATTGCTACGCGTTAGTAGGCAATTCTATTATTGTAGGCAGATTTGTAATTTTAGTTGTTAAATTTTTTCTGCTTATTTTTTCACACTTTTGTAAGCACTATCTTTGACCGGAAAACCCGGAAGGAAATTCAGTGTAAGCCACTAGCGCATGCTCAAAACGACAATGTTCGCTAACATGCGCCCGGAAACTCAGAAAGCATTTCAGTGTTCGCAACTGGGGCGTACTGATTACGTAGATGATCGCTAATGTGTGCCCTGCGCACCTTGATGTTTGAAAACTGCCTGCTTAAAAGTGGTGGAAATTGGCACTGTTCGTAAAAAACAACCAGCTTGCAGTAAAGATGATGTTCATCCAAACAGTGCGTGGAATTTTAAGCACGCGAGAAACTAATAGTGCGCAACTCTACGGCGCACTAGTCCCTGTGACATTATGCTGCAGGGGAAACCATGTTACTTGCCCTTGGAGTTATTGTTACCATGAGCAAAAAAATACTGTTTTGTAGCCAAGCTGTTCCTTTTTTGGTTCTTAAACTACACGGAATTCTCAAATACAGTACCAGAAAGGTGAAATCCGGCAGCGCACAAGAATTCTCATAAACGCGAGCGGCGATTTCTAAGCTAAGCAGACGACACTCCCGCAGCACCGAACCAAATCTGGCAACAACACCCTGATGTTGCCTGCGCGCCGCCAGCTGATGACGTTACTTTGCTAGTTTGAGTGACTTTACGCGGCCACGCGCTCCGCGTTACCTCTAGGAGTGGCTTTGGTTGAACGGAGAAATCAAAACAAATGGTGTCAAACAACTATGAAACGCGTGACCACAAACTTAGGTGACGGGAACCAATCAGCACAGCGCTTTAACAAGCTTTGTGAGCCATTTTTCGGTACTAAGATGTCTCTGACGGTTGGCACATAATATTTACTCGTTCAATAAGTGCCCATGCACAGCGACACTCGAACATAATTGCTTAATTCTGCCATAACGCCGCTACGACGCTCGCCAATGCACCCGATTCTATGGAAGGAAATGGCGGGAAACGTGTTCTTTAAGGCCAGCAATGGGGAGTCACGTAACCAAAACATACATCTCTGCGCCCAAGCCGCCGCTGTGTAAACAGTTTATAAAAAGCAGTTTTTTATTTGGTCAGTTTATTTCCCGGAAGTGTTTTCTTATTTGTCATATTTTTGGTTTACCAAAGTTTTGTTTCAAATCCCCATTATTTACCTAGTGTAACTATCAAATGTGCTAATCCGGCCAATTATCCACGTTTTTGGAAACACAGTGAGCTAAGCGGTAACTGGTTGGCTGGTTGTCGATGGCGATAATTTTTATTTGTATTCCCAATGTTTTTTGGGGAATTCCCTATAATAATCCTCGTTCTTATGATACTGAAATGTTCGAATTTCTAATTCATTCATTTATTTATTTTTGAGATGAACAAAATGCAGATTTTTTATTCCAGCGGCACCTTTTGTCCCTTTTGCATTTATTTATATTGTTTGGTGTTTCGAAAGGCTGTTCGACCAATTATCTCCGGGGACGTTACTTAATGAATAAATTCCTTCCTTCCACTAATTATTCTATTTGTGCAAATAAAGGGCGTTACACGTTCCTGTGTCTGGGCCTGCTCGTAGAAAAGGGTACGCATTTAAAGGCCAAATTTAAAGGCCAACCGCAGACATGAGCAGTTACCATACAAGGCACGATCTTATATAGAAACAATTTTCTTTGGTTGCGGAGCTAAAACGCGAGAAAGAGGTGCACTGTGAATTAATATTCGTACGCGCACACAAGTGGAATTCGGCAAAGCCCCAAATGTGAAGTTCACACCACCCGTAATGTTGTTCGATCCTTCCTTTAGCTTACTGGTTGCACGCTTCCTATGTTACAGCTGGTTAAAATTCTCAACCTGTACCTTAGCATTTTGCGCGATCATTCCGCGCCGCAGTGTTGGGTGTAAAAAACCAAAATAATTGAATTCAACTAATTTTTAGCTCAAACGATTCGGGTGCCTCACTTACTCAAAAGCAGTAAAACTGTTCTAGTCATGCCAATCTTGTCGATCCAAGCCATAATGCGAGAAGTCTGGAATAGAAATTTCAGGGTATTTTTAAATATTTTTGCGAGATTTGAAGACAAGGCTCAAAGTGAACTACAAATTCTCGTTCAAACGCCTGCCAATGCCAAGTATTTACCGATTTTATTGATTTTAGCTGAACAGTGAAGCGTGAAAAGGCATAACGAAGAAATTCCCATTAACGCCACCTTTAGCCCGCAACTACAAAAAGTAGCTTTATCTCGGTGTTGACGTGGTTGTATGAATTTCGCATGAGTAATTTTCTATTCAGTGTGTTCATTAAAGCACATTAATAAAAACGCCTACAGCCGGTCACATTTTTTGTCATTCGCGTTTAACCAACCAATGCTGCCATATCAGGCCTTTCGTTCCCCGCAGTGCACTTTCAAGTGTGCTTACTTTCCACTAACCATGGACAGATAAAATGCTTTGCCAAGAGAAGTAGTTAAAGTGCATTGTGTGGAAATATTTGTAGCTAAAATCGGGACTTTGTATAATTCCCACCATTATAGAAAATATAAGAACCTACAAAATCAAAATACGTTCTGTCGCCATTATCTCTCAAATTTATAATGGTCTTTTGAAATAGTGAATAGTTGTGGTGCTAGTGTAGTAATCGTCTTCATATGCATCCAGGAGGTCGTCGTGTCCTTCGCATCGAGTGGTGGAAGCAAAGTCATTCTCAGCATTGTAGACTTCCACCAGCTATTCGTCATGGACTAGAGGCAGCGGTGGCGGGATCGGCAAGTCGTCGCGCGAAAGATTCGCACAGTTGCGTGTCCCGAATTATTCACAATCATAATGGCTTCTAGAGAATGCGGCCGCCGCGGTGAACACTCCAAAGCATGGTGTCTTTTCAACTTCAGGAGCGCTGGATATTTTTTTCCATGCGCGGTAGCACTTGACGACAGCACTGAAGTTATGTTTTTTTTTTGAGCTAGAGCTACTGGCCGGGGACTCGGCGATCGCCGCGAGGCACGCCTCCGCCAGCGCTCGCTTTTTCTCCCTCCTCGGATGTTTTGCCGGTACTTTTTGTTGTTGTTGCCAAAGCCACTCGCATGCCGAGGACGCTGGGTGGTCGCCGCGGGGCATGCGCTCAGGAGCGCTCGGCATTTTTTTTGTTTTTTTCCTGCAACAGCGAACTGCTAGAGAACAAGCTCCGCTGTTAAAACATTCCTTTTCTCTCTCGCAGTACTGTACCGCAGCTTCGCTTCGGTCATGCTAGTGTCATGAAGTACCCATAACACTGGTTCGTAGCTTCTGACTGCCGACTTACGAAATGAATTCGGGCTTGCACAAAGTACAAGCACTCAAGAGTACACACCAACGGTTGCCCCAACTGCCGACTATATCTTACAGCCAACGCAATCTTGGTTGGTTCCAGCGCATTCAACCACCCACTAATCCCACATACTCATTCCTGAGAACTCTCCAGTGAAGATGACAGCTGCCGTTATGGGCGTATGGCTAATTGACCGACCCCGGTTGTTATGATACATCCGCACTCAATAAACGTTTGCGTGCAGACTGCCACAAATAACTTTTTTTGTCATGCAGCCAACCGAATATTTTTTTGTCTGCTAGCTCCTTCAGTATTCTAAGAGGGGCTCCCCAGAACAGAGCTTATGAATATTTCCTAGCAAAATGAAGCTACGTTAGCAACTGTCATGCAGATGGTTTTAATAATACTCAGGCATTGTACTGGAATGCCTAAAATTACAAAATTGACATTGTAAAATAGGGATTGTTTTACAAATAACTGACATTACAAACAAGACAAGCCGAAAGAAGGGTTGCACAGAGAGGCAAGATGAAAGGAAACACTAAAAAATGAAATGTCTGCTCAAGCAGTTTAAAAAATAGGAAAGACCTATATACAAACACGCACTGTAGAAAACATATCTTGTGCGCGAGCAGTGTCAACCTTGGAAAACTGAATATTGCATTGCATATGGGGAAGGGAGAGGGAAGGAGAAGATATTGAGGGGTACAAAGGGATAGAAGAGAGGATGTTACATCGCAGGGGCAGCGCACGACTGTCGTCTTTAGAAGATTTGCCGCAAGGCAACGAGATCTGTCGCCAACTTTTTGTTTGCGTATATAACGAGTAAATAACTGGTTTGTCTGTGCAGGTATTTTACTCAAATCGGTCACGAATGCTACTTGTGAGCATGGTCACAAAAGCGGTACCAACTCTCAGGGGTAGGTAAGTGATTGGCGATGGGAAATGAAGTGTAGAAGGGCTAGCCGATGAGGAAAAGAGATATATAGACTGTCAGGGCTAAGAGGGAGCTAAAAGAAGATGAAGAGTGAAGACAGGATGCGATTCGGTGGAAAATAATAAAATGCCTACGGAGTGCTGATGAAGGAGGGAAATGTGAGAGTGAAAGACGGGGAAAGGAAAGGCATAATGATGGTGATTCAACTTGAGGAGACGGAGCAAGGGTACATGATCAGGGTAACGAAAAAAAGAGATGGTGGAGAGTGGGATGAAGAGATCATGGCAGCCGAGGCGAAGAGAATGAAACAAGTGTTGCGTAAGGGGGTTAGGTCTGTAGGACGAAAAGTAAAAAGAAAAATTAGGTTAGGCTGAAGAAGCCGCTTACCAGCGTTTATTAACACACGTGTGAAGCTTCTACCTCCGCGCAGCCCGTTCAACGCCTGTCTTGCCCAGTTCTGGAAGCTGGAAAACGTGCCAGCACCAATTGCCCCGTTGCGACTTGCGACTACACAACTCATCTGCACCCCATTCCTTTCAGCGCCTAACCTAAGCTTTTATAAAATACTGACACGTGGGCTTCACCCGCGGCTCTGCTTGCTGCCATTCGTGATGCGTTTCCCCTTCACTAGCTTTCCTTTCTTCACACTGATTTTCGCCTCCATATCGTCACACAGATGGGGTTCCGTTGCTGTACAGGTGCGCCTCAGTTTCCCGACACCATGTCCAAGAATTCACTCTACATATCTTTCTCGACACGTCTACGTTTCAGATCCTTGTAAAACTGGCACGTCAGGGCCTTGAGCATGCCTAAATCTCGGATTTTCCGTCGGCTAAATGGATTCACGTTTTCGCCGCTTTATACGCACACCATTGTTGCACTTCAAGGCAACTTCAAGACCCGAAAAACATGCGGGGATCCTCACGAGATTACACGTCCCCGTGTGAGTCGTTTTGTACTATGAGAGGATGCCCGCTTCCGTGAAAATTGTCTGAGTGTGCTCCTTTCACTGGCATTCCCATGAACTTGACGCGGACATTACCATTACCGTGTTTTGGGTTCCTACCCATCTCGCCCGGTTCTGGTAGCTATCTTACGGCCAAAAACTTTATATTGACGCGCCCTGACTTGTCAAAACTGTACGTCAATGCTTTCTGTGTGAAGCTCCGCCAGGGCGTCCACCGGAAGACAGTACCTGGGTATCAGTACGTAGTAATCGCTAGCCCCTGCTCACTTTTTTATTTAGTGAGACATCTTGGTATATATTCTATCGGCTTCAGAGCAACCTATCACACTTAAACATGTGCACTAATTTTGTTTTTACCGCCCGGACGAACACCAGGACACAGTTCGGGGATCTTAGTACGTAGTAATCACGAGCCCCTTCTCACTGTTTTGTATTTAGTGGGGAATCTTGGTATGTATTCTATCGGCTTTACAGAAAACAATATTTGAAAATGGGCAGTAATTTTTTTTTACATCTCTTGGTGTAAAAAAGTAACTGCTGTACTTTTTCTTGAAGTCTTCACTCTGGGGCTGCTCGTGACCTTCGATAAATACATTGCGACGTAAAATGCTCTTTCATTTTAGTACATTGGGATAGGTACTCATAGAGATTGCTCATTCGGCCTATTTTTAGAGCAACGTAAACAGAAACGATCATCTCTTCTTACCTAAGGAGTTTGTAAAATTTTGTTCTAAGAAGTTGGCATAATAGGTAGCCTATTTTCTTTCCGCCATTACAAAAATTTGAAATATTCTGCAGCTTACCACAGACAGACTACTAAACGGTGTTCTAATCCAATACGAAATTACGCGCAGTTGTGCTCTAACTTCCAATTGCTTACGATCAATACTGGTATGGTAACACAATGATAGTTGTGAGGTAAACAGTTCGAAAAACGCCAACTGCAATAGCTCGAAAAAGATACGTAAACAGACGCTTTAGGAAAGTGTAGCATCATATTCTAATTCTGTGTCTACGTGAGAAGAAAACATTTTACGAAAGTAGGTAATTGGTAAGACTTTTTGGAAATATTGATACTCACGATACTTCTTCGAGTAAAATGTCAAATTCTTTTCCTTGCCTACAGGACGCGTACCAGAGAAATTTCCCGTCAGTCAACGTCTTATAGGCCCGGCTGGTTCTTTTAGGACACATGCTTGAGTTAAATTGACCTATGTGACTGACAAAAAGGTTAACGACTCTTTAGAGACTAAACAACATTAAGGGCCTAATTAGCATTCTTAAAAAAATTGTCCGTTCCTCTGAAGTGAACTTTTTCAATGGGCGCAAGGGCGAAAAGTCACAAGCAAAATTACGGGCGGCAAAGCCTGTCGCTTGTTCTCGTTTGTTCCATGGTAACTTACCCGCCCCATCAAACAACGCCTCAGCCCAAACATACATGCATCTGCATGGCGCTACCGCATCGCTTTAAAACGACGCCCCTTTTTTCAAGAATTCGGCCCCTAATCATTCACCTTCGCAGGGTGTAATCGGTTATTATTCTGACTTTGCTTTTTTGTTTGATACATATTTCCGTTAACGGCTACCGCAGCCCTGTTGTGACGGAGGAAAGTAATCACGCGCCACGGTTCGAAGGGCCTACCCCACGGCCACGCACGTCCCATCGGGGGAGACCGGAAAGTAAAACATTTAGGCGTGCAAGCGCTTGGAACAACGACCAGGACATGGCGGTGTGAGCGTGAAAACACTTTCGGCGCCAGTCGCACATCAGCGAATCGTTGAGGAACCTTTTAGATAAAACAAGCTACTCGTGCCCCAGTAATTGTAGCAAGCGAACAAACGAAATCACACACACGAACGCCACATGCTAGGGAAGGCTTTGCGCTTCAAAGAAACAAGGATCCACGGGTTGGTGCTCCGGCCTTAACGGCTAAAGCCAGCTCAGTGAATCGGTCCGAATTATACGGAACTGATTGGAGCCCGGACAAAGAGGGTTCTCAGTGTGTTCATGTTACTGGAAGGTAAAATATAAGAAACCTTAGCAATATACAGCTTAAATGAAGTAAATACACAAAGAAAAGATTATTAGTTCCGTTCAGAGCCTGTTTCGTCTGCTGAGGGATAAAGTCCTCTCCCGATATGGGAGGTTTTTTACCACAACTCAACCATGGTGCCCAAGTCATGTTCTTGTTATCGCGGTCTGTCTTCCTCCAAAAGAGCGTTTTCAGTGCAGTTTCACCTTTCTAGTTTAACCTCCAAGGCAATGGATGTTAATATTTGAATTCCCACAAGCAGACAGCACTGCAATGTAGAGCTATGTATAGCCCATGCACAAGTACGGTTGCATTGGGAATGCGTTGTTGTGCCACCCGAAACATCTAGCTAGCTAATACAATCTTTGTAAAATCGAGGGAACGTGACTACTGCGATGGTTGGAGCGCCAGGTGCGGCTGTACCGGTGTGCAAAGAACTAGAGTAGCTACATGTGCGTGCTCCGTACAAGTAAGAGTCCGGCACCGCCACTTTCCGGGCTTCTGAGACGGGGACGAAGTGTGGGCTTTTATAGAGCCCTAATATCTGGAAAGAAAAGCATGAGATGCTACTTTACCAGAGCAAGATATCACACTGCGAAAAATCGCACTATTCCTGCAGATAGGTTCAAGACGTTCGATGCCGAGAGGGTGTGCCTAGGTTTCGTAGGGATCTGCTTGTTTCGAATATGTGATCCCGATTGTGCCACTATTTAAACTTGTTTGCGCAATTCGAAATCTTGCTAGCTGCGAATTTGTAATCTGTGTCGGTTACAGGTACCCAACTGCTCCATTTTTTTGCAGTGAATTTTATGACGAAATCGACGTACTATTCACTAGACGCTCTAACTAGCCTACACTAATTTTGGTATGTCTTAATTTACTTAACACATCGGCGGCATGACTCTGTAATTACTGAAACATTCTGCACAACGAACTAAATTCCTAAACCTTTGCAGTGAATTAGTCGACCCCAGCCTTGAGTTTTAACCTGCCCTAGATTTGGTTTCCCATATAACTTACCAGCAAAATCGACCCTTCTATACTCAATTTTACGTTGAAAGCTCTGCTGTGTTCAAATAAGGTTTTTAAAGTAATACAAGGCTGCAGCATAGCTAATGTTGCGTCCATCACTGCTGGGTAAACATGTCTTTGCAACTTTTGTGGGCACACGGTTGAGGAAAATTAGTCTCAATTTTAAAAACTAGCTAATATCCCAAGCAAACGAAACGATAACAAAAAATATCACGTTCACCTTGGTTTGCGAATTTTCTGAAGGTTTTTCGTAACGAAAAGAAGCGTATATTTCTTCGGCAAAGCGAAGAAATAGTGCTGACTACGGGTTCTTCAATTAGCACTCGCTTTAACGTAGGCGTTTTGAGTGCCAAGAAATCGTTTCATACTTATACACAATCATCGTTAGTACAAATATAACCCGAGCAAAAGTTTCGTGTTTTTCAACTTGTTCATTCAAATGCCGTACTTTCTATCCTTCCTGTACTCTCTATCCTCTACTTTCTATCCGCTTCTTCCTACCTTTATTCCACTTTTTGCAGCTGCGCCGTTTCTGCCAATGAATTTTATTGGCATAGGCTGGGTTGTTATTCTATCCTTTGTACCCCTCCTTTGTACCCCTTTGTACCCCTCCCTTTGTACCCCTCAATATCTTCTCCTTCCCTCTCCCTTCCCCATATGCAATGCAATATTCAGTTTTCCAAGGTTGACACTGCTCGCGCACAAGATATGTTTTCTACAGTGCGTGTTTTTATATAGGTCTTTCCTATTTTTTAAACTGCTTGAGCAGACATTTCATTTTTTAGTGTTTCCTTTCATCTTGCCTCTCTGTGTAACCCTTCTTTCGGCTTGTCTTGTTTGTAATGTCAGTTATTTGTAAAACAATCCCTATTTTACAATGTCAATTTTGTAATTTTAGGCATTTCAGTACAATGCCTGAGTATTATTAAAACCATCTGCATGACAGTTGCTAACGTAGCTTCATTTTGCTAGGAAATATTCATAAGCTCTGTTCTGGGGAGCCCCTCTTAGGATACTGAAGGAGCTAGCAGACAAAGAAATATTCGGTTGGCTGCATGACAAAAAAAGTTATTTGTGGCAGTCTGCACGCAAACGTTTATTGAGTGCGGATGTATCATAACAACCGGGGTCGGTCAATTAGCCATACGCCCATAACGGCAGCTGTCATCTTCACTGGAGAGTTCTCAGGAATGAGTATGTGGGATTAGTGGGTGGTTCAATGCGCTGGAACCAACCAAGATTGCGTTGGCTGTAAGATATAGTCGGCAGTTGGGGCAACCGTTGGTGTGTACTCTTGAGTGCTTGTACTTTGTGCAAGCCCGAATTCATTTCGTAAGTCGGCAGTCAGAAGCTACGAACCAGTATTATGGGTACTTCATGACACTAGCATGACCGAAGCGAAGCTGCGGTACAGTACTGCGAGAGAGAAAAGGAATGTTTTAACAGCGGAGCTTGTTCTCTAGCAGTTCGCTGTTGCAGGAAAAAAACAAAAAAAATGCCGAGCGCTCCTGAGCGCATGTCCCGCGGCGACCACCCAGCGTCCTCGGCATGCGAGTGGCTTTGGCAACAACAACAAAAAGTACCGGCCAAACATCCGAGGAGCGAGAAAAAGCGAGCGCTGGTGAAGGCGTGCCTCGCGGCGATCGCCGAGTCCCCGGCCAGTAGCTCTAGCTCAAAAAAAAACATAACTTCAGTGCTGTCGTCAAGTGCTACCGCGCATGGAAAAAAATATCCAGCGCTCCTGAAGTTGAAAAGACACCATGCTTTGGAGTGTTCACCGCGGCGGCCGCATTCTCTAGAAGCCATTATGATTGTGAATAATTCGGGACACGCAACTGTGCGAATCTTTCGCGCGACGACTTGCCGATCCCGCCACCGCTGCCTCTAGTCCATGACGAATAGCTGGTGGAAGTCTACAATGCTGAGAATGAATTTGCTTCCACCACTCGATGCGAAGGACACGACGACCTCCTGGATGCATATGAAGACGATTACTACACTAGCACCACAACTATTCACTCTTTCAAAAGACCATTATAAATTTGAGAGATAATGGCGACAGAACGTATTTTGATTTTGTAGGTTCTTATATTTTCTATAATGGTGGGAATTATACAAAGTCCCGATTTTAGCTACAAATATTTCCACACAATGCACTTTAACTACTTCTCTTGGCAAAGCATTTTATCTGTCCATGGTTAGTGGAAAGTAAGCACACTTGAAAGTGCACTGCGGGGAACGAAAGGCCTGATATGGCAGCATTGGTTGGTTAAACGCGAATGACAAAAAATGTGACCGGCTGTAGGCGTTTTTATTAATGTGCTTTAATGAACACACTGAATAGAAAATTACTCATGCGAAATTCATACAACCACGTCAACACCGAGATAAAGCTACTTTTTGTAGTTGCGGGCTAAAGGTGGCGTTAATGGGAATTTCTTCGTTATGCCTTTTCACGCTTCACTGTTCAGCTAAAATCAATAAAATCGGTAAATACTTGGCATTGGCAGGCGTTTGAACGAGAATTTGTAGTTCACTTTGAGCCTTGTCTTCAAATCTCGCAAAAATATTTAAAAATACCCTGAAATTTCTATTCCAGACTCCTCGCATTATGGCTTGGATCGACAAGATTGGCATGACTAGAACAGTTTTACTGCTTTTGAGTAAGTGAGGCACCCGAATCGTTTGAGCTAAAAATTAGTTGAATTCAATTATTTTGGTTTTTTACACCCAACACTGCGGCGCGAAATGATCGCGCAAAATGCTAAGGTACAGGTTGAGAATTTTAACCAGCTGTAACATAGGAAGCATGCAACCAGTAAGCTAAAGGAAGGATCGAACAACATTACGGGTGGTGTGAACTTCACATTTGGGGCTTTGCCGAATTCCACTTGTGTGCGCGTACGAATATTAATTCACAGTGCACCTCTTTCTCGCGTTTTAGCTCCGCAACCAAAGAAAATTTTTTCTATATAAGATCGTGCCTTGTATGGTAACTGCTCATGTCTGCGGTTGGCCTTTATATTTGGCCTTTAAATGCGTACCCTTTTCTACGAGCAGGCCCAGACACAGGAACGTGTAACGCCCTTTATTTGCACAAATAGAATAATTAGTGGAAGGAAGGAATTTATTCATTAAGTAACGTCCCCGGAGATAATTGGTCGAACAGCCTTTCGAAACACCAAAAAATATAAATAAATGCAAAAGGGACAAAAGGTGCCGCTGGAATAAAAAATCTGCATTTTGTTCATCTCAAAAATAAATAAATGAATGAATTAGAAATTCGAACATTTCAGTATCATATGAACGAGCTGGTTGTCGATGGCGCTAATTTTTATTTGTATTCGCAATGTTTTTGGGGGGAATTCCCTATAATAATCCCCGTTCTTATATTACTGAAATTTTCAAATTTCTAATTCATGCATTTATTCATTTTTGAGATGAACAAAATGCAGATTTTTTATTTCAGCGGCCCCTTTTGATCCTTTTGCATTTATTTATATTTTTTGGTGTTTCGAAAGGCTGTTCGACCAATTATCTCCGGGGACGTTACTTAATGAATAAATTCCTTCCTTCCACTAATTATTCTATTTGGGCAAATAAAGGGCGTTACACGTTCCTGTGTCTGGGCCTGCTCGTAGAAAAGGGTACGCATTTAAAGGCCAAATTTAAAGGCCAACCGCAGACATGAGCAGTTACCATACAAGGCACGATCTTATATAAAAACAATTTTCTTTGGTTGCGGAGCTAATACCCGAGAAAGAGGGGCACTGTGAATGAATATTCGTACGCGCACACAAGTGGAATTCGGCAAAGCCCCAAATGTGAAGTTCACACCACCCGTAATGTTGTTCGATCCTTCCTTTAGCTTACTGGTTGCACGCTTCCTATGTTACAGCTGGTTAAAATTCTCAACCTGTACCTTAGCATTTTGCGCGATCATTCCGCGCCGCAGTGTTGGGTGTAAAAAACCAAAATAATTGAATTCAACTAATTTTTAGCTCAAACGATTCGGGTGCCTCACTTACTCAAAAGCAGTAAAACTGTTCTAGTCATGCCAATCTTGTAGATCCGAGCCATAATGCGAGAAGTCTGGAATATAAATTTCAGGGTATTTTTAAATATTTTTGTGAGATTTGAAGACAAGGCTCAAAGTGAACTACAAATTCTCGTTCAAACGCCTGCCAATGCCAAGTATTTACCGAATTTATTGATTTTAGCTGAACAGTGAAGTGTGAAAAGGCATAACGAAGAAATTTCCTTTAACGCCACCTTTAGCCCGCAACTGCAAAAAGTAGCTTTATGTCGGTGTTGACGTGGTTGTATGAATTTCGCATGAGTAATTTTCTATACAGTGTGTTCATTAAAGCACATTAATAAAAACGCCTACAGCCGGTCACATTTTTTGTCATTCGCGTTTAACCAACCAATGCTGCCATATCAGGCCTTTCGTTCCTCGCAGTGCACTTTCAAGTGTGCTTACTTTCCACTAACCATGGACAGATAAAATACTTTGCCAAGAGAAGAAGTAAAGTGCATTGTGTGGAAATATTTGTAGCTAAAATCGGGATTTTGTATAATTTCCACAATTATAGAAAATATAGGAACCTACAAAATCAAAATACGTTCTGTCGCCATTATCTCTCAAATTTATAATGGTCTTTTGAAAGAGTGAATAGTTGTGGTGCTAGTGTAGTAATCGTCTTCATATGCATCCAGGAGGTCGTCGTGTCCTTCGCATCGAGTGGTGGAAGCAAAGTCATTCTCAGCATTGTAGACTTCCACCAGCTATTCGTCATGGACTAGAGGCAGCGGTGGCGGGATCGGCAAGTCGTCGCGCGAAAGATTCGCACAGTTGCGTGTCCCGAATTATTCACAATCATAATGGCTTCTAGAGAATGCGGCCGCCGCGGTGAACACTCCAAAGCATGGTGTCTTTTCAACTTCAGGAGCGCTGGATATTTTTTTCCATGCGCGGTAGCACTTGACGACAGCACTGAAGTTATGTTTTTTTTTTGAGCTAGAGCTACTGGCCGGGGACTCGGCGATCGCCGCGAGGCACGCCTTCGCCAGCGCTCGTTTTTTCTCGCTCCTCGGAGGTTTTGCCGGTACTTTTTGTTGTTGTTGCCAAAGCCACTCGCATGCCGAGGACGCTGGGTGGTCGCCGCGGGGCATGCGCTCAGGAGCGCTCGGCATTTTTTTGGTTTTTTCCTGCAACAGCGAACCGCTAGAGACAACAGCTCCGCTGTTAAAACATTCCTGTTCTCTCTCGCAGTACTGTACCGCAGCTTCGCGTCGGTGATGCTAGTGTCATGAAGTACCCAAAATACGTGTTCGTAGCTTCTGACTGCCGACTTACGAAATGAATTCGGGCTTGCACAAAGTATAAGCACTCAAGAGTACACACCAACGGTTGCCCCAACTGCCGACTATATCTTACAGCCAACGCAATCTTGGTTGGTTCCAGCGCATTGAACCACCCACTAATCCCACATACTCATTCCTGAGAACTCTCCAGTGAAGATGACAGCTGCCGTTATGGGCGTATGGCTAATTGACCGACCCCGGTTGTTATGATACGTCCGCACTCAATAAACGTTTGCGTGCAGACTGCCACAAATAACTTTTTTTGTCATGCAGCCAACCGAATATTTCTTTGTCTGCTAGCTCCTTCAGTATCCTAAGAGGGGCTCCCCAGAACAGAGCTTATGAATATTTCCTAGCAAAATGAAGCTACGTTAGCAACTGTCATGCAGATGGTTTTAATATTACTCAGGCATTGTACTGGAATGCCTAAAATTATAAAATTGACATTGTAAAATAGGGGTTGTTTTACAAATAACTGACATTACAAACAAGACAAGCCGAAAGAAGGGTTACACAGAGAGGCAAGATGAAAGGAAACACTAAAAAATGAGATGTCTGCTCAAGCAGTTTAAAAAATAGGAAAGACCTACATAAAAACACGCACTGTAGAAAACATATCTTGTGCGCGAGCAGTGTCAACCTTGGAGAACTGAATATTGCATTGCATATGGGGAAGGGAGAGGGAAGGAGAAGATATTGAGGGGTACAAAGGGATAGAAGAGAGGATGTTACCTCGCAGGGGCAGCGCACTACTGTCGTCTTTAGAATATTTGCCGCAAGGCAACGAGATCTGTCGCCAACTTTTTGTTTGCGTATATAACGAGTAAATAACTGGTTTTTCTGTGCAGGTATTTTACTCAAATCGGTCACGAATGCTACTTGTGAGCATGGTCACAAAAGCGGTACCAACTCTCAGGGGTAGGTAAGTGATTGGCGATGGGAATAGAAGTGTAGAAGGGCTAGCCCATGAGGAAAAGAGATATATAGACTGTCAGTGCTAAGAGGGAGCTAAAAGAAGATGAAGTGTGAGGGCAGGATGCGATTCGGTGGAAAATAAAGAAATGCCTACGGAGTGCTGATGAAGGAGGGAAATGTGAGAGTGAAAGATGGGGAAAGGAAAGGCATAATGATGGTGATTCAACTTGAGGAGACGGAGCAAGGGTACATGATCAGGGTAACGAAAAAAAGAGATGGTGGAGAGTGGGATGAAAAGATCATGGCAGCCGAGGCGAAGAGAATGAAACAAGTGTTGCGTAAGGGGGTTAGGTCTGTAGGACGAAAAGTAAAAAGCAAAATTAGGTTAGGCTGAAGAAGCCGCTTACAAGCGTTTATTAACACACGTGTGAAGCTTCTACCTCCGCGCAGCCCGTTCAACGCCTGTCTTGCCCAGTTCTGGAAGCTGGAAAACGTGCCAGCACCAATTGCCCCGTTGCGACTTGCGACTACACAACTCATCTGCACCCCATTCCTTTCAGCGCCTAACCTAAGCTTTTATAAAATACTGACACGTGGGCTTCACCAGCGGCTCTGCTTGCTGCCATTCGTGATGCGTTTCCCCTTCACTAGCTTTCCTTTCTTCACACTGATTTTCGCCTCCATATCGTCACACAGATGGGGTTCCGTTGCTGTACAGGTGCGCCTCAGTTTCCCGACACCATGTCCAAGAATTCACTATACATATCTTTCTCGACACGTCTGCGTTTCAGATCCTTGTTAAACTGGCACGTCAGGGCCTTGAGCCTGCCTAAATCTCGGATTTTCCCTCGGCTAAATGGATTCACGTCTTCGCCGCTTTATACGCACACCATTGTTGCACTTCAAGGCAACTTCAAGACCCGAAAAACATGCGGGCATCCTCAGGAGATTACACGTCCCCGTGTGAGTCGTTTTGTACTTTGAGAGGATGCCCGCTTCCGTGAAAATTGTCTGAGTGTGCTCCTTTCACTGGCATTCCCATGAACTTGACGCGGACATTACCATTACCGTTTTTTGGGTTCCTACCCATCTCGCCCGGTTCTGCTAGCTATCTTACGGCCAAAAACTTTATATTGACGCGCCCTGACTTGTCAAAACTGTACGTCAGTGCTTTCTGTGTGAAGCTCCGCCAGGGCGTCCACCGGAAGACAGTACCTGGGTATCAGTACGTAGTAATCGCTAGCCCCTGCTCACTTTTTTATTTAGTGAGAAATCTTGGTATATATTCTATCGGCTTCAGAGCAACCTATCACACTTAAACATGTGCACTAATTTTGTTTTTACCGCCCGGACGAACACCAGGACACAGTTCGGGGATCTTAGTACGTAGTAATCACGAGCCCCTTCTCACTGTTTTGTATTTAGTGGGGAATCTTGGTCTGTATTCTATCGGCTTTACAGAAAACAATATTTGAAAATGGGCAGTAATTTTTTTTTACATCTCTTGGTGTAAAAAAGTAACTGCTGTACTTTTTCTTGAAGTCTTCACTCTGGGGCTGCTCGTGACCTTCGATAAATACATTGCGACGTAAAATGCTCTTTCATTTTAGTACATTGGGATAGGTACTCATAGAGATTGCTCATTCGGCCTATTTTTAGAGCAACGTAAACAGAAGCGATCATCTCTTCTTACCTAATGAGTTTGTAAAATTTTGTTCTAAGAAGTTGGCATAATAGGTAGCCTATTTTCTTTCCGCCATTACAAAAATTTGAAATATTCTGCAGCTTACCACAGACAGACTACTAAACGGTGTTCTAATCCCATACGAAATTACGCGCAGTTGTGCTCTAACTTCCAATTGCTTACGATCAATACTGGTATGGTAACACAATGATAGTTGTGAGGTAAACAGTTCGAAAAACGCCAACTGCAATAGCTCGAAAAAGAAACGTAAACAGACGCTTTAGGAAAGTGTCGCATCATATTCTAATTCTGTGTCTACGTGAGAAGAAAACATTTTACGAAAGTAGGTAATTGGTAAGCCTTTTTGGAAATATTGATACTCACGATACTTCGAGTAAAATGTCAAATTCTTTTCCTTGCCGGCAGGACGCGTACCAGAGAAATTTCCCGTCAGTCAACGTCTTATAGGCCCGGCTGGTTCTTTTAGGACACATGCTTGAGTTAAATTGACCTATGTTACTGACAAAAAGGTTAACGACTCTTTAGAGACTAAACAACATTAAGGGCCTATTTAGCATTCTTAAAAAAATTGTCCGTTCCTCTGAAGTGAACTTTTTCAATGGGCGCAAGGGCGAAAAGTCGCAAGCAAAATTACGGGCGGCAAAGCCTGTCGCTTGTTCTCGTTTGTTCCATGTTAACTTACCCGCCCCATCAAACAACGCCTCAGCCCAAACATACATGCATCTGCATGGCGCTACCGCATCGCTTTAAAACGACGCCCCTTTTTTCAAGAATTCGGCCCCTAATCATTCACCTTCGCAGGGTGTAATCGGTTATTATTCTGACTTTGCTTTTTTGTTTGATACATATTTCCGTTAACGGCTACCGCAGCCCTGTTGTGACGGAGGAAAGTAATCACGCGCCACGTTTCGAAGGGCCTACCCCACGGCCACGCACGTCCCATCGGGGGAGACCGGAAAGGAAAACATTTAGGCGTGCAAGCGCTTGGAACAACGACCAAGACATGGTGGTGTGAGCGTGAAAACACTGCCGGCGCCAGTCGCACATCAGCGAATCGTTGAGGAACCTTTTAGATAAAACAAGCTACTCGTGCCCCAGTAATTGTAGCAAGCGAACAAACGAAATCACACACACGAACGCCACATGCTAGGGAAGGCTTTGCGCTTCAAAGAAACAAGGATCCACGGGTTGGTGCTCCGGCCTTCACGGCTACAGCCAGCTCAGTGAATCGGTCCGAATTATACGGAACTGATTGGAGCCCGGACAAAGAGGGTTCTCAATGTGTTCATGTTACTGGAAGGTAAAATATAAGAAACCTTAGCAATATACAGCTTAAATGAAGTAAATACACAAAGAAAAGATTATTAGTTCCGTTCAGAGCCTGTTTCGTCTGCTGAGGGATAAAGTCCTCTCCCGATATGGGAGGTTTTTTACCACAACTCAACCATTGTGCCCAAGTAATGTTCTTGTTATCGCGGTCTGTCTTCCTCCAAAAGTGCGTTTTCAGTGCAGTTTCACCTTTCTAGTTTAACCTCCAAGGCAATGGATTTTCATATTTGAATTCCCACAAGCCGACAGCACTGCAATGTAGAGCTATTTATAGCCCATGCACAAGTACGGTGGCATTGGGAATGCGTTGTTGTGCCACCCGAAACATCTAGCTAGCTAATACAATCTTTGTAAAATCGAGGGAACGTGACTACTGCGATGGTTGGAGCGCCATGTGCGGCTGTACCGCTGTGCAAAGAACTAGAGTAGCTACATGTGCGTGCTCCGTACAAGTAAGAGTCCGGCACCGCCACTTTCCGGGCTTCTGAGACGGGGACAAAGTGTGGGCTTTTATAGAGCCCTAATATCTGGAAAGAAAAGGATGAGATGCTACTTTACCAGAGCAAGATATCACGCTGCGAAAAATCGCACTATTCCTGCAGATAGGTTCAAGACGTTCGATGCCGAGAGGGTGTGCCTAGGTTTCGTAGGGATCTGCTTGTTTCGAATATGTGATCCCGATTGTGACACTATTTAAACTTGTTTGCGCAATTTGAGATCTTGCTAGCTGCGAATTTGTAATCTGTGTCGGTTACATGTACCCAACTGCTCCATTTTTTTGCAGTGAATTGTATGACGAAATCGACGTACTATTCACTAGACGCTCTAACTAGCCTACACTAATTTTGGTATGTCTTAATTTACTTAACACATCGGCGGCATGACTCTGTAATTACTGAAAAATTCTGCACAACGAACTAAATTTCTAAACCTTTGCAGTGAATTAGTCGACCCCAGCCTTGAGTTTTAACCTGCCCCAGATTTGGTTTCCCATATAACTTACCAGCAAAATCGACCTTCTATACTCAATTTTACGTTGAAAGCTCTGCTGTCTTCAAGTACGGTTTTTAAAGTAATACAAGGCTGCAGCATAGCTAATGTTGCGTCCATCACTGCTGGGTAAACATGTCTTTGCAACTTTTGTGGGCACACGGTTGAGGAAAATTAGTCTCAATTTTAAAAACTAGCTAATATCCCAAGCAAACGAAACGATAACAAAAAATATCACGTTCACCTTGGTTTGCGAATTTTCTAAAGGTTTTTCGTAACGAAAAGAAGCGTATATTTCTTCGGCAAAGCGAAGAAATAGTGCTGACCACGGGTTCTTCAATTAGCACTCGCTTTAACGTAGGCGTTCTGAGTGCCAAGAAATCGTTTCATACTTATACGCAATCATCGTTAGTACAAATATAACCCGAGCAAAAGTTTCGTCTTTTTCAACTTGTTCATTCAAATGCCCTACTTTCTATCCTTCCTGTACTCTCTATCCTCTACTTTCTATCCGCTTCTTCCTACCTTTATTCCACTTTTTGCAGCTGCGCCGTTTCTGCCAATGAATTTTATTGGCATAGGCTGGGTTGTTATTGTGCACTTTTATCCTCTTCTAGACCCGATTTTATTACTCCTAAAATGCTCAAATATTCATCAGTTATTCTTTTAAAAAAAGCTTATCAAGTATTCTACCATTCTGCAATACCTCGCGATGGGGAGTTAGGAATGGTGATTTCTGTTCACAAACCTGGTGATGTTCATCACACCAAAAGTTGCTGCCCCACCTCATCAACATCCATACGTTGTAAAATGCTATACCATATTATACCGCAGTTTATTGAATTCTTTTGTCTAATTTCTTTTTGAATAATCGCTGTCACGGATTCAGAGTAATATTAGTTGATTTCCGAAACACAAACGTTAACACGTACTAATGATTTGCTTGGAAATGCTAATTTGCAATAGAGCCTGATTGTGTATTCATTGATTTCTCTAATGGCTTTGTCTCACCCTTGATTTATTATCTTCAAGCTCAAATGATCAAGCTCCATAAACTTTTTAAGCTCGACCAGAGCTTTAAACCAACCGTTCATGGTTGCTCCGTTTCCGTTCTTCCTTTCACTTTAAAAAAAAACACATCACCGGGAATGGACGCAGCTTATACATGGCGGCTGTGCCGCGATTGCTTCTCGAGGCGGTTCCTGCCAAGGAAAGCCGGTGCTCGTACGCTCACTAATGGCACGCAACTAAGTGATTCCAGGTACTTTAAATTTTCTGACATATACCTTCGTTGTTCCGTAATAAAGACTTACACCCTTGTTTTCTCTAAGCTGCAGTTGGCATCATCCACATGATCCTCCGAATCGAACATAGGTGATAGGCCTAGGCGTAACTCAAATTAAACATTTTGCCACGTACGCATGTTACGACTCGTATTTATCATTATTCTATGCCCGCATCTTCATGCAGTGGGCACCGGAATGCAAATGGCAGTTCCTTCTTCAAAGACCGCTTGTTATCTCATTCATTACTAACAAAGAGTGAAACGACAAAATACATTGCGGTCACGATTTTGAGGATCTACTGAGACAGCCAGGAGAGCACAGGGACGCCATCGGTTTTCCAAGGGAGCAGTAGCATTAGGACTACCCCCCCAAGGAACAATGCCGTGCCAGGAATGCACCCCTAATTAGTAAAACTTTGCTTCATAATAATGATTCTTCGTAAAGAGACAGTGACAGTAACCCTGGAATTACCAGTACAATTTTTTTTAAGACTGATATTTCAGGAACATTCTCACACCACGTGAAACTCAGAAAGGCGACGCTTAATTCTTAAGTCTACACGCAGGATCATATAAAATGCCATTCATGTGCATCCAAACACCGCAGTGTTCATTAGAAGTTAAGAGGCCGGCGGATTTTTGTTGTCGCGCGCGGTCATTGTACAAAAACAATTAATGATAATTAGCTAATCATATTAGCTAATTATCTTAATTAGCTTAATTACCTAATCATATAAGCATCGCCAGTGTATTTTGAAAACATTTACATATCAGACGCAATTTTTAAACTTATCCGAGCCTATTTATTTTACGCCACACACCGACGTGCTGGGGTAGAAAAGGTTTCAGAAGGGGCATCCGAGAACACTGTGGAACAGACTGCCGTTGTGTCAGCAAAGACAGTAGGACAAAAAGATGAAGAGAGATACGTGAGCCGAAGATCGTTACGTTGTGGTGCTTCTTCTTCCTTTTTATTCACGTACAACGTTTTCTACATCCGCATGAGGAGAGGCAGACCCCATTTTCCAGAACCATATTTTCTACATCCTCCATTCGCCAGGGAAGACGAAGGAACCATTACTACAAAATGTACTGTTCATACTCCGCGGATCCTCGTACATTCAGACCGCAGCAGGTGCTCGGATCAACGTGACGTTCTGTCTCAGAGTCTTGCTTTTGAAAAGCTTGATCGCTTGGATCACTGCCTCCAACCTATTTTTTTCTGCAACCAACTTTATTAGAGTAATCCTCGGAGCTTTTGCAGAGCTCCTTCTAAAGTTGGTTCTGTGCTTGTTGAGGAGGCATTGGCTGATATTTCTCGCAGCTACGCTTTGTACTTCAGTTTTGATGTGTCCCTGAAGACAACGTCGGTGCAAGGAAATCATATAAAGCCTCTTTGCTTCAACATTATGGTTAGGTCGTTCATTCAACGGCAAACTACCATACCTTGTAGCTGGGTAGTGACACTAAAACTTAACTACAGAAAATAAACGTAATTCTGCGTTAAGATTTAGAGCGAAAAATTATGTGTCGCCATTAATCATCAGCAACTTTGCAGGCTTGGCCGTACTTCTTTGCGTGGTTTGCATCTTAACCAAGGATGAACAGCGCTGCAGAGCATCGCAATAAAATACTGTGGTGCAGAGCCGTTCTATGACATGGCGTACGCCGATGCATTGCGCATAACTTCTCACAGGACTTCCGGATTGCCGTCTGCTTCAACACCGCAATTTTAAGTGTACTGAGTGCTCTCCACAGAGTGTCGTGGCTAGATTATAAAATGAGACAAATGAGGCCGAAACGCCAATGCGCCCCCTGTGTTCGAGCTGCCGTCAAAGAGGACAGGTTTACCACTACGGGCCTCTCCCACGATGAGCCTGCAATAGTTTTCACTCTATACTGCTTAACTTCGCTACCATAAAGGCGCACACGACATCCAGATGTACCTGGCTATTCGCCTGCTCCTATCGCTACCACCCCAGTTTTCTGCGTACACGCAGCTAAAGCCTTTAAGGTTCGCGTCCTCTCGACACCGCTGCTTTGTGGGGTGCCGAGTAAACCCTATCACAGTACTGCGTTTATCGGTGCCGCATCCCCTGTCGGACTCGCTAACACCACCCACACTCTACTCAAGCTGATGAAAGACATTACTCGATGTCAACAACCCAACACCCCTTGTAAGCCCGAACCCTACCGACTTCGCCATCACCACATGCGAACTGTCAACCTATTTATGTGGCAATTCTGTATACTCCAAATGACTACCCTGCCAACGCTGAGGGGAACACGCGTGCTGATTTTTCTCTAGTTAGCAGTCAGCTCAAAAGTCGATAACGAAAAGTACAATACTGGCCCCCGATTTGCACAGATTTTGGCCCTTTTATACCATATGCTCCTCTGTACACAGCCCGCATACAGGTACGTCGCACATATTTTAAGGACTCCTTTGTTGTTCTTCCGAAATTTTCACAGAAACGAAATCCAAGGTGCGACTCCAGCATGAGGGCCGCGTAATTCAGTTACTCATCACACGGTCCGCCTATGGAACGCATAAAGACAAAGGGAAACCCAGGAGGATGGATTTAAACTGTAAATCCCGCTTGGTAAAAGCGGCGCCCAAACTTAGCCTACATGTCAAGGTTCCCTGCAAAATTCGACAACACCTGCGGAGAAACCCCAGAGGCCGTGTAGGTACTGATACACCAATTATGTTTGCGTAATAGCAGGGTATGTGAGGTTCAGCAACCACCACTCCCTAGCCGATAGGTATTCAGGTGGCTTTCCAGGCGTCCGAAGCACATACGTCAAATGTGTAAAGATTCAAAAGCGTTTTAAGCTTCAGTTAAACCTGGATGTAACGATCATCAATGTAATGAATTCCTGTATTTAGCGAATTTCTTTCAATTCCCCGTTGCCGGCCCCATTGAAACCCATTTGTTTGCGACCCCATTGTGACGAAGGCGTTGGGACGGTTAACCTTGATATAACAAATTCTCTTCGGTTATCCATCATTTCTTCATGCACTTTTTCTTAAAAATCGGTTGGAGAAATGCACTAATTTAGCAAACTTCGCCTGCACCGCGAACCAACGTGCGTTTGCTGTGTGAGTGCGGTTTCGGTTAGCTGCCAGAACTCCCTCTCGACGTGTATAGTCGCGCGTCTTCACTGCCACCCGTGGTGTCAGTCCTTCGGTTATGAGTTCTGCGTTCAGAAAACAAAAAGTTTGGTCTTTTCAAACAAAAACTCCATTTTAAATGCCGTCTCCACCGGCGAGAAAGAGGAACGTCACCGTCCGGTACGGTATACCAGCTAGCAGCTTTGCAACAATTTGGAGTACGGCAAAGAGCATCAAGGTTGCGAAAAGGCGCCCTTTAGTATAAGTTTGCCCTTGAAACGGGTTAAGGCGCCGAAAAGTGTCGAAAGGCAAAAGTGATGCTTAAATTGCGTTTGGAATGACCTTTGTCCTTTGGAGTGTCATGTAGTTACCAAGTTCCTGGTAACTACAAATCACTTAGCTTTTCGCTGTGAAATAAATCTTTTAAGGGTGAGTCCCCCATCACTGATGTCTAGCATATAGGCTTCGTTGCTGCTTAATTCACGGGAGCCTTCACTAAAAACCTGCATGTAAGAAAACCTGCATGTAACGGAAACTTTTGCATTTTTGTCAGCTTCGTTATATCGAGGTTTAAATGTACATTCAGAACTTCTAAAGTTTGTGCACATCCTGATGTCTTCACCCAACAGATCAAAGTTCCTTCTTTAATATATTTTGCATACGTTTAGGGTATGACTGAGCCGCCAAAGTGTATACCAAGGTATGCGATTGTCTCTGTTCCAAGGAATAACATATTTTGTGAGTACAAAAGTCAGGCAATAAGCTTTACCAAGACACAGCAATTCTTTTTTGCCACGTTACCAGAGGTTTGTTCTTTTGCTGTAGAAACTGGATGCATTAGGCGCCTTTTCAAATGCAGGCAATGCTAACATTCGAAACCTCTTTATAAAATTCTGTGTTACCGAACAGAATAAAAAAAGTGCTATAGCTATGAACCAATAATATTCGAATAGGCAAGCTCTGATAACAGTGTCTTGGTTACATCCAGTCAGCATCGACATCAAACACCAGCCAAGTAACTTGCTGCGGGCTGAAGAAAAATGTATTCAGTGTTTAGGAGAGCTCGATTAAGCATTAGGAGTAGGGTTTGGCATAAACAGCCCTACTGAGGTCATAGTATCTATAGTATTGCTACGGAGTTTACTTCTTCCTTTGCATGGAAGAATCGAGAGCACTACGGCGGAAATGACCAAACAATTATGCCGTATAGGAAGCAGTTGGCACTTAAAAAGGAAAGACAAAACGTTGGCAATAAAAAAATAGATAAATCATGGAACAAAGTAAACCAATACACAGGCTGGTAGTTACTAGAGTTAGCTTTGTGAGTAGTTTAAATACGACGTGACGTTGTCCTATCACGCACGCATGATGAAATGTTACAGAATACCGGGTCACCGGTTTGCTATACGCCCTAGCACTTGATCCGCATGGGGAAAACTACGGAGGTCCGTTCGTTCATGGTTGTTGGACATGTGGCACTATACAGGTTCAGTTGAAGAAAATTTCTGTCACACTAAATTTCATTCGGATACCCGGTGCTGTTGCCCACTTCATGGATTGTAGTGGAGGTGTTGAGAAAGCATGCTTTAAGAAGAAGACCCCATAGGCTATTGAGAAGCAGTCGAACCAGACTAAATAGAGAGAGTCACTGCCGCTTCTTCCTAAATGTGTTCTCTTCCAAAAAAGAAAAGTAATTAAACTCTTCGACGAACAAAATGTCCAAAAACAAATCATCAAAGAATAGCCCCAAAGGTGCCATGCTAGACAACATTGTTACACATACCAAACGAGAATGGTCTAAAGACTGGTTAGGTTGAGCATGAATAGGGACATCATCCGTTTGTTCATACTGCCCGCGTGCTGTGCCACGCTTAGCGCCAGGAAGATATTTTTGACGATATTTCGACAATCGCTCTCTTTGCAACCTCTCGGGGAAGACGTTTACGTCCATTACTGCTCCCTTTACAACAAACTAGACTTTGCCAGCATACACCTCAGCCCCAGACCCCATTTCTTTACAGGCGATTGTATCAGCATTCAGGAACATGCGCTGCAGAATAGCGAATTGGGAATGAATATAGGGTAGTTGGAGAGGCGATAGGGTGATTGAAACCGAGGAACGACATTGGCAAAGAACTGGCTGCTGTGCTCGATCACCTGTGTGCAGCACCATGCAGCAGATTGGCTGCCGACATAGCCAGCTGAACAATTTTGTCCCCTTGGGACAAGCTAAATGCTGTTGCTCACGAAACTGAAGCAGCCTAACACCTAAATTAAAGATTCCCAGATCCTTCTGGTTGGCCTGAAATTAACTTCCGATGCCACGCTTATTCCATGTGAAATCCGAACAATGGCCTCACCTCCCAAGAAACTGCATACTTTGATGTTGCTGCGCAGATGCAAAGGGACCAACATCTATTTATCCACAGATGGGAGTAAAGGAATGGACGTCTTAAGAGCAGCACCCCCTACTCAGCCGTTAGCCAGGAGTCCTATTTCCCTTTCTCTAGCCTCGCCATCTAGGCCCAACGAATTTGTTCCGCCGAGCCCGAGTTGAGCAGCATGGTCTCACACTGCTCGAGGATTTTTTTTAATTCTTTCATTTTTTTCTTTTTTTCTTTGTTTTATTTTTTTTAGTTGTTTTACTTTTTAACAACAAAATTTAAACTTTATACCTCTGGGTTTTCTTTCCTGTTTGGAAAAGCCTGGGTCCTCTATTGCCGGTCAAGAAGGGGGGCCTTTCTCCACAGCAAGTGGAACGCGTAACCTAAGGTACACTATTGAAGGCAGTACGCCAGGTGCCCCCTAACGTATCCTAAATGTAAAACGTTAGAGTAGAAGCGGTAAATTATTAGCGCGGAATTAATATTTACATAATTCGTAACTGGTAATTTCGTGAATTCTGTGTGGAATGGACGGGACATATAAAGTATGCTTCTCAAAATATGGTCGACTGATCAAAACTTACTACATGGCTTAATATTTTAAAGTCTACACAGAGAAACATACTATCAGCTCCTCTACTCCTTTGGCATCCCAAACTACCCACTGAGTCCACTCTGGTTCCACTGAGTGCACTGATTCCACCCCTAACTCGTAGCTCTCACCGCACTGGCATGAATTGAATTGCCACACGTAAATAACCAAACAATCACAAAAGTTTGATACATTTACTGATGCCAGCAGTATCACTCCAATCGTTTGTCAGCTCAGCCTGGACATCCTTTATTTAGAACGAAATAATGGATCTCACGTCTATTACATTCTACATGCTACTCCAACTGACCTAAAACTAATGGGATGATTCACGCTTGCGATTTTATTATGTACAATTACCAGGTCAACTAACGACCCAAACCGTATTCTAGCCAAATTCCTTTGAAGCATTCCACGCCATAACTAACACCACCAACGCAAACTCACTTATCCGTAAAACCATTAAAGAGATAGCCGGACTCAGATGGAATGGCTCAGACACCTGCGTAGATTGGATACGGATTGTTGAGGGGCATAGTCCCCGTGTAATCGGGTAGCTTTACGCTCTTAGCTGAATGGTTTACATGCACATATCTGCGCAGTCTCTCGCAAACTACCAACGACTTCCTTCCTTCGATGCCTCATCTCGCCAGCGCTGCGGCTACACCGTTACAACACAAAAAAGTCTCCTCCTCAAAAATATCACCCGGCCAGATTCACCACTTTTGTACTGAAACTTCCACAAGCTGCTGGCGTATTCGCCACAAAGTACCTAGCCAATGCCAGTAATGAACTCGAACACTAAGTAAATGGTACACGCCTGCTGCCTACCACCTGCCCACATTGTTACAGCCTAACAAAGGTAATCTGCACCTCCATTTTTCTGCCCTCAATTACCTTGAAATTAAAATTTCTCTCCCCCGCACCTGAGATCCCATGCTGTCAAGACTCCGCTTCGTGGCATTTCTACGCTTTCCTTGACCACACTGCTGAAACATTCAAGTAGCCTTCCATGAGCAGTGTCGAACAATGCGCAGCTCCCTTCTTCCTAAACACGTCATCGGGAACAGTCCTGCTTTTAGAAAACTCACGACAATGCCAACATAATCCATCTTGTAGAGTCCGCTTCACATTACCGGATTATTTAACCTGGCCATTCCCCGCCACCGGCCTAGATCCCGCCTTAGCTCCAATAGAAGCTTTTACCTCTGCGCCCCACAACGCGGGTTTGAACGTGTTTTTTTTTTAAAAATGAGCATACCAGAAATGTTTGACAAAGTCGTTTCTTTCGTACGTTTATCAAAATGCTAGCCGAATACAAGCCAATAAAGTTATTGCCATGACCATATTCTTCACAGGTGGGTCAAAGGCGAACGAGACAGGCTCGTGAGCGACGCATTAGAGGATCAGTTCTGCTCCTCAGAGCCAATAAATGTAAGGGGACAAGTGCAGGCCAATGCATGCATTATTTTGAAACTAAGTTTTCTAGTCGCTTCACACTCTTTCTTACTCCTCCTGACATATTTTATTAATCATGAGGAGCAGATATTTTGGAATTAGGGGAATTAGGCAGCAGTTTGGTGGCATGTAGATAAAGTATGGATAAATTATAGACAAAACGACTTACCAAGCAACGTGTTCTATTTGGATAAACTCTATATTCTTTTGATTTTGTGACAGTATTCTTACAAGTAAAATCCCAGCCAACGTAAGGCACACTCAGAAGCTGAAATAGCATGAGAGTGCACAAACGGTTATTACCACTGATAAAATGCGTTTGTATTCTAAGCGATCACCCAAAGCTTTCTTGTGCACACGGCAGTTGGAATGCATATTATTTATTTGTAGAATATCTGTTTGCAAAACCGTTTTGTGTTAGCGTTTTGTGAACTGCTCCTACAACACATTTAGACATCAACAAGCCATTGTGAAGCTTCGGCATACTTGCAATGAACTTTGTTTTAAAAACAAAAGAGCGTACATTGATAAGCATGGTAGCGCGCGTGCTATCACAACCTTTGGCAAAGCGTGGCTGCTTCGCTGACTATATTTTGTTTACCTATTTACGTATTTCAATGTACTACACACCCTCTCATAATTTGTTAACGGGCGAATTTACAGAGCATAGACAATTATGGAATATGCAAAACATTTTTCGTATTCGGTGTGAAATGTCCCACTTCGCAACGTCGCTGTCTGCAAAGATCTCGGCATCTTGATATCGTCCGACCTAAATTGGACTGCGCATGTCGAACATATTACAAAAAGGCTCTCAGCAAGTTATTTTTTCTTAAGCGAACCCTTCGTCATTCGACACCCCAAACAAAACTTCTAGCGTATACCATGCTTATCCGTCCAATCCTCGAATATGCGAGTGTGGCCTGGTTCCCTTTCACAAACAAACATGTAGCCGCGCTTGAAAGAGTACAACGTAAAGCAGTTCGTTTTATCTATAACCGTTATAGGCGTACCGATTCGCCTACTGCTCTTTTGAAAAGAGCGGATCTGCCCACCCTGGCGAGCCTCGCCAAGCTTCATAGTCTGAGATTTTTGTATCTGGTGCTACACAACTCTTTGAAAATAAATGCAGCTAGTTATGTTAAGGCTAACTGTAAGCGCCAAACACGAAGTAAGCAATGCCACACACTTGATAAGTATCCCTTCAAGAACAATGTTTTTGGTCACTCTTTTTTTCCACGAGCCATACGCGCTTGGAATGCCCTGCACCCCACTGTGTTGACACAGCCGGCAGTTGACAAATTTGTTATTAAAGCGAGGGAATCTGTACTGACTTTTATGCAGCCGTGATTTCCTGAGTTGACGATGTTGCAAGTTTTAACTCTGTCTGTACAATTACGTGTTGTATTTGTTTTTATTTGCTTGCCCCAGCAATTCAACCGATGTTTATATTCATGACGACTCTGCCTATCACTACGCCGAATTTTGCACTACGTCCGAGATATATGCTTGAAATCCCAACTGCTTGAAACATGTATTTTTAGTCTGTGTATTGTTTGTTTTTACAATGTGACACCACTCCTGTAATAATCCCAACACGGGATTGACAGTATCCTGAAATAAATAAATAAATAAAATATATCAATACTCCGAGCTTGATCTCCGACAACAAATTATTATGTAAGCAGGTGAAATGTTTTATTACATTTTAATTTAGCCACTTAGTTTTTGTAAATTTGTGAATCTTACAAAATCGGTTCGAAATATCAATAAATCCAGAGCGTTTGTTATAGGGTATAATTATTAGAATTATCAATCAAAAACTATTATTATAAGTGTTTCTTCACAGAACGCATGACCAGTATTGAATCGTTGTTTAATAAAGCCACGTTGGCATTTTTAGGCCATGCTAATGTTGGCGTAAAACCAAGTGCTTGTGCGCGGCTTCCGCACTCTACCTCGTAGAGAAGCATCGTCGCCACCCTAGACAAGTAGCGCGACCCAGCGGGAGCCAGAAAGCCTTGGCGTACGGTAGACGTTTCGCACGTTTGAAAATGCTGCCTGTAGCCAAAACAAGTGTTGTCATGTTTTTTTACCGCAGCAGGAATGCGGAGAGTGTTATATTAAGAATGGCTATACGCACAGTACTGTACAAGGATCACACAATTATCTGCCTCATTATTAGAGCAGGTGTTGCACAGAAAACAAAACCCGCTTTATGGTGTTTGAGATTCCTGCAGTATATATTGCCTGGGCTCCCATTATACTGTTTCTAGTTTTTTTGTTCTGCTGCGTGTAACCATGACACTACAAAAACTTTTCGTTGTTTTTATCAACTTGTAAGTGTGAAGTGTTAAAATATTTATCCCGCAATTTTAAACACTTACCGTGGGTGCTGAGCACTATAGCAAATGGCGCCGACACCTGTATTCACGTTCTCGCCATTTTCTACCTTATGTTACACAAAGCACGCGTAATAACGCTATATTCCTTACCTTGGTGGGCTAATCATTCATCTGAGAAACTTGCAATTTCCTTCAGTATCCCTTAAAGAGGAAAATGTGCGGTGGTAGAACCGCCTGTAGCAAGTGCTAGAGGTACTGGGAATAGTACTGTTGTAATGAAAATTTGGACTGTTCCTGTAGGAATATGCCTCAAAAACTATGAGTGCACAAGAGCAGGAATGGTGGGCGCCTGGCTGGTAATCACGTTGACTATTTGTTGAGCGATCTGTTTAACAGTAATAGCTTAAATACCTGCGTCACTCGGCACCATCACCACATAAGCTAAGGGAGAGACGAGAAGGAAAATCGTGCCAGGGAGGCCTGCATGGAGATTGTCGCAACGTCCGGGTTTGCGGAAATTGAGAGCCACTAGTATTGGCTATGAAAAAACACAACTGTGGAGGGTAGGTGGAGGAAAATGAATTGTTGAGAGTGATCACTGCCAGTTTGATGGCTACGCGTGGAGTAGCACGGCATTAACGGCTTATTGTGAAGGTGATGGGACGTCGACTGGGCTGGAAAGGGACCAAAACACTGGAACCACAAGCTAGGTAATATGCCGCTGCAATATAGGATACCAAAGTGCCAGAAGGGAAGGAATCACGAGAGTGTGCGGGAGCTTGCCGTCCACCTTCATGAAAATGTGGGGTCATGTAGGAAGGAATGGGTCACAGTGCAGTTTATTGGAAATGGACTTTGGAGAATCAGCAACATAATGCCAATGCGGCAGATAGCACCTGTTTGAAGCAAGCAATGGCCATGCGCAGAACAACACAGATGGCCCAGGTGTCGATTCCTGTGGAGCTGCATAAGTTTGGAGAGAGGAGGAAAAGAAGCTGTTGTTTACATTTCAACATCTGCGCAAGGACGGAATATTGAAAAAGAAGCAAAGTGACGGGACACCGCTCCTTTGGCAGGTGTCCCACACTTGGGCGCAGTTTTACGGTTCAATATGCAAATACAAACCCCCAACAACATTCTTTGTTCTTTATTCTGCGAATACCCCGTTTTACTTAAAATCGATATAACAGAATTGTTACATCATTGACATAAACAAATCTTCGTTTTCACCGCACACTTGTATTTCAGACTTGTTCCTCTCTTTAGCGGTTCTAACAAAAAAGTATTTTGCCAACAGGTTTGTACTGGAACGCAATTCCGTTAGTTTGTCAACGTGTTCAGTTTCATAAGTTATTGCTTGTAAGTCCTGTTTTATCATTGAATATCTGAACAAAGAACCTTACAACACCTAATGTGGGCGCTAGAAAAGTACTTCCTAATCTAGTTCCTTCTTTGATTGAGTGCAGCTATCCAACCTCTTGTCCCGTTAAAAGACAAACCTGTGCACCGGTTTTGAGTTTCATCTAGTTCATTAATCAGTAACTCTCACCCTCACGCAATGCACCAAGAACCTCGGCTCACGGCCAGAGGACGGCGCTGCTGATCTATGCAAGTGCGCAGAATACTCAGCAATAGCGGCTACTCCAAGCACTTTGTTTATTCCGCGTACGAAGGTCATTCCGCCCATTAGAACTCGCTGGTCCTCTTTGCTGAAGTCAAGGCGCGATCCCGTACGTACCGGGTGTGAGCGAGTCTTTGGCTCGGGTTCTGTGCTCCCACGCTGTGCACGTCGCTCACGTTCCCGCGCGTAAGCTGAGGCACGAGCTGGTCGCCTGTAAAGGGCGGGACCAAGGAAGAGAAGTTCCCTTGGGTGGTGTACAAAATTACCTGCGGCGACTGCGACTATTGCTACCTTGGCCAGAGCGGCCACTTTGAAAGATGATCTGGGTACACAAGAACGACGTGAACAACAAGAAGATTCCGTCGAATGCGCTTGCGGTAAACGTGAAAGCCGAGAAACCCAATATAGGCTGGGACGAAGCGTCAGTTATCGTGGCTCTCATGCCGATATCTTGGTGGCTCTCATGCCAATGTGATGGTAGCTCTCATGCCGAAAGAGGTGGCTCTCATGCCGATATCTTGAGCCCCTTGTGAATCAAACTGCGGACAAAACCCTGAACTCCAATGCAGGCAATCTCCCACCTACGTATGCAAGATGCCTGGGGCGATTACTTACACGCACCACTTAGAAGCTTCCAGCTTCGGGATTTTCCGTTCAGTAAACAAGGATTCCGTCAGGAAGCCGAAACGTCTTTTTACCTTTTCAAATAAACCTTCGGTCGGCGATCACCAGTTTCTCCAACTATGAAGCTAATGATTATACAGCCCTTCACACACACATAGGTTACGCGGCAAGGCTGAGTGGGGTGTCCTTCTTTATTTCGTGGAGCCGGTTGGCTATGCGCGAAATAAGACAGTTTGTTTGATACACGCTTTTCTCGAGTGCCCGGATTGTCCCGATTTTGTGGCCCTTCTCCTGCATTTTCAGCTCTAAGACCGTTATGCACTTTACTAAAGGGGTGGGTCGCTCCCGAGTAGTGTATAGCTAAGTTTGGCGTTTTTCGGCGAGTGCTTCGTTTCTTCGTCGTTTCCGCATCGGCCGATTTAAGAGCACCTCCGATTTTTGCGGGGAGCAGTATAAGCCTTCTGGTTTGATGTGCTTTCCTACTGCATTTATTGCATCCTGCAGTATATTCTGCAAGTGACCGTCACTGCCGCCAGCCACCCCGACGGGAATGTCGTGAAACCTACAAGGTTCGGTGTAAACCGTGTATTCTCTCCAAGGGGTTCGGTACGCCAATCATAGTGCCTTGAAAGGAAACGGCGAGACGACTGAGCCTTGCGGCGTGCTCTGCGCCCGAGCTCATTCGCTGTTACACTGCTGAAGACAAATTGCTGCATTTCCCCCGTTGGTGGTGGTTCCATCTGGAATTCCCCTGTTAGATTATGTACTTTTGCATGTTAAGTGCCATGATTCTCAACATGAACATTGTACAAACTGGTTTTAGTGCTTCACCGTTTCGACTGTAAAGCTTCACCGTTTTCGCGGTTTTCACCAGACGCGCGCCTGCCCCACTCCGGTGAAGCTCTGTGACTGTCATATGGCCTCAATCGCAGTTACCATGGGATTGAGTGCTATGATTTGCGCGCCTATGCTCTCGGCAAATTTCAACAGCATGTGTGGTTGCTACTGTAACGAAGAAGCTCGATCAGCAGAATAGGCGGGGGATGCCAGCACTGATCACGATCACGCTGAGCATGCTTCGTGCTCGATGAGTGGGGATTGTCTGTGGGGATTGTGCAGGTTCAGCTTGGATTTCGGCCTCAGTTTGAATCCCCTGATTTGGAGCTTTCTTCTTCGTTACAATCCCCCCGGGTGACAAGGAGCCACCCTTGCGATTTAATGGTGAGGGCTAGACAAAAGGGGTCGTGGAAGTGCTTCAAACAGTTGACATGGGCAGTCTCGTGCCCGTGGCGAAGAAGATCGTTAGCCGGTGTGAGTGGCTGGACGACGTAGTTTAGTTAAAGGTTATGCGCAGTCCATGATGCAATAAGGGCCCTGATATTTGGCAAGGAACTTAGAAGACAGGCCAGGCGTTGTTAGCGGTAGCCATAACTAATCTAGTGAGCCGGTGGGGAAAGAGGGCGTAGATGACCCACCCAAGTCGTGTTGGTGCTTTTCGCGATTTTGTTCACTGGACGTGACGGAACGAGCTAACTGATGACATTCTTCAGCGCGTCGCGCTATCTTGGAGACGGGCTTGCTTTCCGAGGCATCGGGGCTGTATGGGAGGATGGTGTCCATGGTGCATGAAGGCTCGCATCCGTAAAGAGGGAAAAATGAAGAAAAGCCGGCGGTGGTTTGCGCTGCGGTGATATACGCGAAAATGACGAATGGACGCACCACGCCTCGGTTAGAGTGGTGGGAAGCTACGTACATACATGGCAAGCATGCCACACCTTGCGACTGAATCGTTCCGTCAAACCATTTGTCTGCGGGTGGTAGGCAGTATACGTCCGTTGAACAATCTTGCATTCAGTGAGAAGTGCTGCCGGAACTTCGGACAGAAAGACTCGTTCTCTGTCGGTGAGAAGCTCCTTAGCGAAACCATGACGTAGGATGAAGTGATGAAGAAGAAACACGGCCATGTTCCGTGCCGTAGCGCTGGGAAGCACGGACATATCCGCGTCGCGCGCACGATGGTCTATGGTGAGGATAATCTAGCTGTTTCCAGAAGGCGTGAATGGTAGCACTCTGAAGGTCTATTCGAACCCGATAAAATTGGGCGCGAAGGGCACTGTAGAGGTTGAAAGTCTGCTTCAGGTTTTCGGGTAGCTTGCGTCCTTGGCAGGTCTCACAACCACTGATGTACCTGCTCACATAACGGTACATTCCACTCCAGTAATAGCGCTGACGAAGCTTTGTGTAAGTTTTAAGACGCCAGCATGGGCGGATTGGAGGTCAGCGTGGAAAGCTGCAAATATTTCAACTCGGAGAGGGCGTAGTATCACGAGCAACCATGTCCTTCCGTCTGCCATATAGTTGCGACGATATAGAACACCCTCCCGCACAGCGAAATGAGCTGCTTGCCGTCGTAGCGGTAAGGCATGTCATAATGGAAGAGACCCAGGGGTCTTGTTGCTGGTGAAGGGTCAGGTAAGTAAGCATGAACGCAGAGGCGATGGACTCCGGGGAATCGGGACACGCCGTCGAAGCCGGCAGAGGTGAGCTATAGAGGGCATCGGCGTCAGAGTGTTCGCGCCCTGATCTGTAAACGACGCGAATGTCGTATTCATGAATCCGGAGGGCCCAAAGTGCGAGCGTCGCGTGGGTCTTTGAGGGAAGACAACCTACATAGGGCGTGGTGGTCAGTGGCCACTTCGAATGTTCGGCCGCATAAATCAAGCCGGAATTTGTGCAAGGTCCAAACAATGACCAAGCACTCTTTTTCCGTCACCGAATAATTGGACTCGGCTTTGGTGATCGTCCGGCTGGCATACGCAACGACGTATTCTGGAAAGCAAGACTATAGGTGTGCGAGAACAGCAACGAGGCCGACACCACTGCCATCCGTGTGCACTTTGGCAGGGGCGCTTGGGTCTTGGTGGCACAAAATAGGTGGTCATGTCAACAAACGCCGTAAAGTAGAAAAAGCCTGGTTAAAGTCTCGCGACCATGAAAATATTCCATTGTAGCTGCCAGTAGTCTTGTTAGGGGTGCTAAAATTGAAGCAAAATCTTAGACAAACCGGTGTTAATAAGAACAGAGGCCAATAAAGCTGCGGAGGGCCTTGAGTGACGTCGGCTTAGTAAACTCCGCGACTACCTGCAGCTTGTTCGGGTTAGGTGGAACGCCCCCCTTAGGCACTACGTCGCCTAAGATGGTCAATTTGCGGGCCCCGAAGCCGCACTTTTTTAAGTTTAGTTGTAGTCGAGGGGCCGTCAGGCAGGTGAAAATTTGTTTGAGCCGGATGAGGTGCGTCTCAAAATAGACAACGTCGTATAAATAACAGAGACACGTGTTCCACTGGAGATCAGTTAGGATATTGTCCATCATCTGTTCAAATGTAGCGGGCACGTTACAAAAGCCAAACGGCATTACATTACAAAATATCAACCATCGCGACAAACAAAGGGTGTTTTCGGTCGGTCAGATTCCGCCATCAGCACCTGCCAATAGTTGGATCGAAAATTTAATGAAGACAAAAACTCCGCACTGTGCAAACAGTCAAGAGCATCGTGAATACGAGGCAATGGGTAGACGTATTTGCGGGTAACTTTGCTATTTCTCCGAGAGGCAGTTGTCTTGCCGATTAAGCTACGAGCACACGCAGCGGGGATGCAGCGATGGCGTAGAGGTAGAACACCCGCCTCGCGTGCAGAAGGACCGTGGTTTGAATCCCGATGCCAGACAATTCCCACCAGATAAAAAAAACCCGCGTATTGATGGAATTGCACAAAGGGGCTTGGGGTACGGCCAGACCCTGGCGACCATTGCCGGTAATGCACTCCCTCACCAGAGCAGGATTGGCCACCCTGGTGTAGTAACGGCCACAACCTCTCATGAATACGCCAATTAACCCACGGCCCTCAGTCCTCAGCGGCTGCGACGCAACTGACCACGGGGGAGGTCAGACCTGTGACGCAGCAGAGGGTGCTAAGAATCCCTGGATCCGGACAGGCCGCCAATGGAATCTGAACCTGGCAACGTTTAACGCGCGAACCTTATCTAGCGAAGCAAGTCTCGAGGTGTTGTTCGAGGAATTAGAGGGCATTAAATGGGATGTAATAGGGCTTAGCGAGGCTAGGAGGGCAGGTGAAGCCTTTACAGTGCTGAAAAATGGACACGTCCCATGTTACCGTGGTCTAGAGGGCAGAAAAGAACTGGGAGTGGGATTTCTAGTCAATAAAAGCATAGCTGGCAACATAGAAGAACACTATAGCATTCACAAAAGGGTAGCAGGTATTGTAATTAGGCTCAATAAGAGATACAAGCTCAAGGTGGTTCAGGGCTACGCGCCCACATCCAGCCACGACGACCAAGTACTGGAACGCTTCTATGAAGATGTGGAATCGGCAATGGCTAAAGTAAAAACACAGCATACCGTAGTTATGGGGGACTTCAATGCTAAAGTAGGCAAGAATCAGGCTGGAGACAAGGCAGTTGGAAACCATGGTCTGGGCTGTAGAAATAGCAGGGGGGACCTACTAGTTGAGTTTGCAGAACGGAATAACCTACGCATAATCTATTCCTTCTTCTGTAAACGGGAGAGTCGGAAGTAGACCTGGAGGAGCCCGAATGGGGAGCAACAAAAATGAAATAGAGCTCATATTATGCGATAACCCTGGCGTCGTGAAGATTGTGGAAATGCTCGGAAGGCTAAGGTGTAGGGACCACCGTATGGTAAGATCTCGAATTAGGCTAGATTTGAGGAGGGACCGCAACAAGCTAGTACGAAAGAAGCCGACAAATGAGCTAACAGTAAGACGTAAAGTAGAAGAATTCAGGATCGCGCTGCAGAACCGATGTTCCGCTCTTAACGAGAAAGCTGAGCTTACGACACAGGAAGGCACGCGTTATCACGGAGTGTGCAATAGAAGTCAGGAGCACTATATCTAGACAGGATACTGGTAAACGTTCACAGGAGACGAAAGACCTAATCAGGAAACGGAAAACCATGACAATCTCTACCGCAGCTGACAGAATAGAACTAGTGGAGCTCTCCAAGTTAATCAATAAGTGTAAGACAGCTGACATACGTAAGACAGCTGACAAAAATCAGATGTATGCACTTAAGGATAAGCAAGGCACTGTCATTACATATAGGGATAAAATAGTCACAGTGGCCGAGGAGTTCTATAAGGATCTGCACAGTAGCCCGGACATTCAGGATAATGCCGAGCGAGACAGTAGTTCAGTGGAGATAAACATCCCACCATTAACGACCGAAGAAGTAAGGAATGCTTTGAAAGAAGTGAAAGGAGGCAAAGCACCTGGTCAGGATCAGATAACAGCCGACCTCTTGAAAGATGGCGGAGAAATTGTACTTGAAAAACTGGCAAACCTGTATACGCAATGCCTAATGACTGCAATGCTACCGGAATCTTGGAAGAACGCTGTAGTGTTCGCGGAGCGCGAGAAACATACAGCCGACACGTCTGGCGTTCAGTCTGAGAGTGCCTTTATTTTTCGCTTCCCCTCCCCGGGTCGCGCCCTCGTATTTCCTGCGTCGGGCCGAGCCGCCGGCTGCGCGCCGTCGGCTCGGGTTTCCCTTGCGTCTCGGCGTAAACACACAGCACATCTTCCCCTCTCAGCCTTCCCTTTCACAAGCGTTGGACAGGCTTGACTACACGTCCACTCCGTGTCTTGTAGCCTTGTGGGGTGGATGAGCTCTCCTGGGGTTCATTTGTTTCTGGCGGCTTTTGGTCGTCGTAAACCGGCGCTTCTCCCACCTCACGTCTCCTTGCATCTTGCGAAGCTGGCGGGTTTCTCCCAGGCGTTGATTCATTCGATGAGTCTGGAACCTCAACTTCAGGGACTGGGGCTAAATGGATTCGGTTCCTTCTCAGTTGGTCTGTGTCTGTCTCCACGATGTAAGACCTCGGAGACCCCGCCGATGAAAGCACCGTTCCAGTCTTGTTCTGGTTCTTTATCCACACAGTTTCTCCCGGCTCTAAATCACGGAGGATCCGAGCCCCGTGCCTTCTGTCGTGGTTTCTCTTCTGCTGGGCTGCTCGGCGCAGTTCCCACGCCCGGAGCGCTGTATTGTCGACAACAGCGGGATCTAGCGAACTAGACACTGCCGGAACAGACGTTCTCAGACGCCGTCCCATTAACAACTCCGCAGGGCTAAAGCCATTTGCAAGTGGCGTGGCTCTGTACGCCTGAAGAGCAACATAACTGTCCCCCGTTTTCTGTAGGCTCTTCTTTATGATCCGCACGGCTGCCTCAACGAAGCCATTGCTTTGCGGAAACCTGGGGCTTGATGTTACGTGTTCGAAGCCCCATTCTTCCGCGAACTGGCGGAAAGCAGAGCCATCAAGTTTTTTGAACTGAGGTCCATTGTCGCTGAAAACTGTCTCAGGCGTGCCATGCCTTGCGAAAATAGACTTCACGTGCTTGATAACTTCTTCCGCTGTCATACTCGGAAGCAGGGCGATCTCGGGATACCTTGAATAATAATCGGTCACAAGCAAGTAGTTCTTCCCTCCACAGTGAAACATGTCCATGGCAACTTTCTGCCATGGTCGATCGGGAAAATCAGATGGCATCAATGGCTCATGTCTGTATCCCTGTTCTTTAACGCACTGTGTACATCGGCGAACAAGCTCTTCGATTTCTGTCGATACACCCGGCCACCATACCGACTCTCGGGCTCTTGCTCGACACTTAACAATTCCTTGATGTCCCTGGTGTATCTTCGCTAGTATTTCTTTGCGCATGGGCCCAGGAATTATAATCCTTGATCCTTTCATGAGAAGGCCATCTTGAACAGCTATGTCTGACCTGTGCTGCCAATAATCTTTACATTCGAAAGGGAGCTCTTTGCGGTCTGGCCATCCATCATTGCAGTAGCTGCTCAACTTGCTGCAAATTGGATCTGCCGCTTGCTCTCGTCGAATTTCCGCAAGTCTCTTGTCAGTTGACGGAAGATTGGCAATTACGCTTCTAACGTAGCATGCAACTTCTTCTTCAAGCTCAGTGCTATCTCGGTGAGGTAGCGGCTGTCGAGACAGAGCGTCAGCAGCAACAAGGTCCTTGCCCGGCACATGTGTCATTTTATAGGAAAAACGCATCATGCGCATTTTTAGCCTTTGTAGCCTGGGAGTGATATCCGACAAATGTTTCGACATGAAAATCGGAACTAACGGCTTATGGTCAGTTTCAATGGTAAACTGTAATCCAGTGATATACTCCTGAAACTTCTCACATGCCCAGGTCACAGCAAGGCCTTCTTTCTCAATCTGAGCGTACCTCCTTTCTGTCTCTGACAGGCTACGGGATGCGTACGCTACAGGTCGATAGACTCCATCTTTCTGCTTCTGTCGCAGAACTGCACCTAACCCGAACGATGAGGCATCTGCTGAAACTACAGTCATGTTCTCTGGGTCGAATACTGATAGAACTGGACTTTCAGAGAGCTTTTTCTTCAGCAGTTCGAAGCTTTTCTGTTGGGCTGAGGTCCATACCCACTCGCTTTTCGCGTTTAGAAGAGCGTTCATGGGGTGAGCTATTTCTGACATGTTCGGGACAAACTTCATCAGGTAGTTTGCCATTCCGAGAAACCTTCTCAGCTCCTGAGTGTTTGATGGTGGTCTCATGTCAATGATAGCCTGCACTTTTGACGGGTCGGCATGAATTCCTTGGTTATCAACGATGTGTCCCAAGAACTTTACCCTTTGAACATTGAACTCGCACTTTTCACGGTTCAACGTGACGCCATGTTTCTGTAACCTTTCCAGAACCGCTCTGAGACGGGCGTTATGCTCTGCTTGTGTCCTGCCGTAGATCAGGATATCATCCATGTTACACACGACGCCTTCCAGGTTATCCAAAAACTGTGACATCTTCCTTTGGAAGAATTCAGGCGCTGAACTGATTCCGAACGGTAGTCTCTTGAACCGGTACCTGCCAAATGGCGTTATGAACGTGGTCATGCTTCGAGACTCTTCCGCAAGCTCAAACTGCCAAAATCCTGAATTGGCGTCGACTTTGGAGAAGTACTGGGCTCCGGCAAGTTGCGCAAGGACATGTTCACTGACAGGCAGAGGGTGAACTTCTCGCTCTACAAACTTGTTTAGCTCAGTCAGGTCTACGCATATGCGTACATCTCCGTCAGGTTTCTGAACAATGACCATTCCAGAACACCATTCTGTTGGCTCCTCAACTGGCTCGATAACATCAAGCTGAACCATCTCTTGAAGTTTTGCTTTGGCCTTCGACATTAATGGTATGGCAACTTTTCGAGGAGTGGTCAACGCTAACGGTACAGCATCTTCTTTAAGCTTGATCTTGTATGCGAGCTTAATTTTACCAAGACCGGAGAACAGCTTGGGAAACTCACCCTGTGGGTTGACAGCTTCGCTTTTCTGAATGAGGACTTGATCAAGACGTTTTACAATGCCTAGCTCTTCGCTAGCTTTCCTTGACAGGAGAGGCATCTGAAGACCATCCACAACGTAGATGCTTCCTTTCATCGACGTGTCGCGGTATGACATGTCTGCCGTTATCATGCCGGAAACAGGAAGTTGTCGCTCATTGGGTCCCTTCAAAACCTTGTCTGGCTTCTGGAGATGAAGATCCCTGAAAAATCTCCGGTACGTTTTCACAGGAATCACAGTCACATCAGCTCCAGTGTCCACTTTGAAGGTGACGGGCGACCCATTGATGTCCACAGTAGCCATCCACTTGTCGTCGCAGCTGGATGAGACGGCTCCGAGAAATGCATTGTTGCTACTGACGATCTCGCGGACTGATGCTCCTCCTTTGCAGACACGGGCAAAATGTCCCTTTTTGCGGCACTTGTTGCACGTCGCGGTTTGTGCAGGGCACTTCCCTGTAATGTGCTGCGAGTAGCCACAGAACATACACTGCTTTGCTTCGGATTCAGGCGGCTTCTTGTCTCGTGTTGCAGACCCCTTCCGATTTCTTGGAGGTACAGTCATTTTACGAGTCTGGCCGATTCTGTCCACGTTTCCTTCCTTGTCTCGGTGGAGCGTAGCAGCTTGTTCTTTTACGACTTCAGACTGTCGCGCCATGTTGGTGGCCTTTTCGAGGGTCAGCTCCGCATCCAGCTGCATTCGTTCAGACAGCTTGCGGTCCCTGATGCCCACTACTATCCGGTCCCGGATCATCTCGTCATGCAGTTCTCCGAAACTGCACAACTTGGCCAGTCGGTGTAGCTCAGTGACGAACTCTTCGACACCTTCTCCTTCCCGCTGTTCTCTTCTGAAGAATGTCGCTCTTTCGTACACGACATTTCTTCGAACTACGAAGTGGTTCTCGAACGCCTGCAAAACATCGTTGTAGCTGTTCTTCTGTTCCTCTGTCAACTTGAATGAGGCAAAGATGTCTTCTGCCTTGTCGCCCATAAAGTAGACCAATGCGTAGACTTGTTCTACCGCGCATTTCGAGGCGAGGCCACTCACGATGCGAAAACGTTCAAAACGCCGCTTCCATTGCGGCCACTCACTTGGGCTTGCGAAAGTAAATTCCTCCGGAGGCTTGCATTGAAAACTGGACATGGCCATTTTTCCTTCCTGGGCTTGCGACCCCTCCATCGGTGCTTTCGTAGCAGGTTCGAACGTACGCTGCCACCATGTAGTGTTCGCGGAGCGCGAGAAACATACAGCCGACACGTCTGGCGTTCAGTCTGAGAGTGCCTTTATTTTTCGCTTCCCCTCCCCGGGTCGCGCCCTCGTATTTCCTGGGTCGGGCCGAGCCGCCGGCTGCGCGCCGTCGGCTCGGGTTTCCCTTGCGTCTCGGCGTAAACACACAGCACAAACGCGAACATCACCCTACTCCATAAGAAAGGTGACATGAAGGACCTGAAAAATTACAGGCCGATCAGCTTACTGTCAATCGTCTACAAGGTACTTACCAAGGTAATCGCTAACCGATTTTCTGCAACCTTAGATTTCAGTCAACCTAAAGAACAAGCAGGGTTCTCTAAAGGTTATTCAACAATGAACCATATTCACGCGATCAATGAGGTGATATAGAAGTGCGCTGAGTACACCATACCTCTATATATAGCCTTCATAGATTATGAGAAAGCATTTGACTCGGTCGATCCCTAGCAGTCATTGAGGCATTACGGAACCAGGGGGTAGATGAGCATTCTGTAAGAATACTAGAGGATATCTACAATGGGTCTACAGCTACTACCATCCTCCATAGGGAGAGCCGTAAAATACCTATAAGGAAGGGTGTCAGAGAAGGAGACACAATCTCTCCAATGTTATTCACAGCATGTTTACAAGAAGTAATGCGAACGTTGGATTGGGAAGAGGTAGGAGTAAGGGTTAATGGAGAATACCTCAGTAACCTCAGATTTGCTAATGATGTTGCCTTGCTATGTAACTCGGGGGACGAATTGCAAAGCATGCTTTCCGCACTTGGCGAACAGAGTAGAACCATGGGCCTGAAAATTAATAGGAAGAACACTAATGTAACGATCAATAACCTCGGGACAGCATAGCGATTTCAGACAGGTGGCGAGGCAGTGGAAGTGGTAAGCGAATATATCTACTTAGGCCAAGTTGTGACCCCAGATCCCGACCATGAGGCAGGTATAATTAGAAGGATCAGAATGGCGTGGGGTGCATAAGGCAGACATTCTCAGATAATGAATAGCAGCCTACCATTATCGCTGAAGAAGAAAGTGTATGACAGCTGCATCTTACCGGTACTCACCTACAGGGCAGAAACTTGGAGGCTCACTAAGACGGTTCAACTTAAATTCAGAACGACTCAGCGGGCAAAGAAGGGGAAAATGATAGGTGTAACATTAAGGGACAAGAAGAAAGCGGAGTGGGTCAGGGAGAAAACTGGTGTTAAAGACATATTAGTAGAAATTAAGAAGAAGAAATGGACGTGGGCAGGGCATGTGATGCGAAAGCAAGATAACCGCCTGTCAATAAAGGTAACAGAGTGGATCCCTAGAGAAGGAAAGCGTTGCAGGGGGCGGCAGAAAGTTAGATGGGGAGATGAGATCAAGGAGTTTGCGGGGATAAATTGGTCACTGTTGGCACAGGGCCGAGGTAATTAGAGAATAATGGGAGAGGCCTTTGCCCTTCTGTGGGCGTAGATAGGCTGGTGATGATGATGATGATGATGATGTTATTTGTCCGATAGTCAACGCAAAACGTATGGAGCGGTGTTTTTTTTAGTGACGCACTACTGGCGATGACCATGGGCTTTGCGACTGTCGGATGAAACCTCGCCGAAGCATGTCGTCCACTTGCTCAATAATAATGCGGCCAAGTGTGCCACGCATGCGCAATGGCGTTCCAGCTTGCTATCGGAGCGCAGCGGACCGTGAAAAACGATCAGCTAAAACTCGCTAATGACGCGCCGTTCAGATGGGGACACCCGATATGGACGCTGGCGCAGAGGTTCCTGTGTGCCAATGTCGATGTGATGAGGAACAGCTGACGTACGGCCCAAGGCAGTTTGGTTCGAGTCAAAGGAAGAATGGAAGGCGCTGCGCAGTGCGAGCAATTGTGTGTGCTGCGTTAAGGTCAAGGTGCTGTCCAATGAAGAGGCGAAAGCGTCGGCCGGTAGCGGATAGGCATGGGAGCATGGACTGGTGCGAGCGTTGATTTCCAGGGCGGATGTACTCTCGTCATCGTCGAATCAGAGAATAGAGGCTATGAGTTCACTATTCCGATCGTCGAATTAGAGAATGGAGGCTATGAGTTCACTAATGCCGAGGGATTCACCGCGCAGCAAAATGAAAGGGCAGGGGGTTGGACTCGTAATCCACACCGATGTTAAGCCAGGTTTTCGGGCGGGGGATTACTACGTAAGGAGTAAGCAGAACCGTGATATCAGAGGTAGAGTAGCAAGGCAGATGTACAAGAAGAGAGTTGTACAGCGGGACGTGAGCGTCTTCGGAGATGATGATTTTGTCGAGGGAAGAGGACGAACCGGAAACATCGCACAAAGTCTCATCATATTGAGCAGATAACTCGACCTCCGCGCGGTAACAATCGATGATTGCGTTATGGCGCGACAGGAAGTCTGAGCCAAGGATAATATCAGGGGAACTTGAGGCCAGGATGACGAGCTCAATGGGATAAATGACATCTTGAATAACTACGCGCGCTGTACACGTTGCAAAAGGTTCAAATTGTTCAGCGCTTGGGGTACGAAGCCAAGTGCCTGTGAGTGGTGCAGTAACGTTTTTCAATGAGCGACAAAGTGTTTCACTAATCACAGAAATAGCGGCTCCTGTATCTACGAGTGCGACTGTGCGTATACCGTCAACTGATACGTCGATGACAATCCTTGGGGGCGGTCGAGGTCTTGTGCATTTTGACGGGTGCACAGTTCGTGGCTCGTGAACTCCGCACGTCAGGACCCTCTTGGATATTTTCGGTGCGGCCACGGAAGGCCGGCAGCGAGTGGCGGCGTGGTGACTGTGAACGGCCGCTGTGAAAACCGACCAGGAGTTCGACCAGGATGTGCGTCAAAACGAAGCGGAAGCGGCTCGTAGATCGACATGGGATGGGGTGGGTACGCAGCGGCACGAAGTGCGTCGGGAATTAGTGGCGAGATACGGCGGCAATAACAAGTGACATGGACCGGCAGGCGAAGCAGATAGGCTGGTTGTCAGCCGTTCGCCAAGGAGTGGCGACTGATGGCATCATTTGAGAAGGGGATGGGGATAACGTTTCGCCGGCACGGCGATATGTTGTGAACTGGTGTGAAGCACGGGCCGTGGATTGAGCGTATATGAGTGGTGCGGCGACTTAAGCAGAATGTTGAGTGCGCAGAAGCGCTTCGGTGATTGGCCCCTTAATGGCAGCTTGAAGAGCAGGAGCTAGAGACGAGGATGCCACCGAACCATTGGGCAGGTACGAAAGTTGGCGCGCCACCCTCTCGTGCACAAAATCTTGTATTTTTGCCCAAAGGGAAGGGATTTCCGAAGGTAGAGCAGGGCCTGACACGCTATTCACTGGTCCCAAAGATTGACGGGCCAAGACCCGGTGCCTGCGCAAACTTGACTCACCGTGGTTTGATCTTTTGCAATGAGCATCCGAAAAGCACCGTCGTCCGTGCCCTTCAAGATGCGCCGAATCGTCTCAGCGTCACTCATTGCTGGGTCGACCAGCGTACACAAGTCGATGACGCCTTCGATGTAGCTGGTGAAATGTTCTCCGAGCTGCTGCGCTCGTTCTCGAAGACGCTGTTCGGCACGAAGTTTACGCACGGCAGGGTGATAAAAAATCTTTGAAAAGCGCGTTTTGAAGTCCGTCCAGGTACGAATGCCGGGATTGGTGTTGTTGCACCTCACATCTGCGACCTTCTTGAGAGAAAATCTCACGTTTTTGAGTTTGATCGGGTCGTCCCATTTCTTATAGTTGCTGACACGCTCGTATGACGAAAGCCAATCTTCAGCGTCATAGTCACCTTTGCCACTGAACGTGGCAGGATCCCGCTCCCAAAGCGCGCAAGAGCAGATCACCGGCGAGTGCGTGGGTGGTGTTTGAGGGGCGTCGCCGGTACCGAGCATGCTTGGTGTTGGAAGCCGCCGACTGCGACGTTCCAGGGTGCTGGCAGCTGAGCTCGTTCCCGCACACACCATCAAAATGTAGTGGGGTTTATTTAGAAGGCCAAGGAGCCCAGAGGATCAAACAAAGGAGGCCGAAGACGCTCGAGCGGTGGAATGAGCGGGGGAAGCCAGCACTGATCACGACGATCGCGCTCAGCATGCATCGTGGTCGATGCGTGGGGATTGTCCATGGGGATTTTCCGGGTTCAGCTTGCATTTCGGCCTGAGCCTGAATTCCTTGATTTAGAGCTCTCTTCTTCGTCACACTACTCCTGTTTTATCCGCTGATATTACTTCTGCAAGTTGCCGTACCTGCTTAATACAGTCAAAGCTCGGTATTTCAAACTGCAAGGGGACGTCGCGTCAGTTTGACCTAATGAAAGTTTTCTAATGAACGTGAACCATATTAGGAATAAACTGCAACTGGAAAACAGTACGGCATGTCGGTACTTTGATGCTTGAAAATGGACGTCATTGAGGCATACATTTTATCCTTGAAGGCGAAATCCAGCACCCTTAGATCAAAGAGAGAATATAGTAGAAGTCGGCCTCTATCCTTTTTCATAAGTTAAGAGGAGACCGTTGGCATTCCATCAGGCCATTACTCCCGAGCGATGGCCACATTCTTGCTTCGTCCGCCCCACCCTCATGGTCACTCGCAGTGACAGGTTCTACGCTTCTAACCTCAGAAATGATGCCATCTGTCAGCAGAAGGTCTGCTGAAACACCAATACCTGATGAAAACCTCACCTTTCCTATACTAAAACACTTATCTGTAGTAAACCTTTTCTAACTGCACAGGTAGGACCACGTAATTATTCCCACTGCACAAACACATAAACACAGTACATTTATGTAGTTCTCACGTGTGAATTTAAGTGCTCTTTATTTTAAGAGTGAAAAAGGATAAATACATGCTCCAAAATATGTAAGATAATATATCTCTTGCAGTTTTGTCTCATAAGCGTGTACCAGTGTGCTTGTCAAGGTCGACAAAGAACTTCTTTTCCTACTAGTTTGCACTTGTGTTTCACAAACGTTTTCGTGCGATTGTTCCAGTGCTAGAAAAGAAGAAACAGAATGTTATACAATCAAGTAAGCGCGCAAATTTTGCTTTCAAGCTAGTTAAGCGGGAAACTGTTGTTACCAGGATATGAATGCCTCATTAAAACATTACCCATAACAAAGTTTCAGAGGTTGTTGGTGGGGTAGATGAGCATACAAAACCGTGAGAGCAAATGTTATTACCCCAAAAAACCAGAAGTGGCTACACTTTATCACCCTATTTGGTGAAACGCAGCAATAAAAACAGATGGTCTAGGTGTTCAGTTCAGCCTGATTTTTCCGGCATATAAAACATGTCATTCATAGATGTTACGTCAGAAGTCTTACCGTGATTGCTTTTACATGTCTCCTGAAGTTACCTAAGAACGCAACTGTAAAACTGACAACCTAATACTTCCTTTCTCATTCCTCGTTCACAAACAGTGTTCACCCTTACTCGTTCTCACATATATCATGAACATTGCGCTTTTCTGCTGGGGAGGACTGGTTCTGCACATCTACAAGCTTAGTATCGTAGATAGCGCTCGATAATACGGTTGCGACAATATGATTGCAGCTTCGTGGCAACCTTCGTTATTAAGGAAAACCTTCAGTGACATGCATTTGGTACCTCCGCCTAGTGGCTGGGGGCACAGGTAATCATCTGAAATGACTTTAGTAGCTGATGATCATAACGCCCGGTTTAGAAAACTGAAATCACGGTTGAGTGGAGTTCGATTGATCCATCAAAAATGTTCGGAGCTGTGCAGCCCATTACGAATCGGCCCGCCACCGTACTTCCCCGAATCACTCCTCGGCTGTGCGGCGAAGCCACTACGTGCGCCTTTCGACCAAGGCACCACCATGTCGGTGACTCATACCTTCATGCCTGACAAGCCGGGCGAGACGTTTCGCTTTCGGCGCGTTTCAAACTTCGGCAGTTGGTGACGAGGCGCGCCGAGACTTGTTCAAGGACACAGAGGCTCCGCGAGATTGCAGCGGACTTCCCCTCTCTCCCCTCTGCCGGACACTAACGTGCGCCAATGCTACCGACGGCTCACGAACTCTGGAAAGAGCGTTGTGTGTGTCTGTGACGTTCGTGGCGTGTTGCCGCTTGTTGGCGTTTTGACTGTTACAGCTTTTGGGTGTAAATAGAAGCCGCCCAAGCGCTGTAACCCATTCCTGTTAGAACAGCGAATCCATGCTGTCACTCTGCTCGAGTCCTGTATTGTGACCTCGCCCGTCGGGGCATTGTTCTTTGGCTTCGGTTCACCTCTCGCTACGAAGTAAAGAGTTACGTTAGCCTACGGCTTCTGGACTTCTTCACGGCAGCAACAGCGGCTGGCCGCTCGCATCGTACACGCTACCACACGTATGTCGGAGGCCACGGAGCTCGGTTCGGCTCGGCCCACCCGGTCGCAACAACTGGTGTCAGCTCTGGGATGACACAGTTGCAACAACTGGTTGGCAGCAGTCGGATGGCAACTTCGTAACACCTGGAGCCAGCGGTGCGAGATCCAACACCACGGACGTCAATGCGGCCTCGGACTTCGCAGAATTCACGGTGGTCAATGGTGAGTGCGGGACTTTTCTTCACTGAGTCTTATCAGGCTTCTGAGGATAGCTGGTAGGGCGTGTGTTTTTGCCGCATGGGTATTTCGCGGAAAACATTTTCGGAGCAGTGGGAAAGCAGTACTCTAGACCGGCCATGAATTTGAAGCGTTGAAAAAACCGCAGTTGTTGGAGCTTGCAAAAGAGTTGCGCTTGGACGTTACGGACGCGCTGAGAAAGCCAGAGCTGATACAGGCTATACTCGCTGTTGGGGCTGACGATGATGAGCTGTCGGAATGCACTGAGCTGATCAGTGACAGCGAGACCGCAAAACGTCTGGCTGCAGAGGCACAGGCTGAGCGCCAGAGTAAGAAGCTCAAGAGGCAGAAAGGGGAACGAGAGCATGAGGAAAGAAAGCGAGGAGAGGAACGCGGGGAAAGAAAGCGAGAGGAGGAACGCGAGGAGAGCCAGAATAGGAACGCGAGGATAGAAGGCGAGAACACGAGCGATAGCATGAGCTGGAAATGAAACGTCTAGACATCGAGGCTTCTCGATCTACGCGTGAGAGTGACAGCAGCGCGCAGAGCGTGCAGTCTTCGGCGACTGAGCGACCTACGTGGCGAAAGAGTGACCTAATGCGACCCTGCAAGGTAGGAGAAGACAACGGTCTTTTATTGGTCAACTTCGCGCGTACTTGCGAGAGGGCCCAGTTTAGCCGAGCCTCATGCCCGCAAAAGCTGCTTACGCTTTTGCCAGGTAAGGCATCCGACGTGATGGCCCGCTTGCCAAAGGAGGAGGCGGAGGACTACGAGAAAGTGAAGTAGACCATCCTGCGTAAGTACAGGCTGTCAGCAGAGGCGTTTCGCTTGAAGATCCGTGAAGCCGCGAAAGCTAAGGGCGAGTCGTACTCCGAGTTCGCCAACAACCCGAGGGCAAACATGGAAGAGTGGCTCAAAGAGGCAAAGGCTTTCGGAGAGCACGACAAGGTAGTTGAGTGCTTCGGTCGTGAGCAGTTTTACCGCTGTCCACCACAAAACCTGAGACTCTGGCTGCAAGATAGGCCAGCGTTAAGTACTGTGGATCAGGTAGCTCAGCTAGCCGACGAGTTTGTTGCATTACGAGGTGCGCAGGGGCCCAAAGACGGCCAAAAAGAGAGTACAACACCTGATAAGTCAGGGCCTAAAGGCGGAGCTCCCCAGGAAGACGGTGGAGCAAGGGAAGTCGTTGTCGTGGATAGAGAAACTGGCCACGATAACGAAAAGATAGCGTCAGACGCTGACGAGCAGCGCAGAAAGAAAGCTTTTGAAGCGCGCAGACAGGTTGCGTGTTACAACTGCGGCGAGACGGGACATTTCGCTGCGAGTTGCAAGAAACGAAAACTAGTCTTTCACGTGCTAGATCAGAGTGGGGACAGCAGGCAGTTTCTAGAGCCGTACGTGCATGAACTCGTGGTCAATGATAAACTATGCCGACTTCTTCGCGACTCCGCGGCGACTGTAGACATGATCCACCCTTGGTACGTTGAACCGTATCAGCTGGCGGGGCAGTGTGTTTGGGTGAAGCCGGTAGTGGCAGAACGAAATGTGCGCCTGCCGATTGCTAAGGTCAGAATCGCAGGTTCGTTTGGTGAGCTTCTCACGCAGGCAGCAGTATCCCGAAAACTTCGTCCGGAGTACAGGTACGTATTCTCGAACAGGTCGGATAAGCTGTTACGCGACAAGGGGTACAATTTCGAGAAACTGCCGAGGAAAAAACCAGCTGGGCTCGCTGCGAAGCGCTCATGTAACGATAGTATCGCCACCTCTGTGAGGAATGGCGAGACTCAGACACAAATTGAGTATGGGGCATTTCCGGAGGCTCACGACAGAGGGCAGCGTAAGTACACTGCGTGTAAGGCCCCTAACCCCTACTGTGAGCGGAGATGTTTCGTCGCCATGTTCGAAGTGCGCATGTTCAAGGGAGGCCTTGAAAACGGCTGTCGACCAGAACGCCCGCAGTTTGCGGGCTCACGACGTTCCGCGGGAAGGCCCAAACCGAGACCTAACGGAAGGAGGCAACCCGAGTCCGATGAAACGAAGGGTGTTTCTCCGGACGCGAGTTCAGAAAATAGCAACGCTGGGGCAGAGCCGACAGTCGAGACACTGAACGATGTTCATGGTGCAGCTAAGCGCAGTGGCGGCGCCGCAACGGAGCGAGCCCCTAGCGTTCTGAAACTCACATACTCGATGTCAGGCAATGGCCAGCCGAGCACGTAGCCATTCCGGTGTCGTCTGGGGTTGAGCCATCTTCTGAGACCGGGCCGCCCTTGCTTAAATTGGCCTTGACAGCCGGAAAAGAAACCGAAAACACCCAGCGATGTTCGCTTGCCGACAGTGTCGCAAACAAATGCGGCAAGAGATTTCATACGCACCTGCCGAGTGGCAGCGCCACTCGCCCGCTTGGCGCCGGGTCTAAGTGTACCACGCAGCTGTCGAGAACGAAAGCGCACGCTTTGCTTGAGCGGAGGAAAATGGGGCAGTTTTCTCCGCGCACTCGAGACACGTCTTGGAAAAAGGCCGATGTCCTCTCGACCTTTCGTAGTCGGTTTCAGAGAGCGGGGGCACCTAACGTACGGTACAAAAAGGGGAAAGCTCAGGGCAATGACGAGAGCTCCAATCGCAGATCTCAGCATGAGAAGTGGCCTGTGGACGCCTGACTTTCTCAATTTTGTTGTTTTTCCTGAAGCAGGTTTCGCCTTTTACGATTACATTTCTTTTTGTGTGGGACATTTTCAATCACGCGAAATGTCAACTTTCAAGTTTGTACCCTTGTATAAAGTACCGCTGGGCTATAATAAAACTAGTGCAGTTATCGCAACACTATTCGCAACACTATATCGCAACACTATATCGCAACACTATTTTATCGCAGCGTATTTTATCGCAACTACAAGCTTGGTAGATCTTCAGTGTGGATTTGTCTTCGCACTTGCCGGCGATACAGTTGTGTCTTCCTGTGCTGATCTGTTGCTTGCCTGACCAAGCCAGAGACGTTCTTGTGGAGCCACTACTCGTCCAGTAGTCGGCCCTGTGAAGGTTCAGCATGGTGTCGCACAGCCCAGGCCTGGAGTCGAGCGTCTGCGAGCACTTCACTTCGAAAGCATCCCTCCGGATAACGGTTGAAGACCCTTATCCATCGGGATCTCGGACCCCCGCCGGAGAAGCTGTTACGAATCGGCCCGCCGCCGTAATTTCCCGCATCACTCCTCGGCTGCGTGCCACTGCGTGCGCCTTTCGACCAAGGCGCCACCGTGTCGGTGACTCATACCTTCATGCCTCGACAAGCGGGGCCAGACGCTTCGCTTTCGGTGCGTTTCAAACTTCGTTGGTTGGCGACGAGGCGCCCTGAGACTTGTTCAAGGACAGAGAGGCCCCGCGATCCCAGCGGAGTTCTCCTCTCTCCCCTCTCGCGTACTCAACGTGCGCCAATTGTACCGACGGCTCACGAACTCTGCAAAGAGCGTTGTGTGTGTCTGTGACGTTCGTGGCGTGTTGACGCTTGTTGGCGTTTTGACCGTTACGACTTTTGGGTGTAAATAGAAGCCGCCCAAGCGCTGTAACCGATTTCTGTTAGAGCAGCGAATTCATGCTGTCACACTGTTCGAGTCCTGTATTGTAACCTCGCCAGTAAGGGCATTGTTCTTTGGCTTCGCCTCTCCTCTCGCTATGAAGTAAAGAGTTACGTTAGCCTACGGCTTCTGGACTTCTTCACGGCTGCAACAGCGGCGGGCCGCTCGCTTTACACCACGCTACCACTCGTATGCCGGAGGCGACCGAGCTCTGCTCGGGTCGGCCAGCCGGTTGCAACAACTGGTGTCAGCGCTGGGATGACCCGTTTGCAACAAACCTTATTATAGAATTTGTGAAAACGATTAGTACATTACAAACGGGCTTTTGCTAACATGTGCCTTCATAACGAATCGGGGTGCCTGAGCAAGCAGTATACACCCTTAAACGGCTACGATCAGGCACTTAAAATTTAAATATAACGAGCACGTGTAACAAAAAAAAGCCAGATGCCAGACGATAGGAGCAGGTGTCCAAGACTGAAAAATGTTTGTTCCCTTTTTATACCACGGATCATCGCTTTGCCTGTGTACATTTTTAATAGATGTGGGTAACTCAGCTCCACAGCCGTGGAAAACGGATACAACTTCTGGGAATTCGCGAACATCAAAAGGGGCCTCATTACGCTAAATCTTTTTACTAGCAAAATAGGTCGCCAAATTTGGCAGATTTGATACCCAGATATCACAAAATATATGTTAGGTATTGCAGCCTTCATTTGTCACACACTCAAACACATTCGGTTCACAAACTCAGAAGAATAAATCTATTGTGCTGTTTACAATAGGTACAGAGAAAGCTAGGACTCAACGGAGTTGCTATTAAAGTGCTCCATTACAAAGGACTGTGTGGCCAGAAAAGACGATACTTGGAAAATGCAATAATTTCTGCAGTTGTGTTAAGCCCCATGTTTTTCAAAATGCCTATCATAAACATTTTAATGAAGTTCAAGCGAAGCGAGGAAATGGAGACCCAAATCTACGGGCAGTACCAAGAATTGCGAGTCAATATGGCTCGGCAGGTCCCGTGCTAATAATTTTGTGCTGAGGCAGAAATATTTACGGTTATGAAAGGTGGTATTCTTACTCTTGTCGGCAATCGTAGTAAAACTTGAGTAGCTTGCACTACTGGTGCAAGGCAGGAGAAAAAGAGGGGTTGGGGATCCGCCTAGCTTCTTCTGGTTTTGCTAAATTTTGATAGGTTTTGCTATGTTTTGTTAGGTGTTGCAATGTTCTTGCTTGGTTAGTGTAAGTGTTGAAGGTTGAGGCGAAGTTTTCCCGGATTTTACCAGGCCGTTACGAAGGGCTCCCCACCTGGCAATGGATCCTACGGGGGAAGAAGATAAGCCAACCTACAAGTACGCTGTTTCTCCAGCCTTTCACCACTAAAGTAAGATGCGGTAATTTTTTTTTCAGTCGCGAGGAGGTTTGCTCCGAAGCGGGAGGGCTGGCCGGCAGGTAGGCACGGCAGCAGCAGCAGCAGCCAGCGACTGCCTGTCTACGACAAGAAAGGCTGCGTGCCGCGCCGATTCTCATACGCCCGCGTGGCTCCGCAACTAGCCATTTCACTGCTCACGCTACCAGTGCCCTATGATTCAGTATAAAAGAGCGTTCAGTTTGGCCACTCTAAAAAAAAAATACGAGTTGAGGAACAGAATAAACATAGAAACGTTTTTTGCATAAAAAAATGTACTGACGAGAAACGGCCGGTTTCCGAAAGACTGTGCGCCTTAAGACATTTTTTGGCGCACTTCAGTAGCAAGCGAAAAAAACAGCCCGCCACTCTTAGTTACTATTGTATGCGCATGGGCCACCCACAACGGCCATTTCATCATCCCCGCCATCGAACAGCACCACCTGGCGCTGTTCAATGTCCCTGAAGCCCAAACGCGTATTGCCCCAGAACCTCTCGTGACACAAGTCAGACCTCCCTCTGCTAAGAGAACACTGATACACCATAGACGAACGCCTATTAAAATCTGTAATTGGACCTTCGAATTCTTCAGATTTTTATCAAATGAATGAACTACAACAGAACATCGCAGTCCGCATCACCGATTTGCACATGTTCTTCAATACACGATGAAAAAAACATCCCCCCCCCTCTAGTCAACGTGCAAAGAATGGTCACAGCGAATTATTCAGGACAGGTTATAAGTCGCGACGACCAGAACCTCTCACGTCAACCTAAAATCTGCATACCCACGGAAAATGCGCCACAGACACACCTTGCACTGTAAAAAGCACTGTCGATAGCAAAGGTGCAAACTATTTCGCTCATAAAAAACCAGCCACCCTACGATGCTCCCTATCCGTGCAGCTGTGCAGTAAGAACTACTTGAAGCAATGCGAAGGCTCACTAAACTCACTCTCAATGCGCTTTTCATGGCATCTTCGAATACACCAACGTAACCACTTATTAGGAAGGGGGTCCAACAGGAACCTAAGGCACACTCTAAATCCTTACGAACGCACATACGAACACCTTTTAAAGATCTACAACATACGCAGACACAGCAAGAGGGTCCTCCCATTCTTTTTGCTGAAGCAGTCACCCCTCATTACATCTTCATATTCAGATCTAGTATCTGCACAGAAATATTCCCAAACGATTACCACAAAACTGCAATTGCGGTGTCTCAAACCACGCGCGTTCACCGCTACTTGTGGGCTTAGCTAATTATAAATGCAGTTCTAAATAGTGCAAAGAAGTAAAATGCCCTTACTCTCCGCCACACAGGCTCATAACTGTGCAGATAACAAAAAAAGTCTTAAGTTCAGAAGAATTTGTTTCTTTTTGTGCAACTTTGTTATATTTCACAGATACAACAACGTGAACTGAAGGGTTTGTCTCTTCGGACCTTGAACTGACTCTTGATCTCTTTTATACGAGAACAGTACATGTCAAAAGGTAAGACAGCGATTTTTTCACTAAGTGACAACGATTCTGATGCCAAGAAAAAAAAACAAGTAACGAATTAGGAATATCATACTGTACGCAAAAATAACCACTAAAACGATTGCGAAAAAAGGAAATATAAAAATAAAAAGTATAATAGGGCAATCAACTAGAATAGGTACCATATACAATAGAGCCCGTTCTTATTCACAGTTTCTGCAGTTCATGTCATCATCATCATCATTTATTTTTTTCCTTAAATGCCTCTTTTGGGGTATTACATAAGGTGGGGGGGCAAGATCAGCACGGAAGTTCATAAAACATGGTTATAATGCACACATGATCGATACATAGAAGCACAAAAGGCACATTTTTTACATTTTAGGCGGTATTGACACATAAACGTACAAAGGGCCTATTTCCACTTGTTAAGTGGTAATTGCAATAGAAAGAAATTTTAAGATGAGCATTGCAGTGAATTAGGTACATAGTGTTGGTTCTATAAGCGATTGCACAACGAAGTAAAGAGAATAAGTCTGAATAAATGCGGAAAAAAATTGGTTAATTGCTGCTGGAATTTGTGTAAATCACGCTCATTTACAATTGCATCCTTTAGGGCATTCTAAGCCTCAATTGCAGCTGGTAAGAAAGATTTGTTAAAGTAATTACTGGTGCCATGTAAGCGCTGAAGGCGGTGGGAGTTAAAAAGGTACCGCGATGAACGTGTTGGGGGGATAAGGAGTGTGGTGTGGAAGTCTGGGGAATTCAATAAAAGCGAATGGAAGATACACAGTCAAGCGATCTTGCTGCGGAGTATCAGTGCGGGGATTCCAAGGGATGCTTTGATGTTGCTGATGCTGTGGTGAGGGCTATATTTGGAAGCGATAAAGCGAGCGGCGCGGTTCTGCACAGTTTTGAGGGAGTTAAGTACGCTTGGTGAGGGTTCCAGAGGGATGATGCATGTTCTAGTTTCCTCCTGACGAACGTTTCGTAGGCGAGTGGCCTGGTAGATGAAATACATGAAGCAAGAGATCTTGTGATGAAGCCGAGGGATTTGGATGCATCAGCAGCAAGTTTTTTGATGTGTTCGGACCATGACAAGTTTTTCTGATGAGAACTCCCAGATAATGGTATGATTCTGTTAAAGAGAGGGTGAGAGAACTTAACATATATGCATTGGTTATACTGGAACGTTTTCGTGTTATTTGCATAAGGTTGCACTTATCAATGTTTAGCTTGAATGCACTTTTGAGCACCACCTTTATATTTCACTAGGGGCATGTTGAAGTAGTTCTGCATCGCTGTTGCATTCTATAGGAGGGTACAAAAAGCAGTTGTGCGCGAAGAGGCGAATGGACGATGAAATTCTGTTAGGCAGGTCGTTTATGAAAATTAGGAAGAGTAGTGGAGCTAGTACTGAGCCTTGAGAAACTCCGGCGATAACTTTGGTTAAGGCTTAGTGGTGGGATTCGATTATAGTGAACAGGGAGCGGTTATTAATAAAAAAGCGAATTCATGATACAACTAGTGAGTCAAGGTTCACGCTAGAAAGTTTTGCTAGTAGGCGCTGATGGGGAACGCGATCGAAAGCTTAAGAAAAGTCTATGTAAATTCCGTCAGTTTGAACTGAAGAGTCAAGGTCAAGGTGAAGGTCAGTGGTGAACTCAAAAAGTTGGGTTTCACATACAAGCCCGGACTAGAATCCGTGTTCTTTGGGAAAGAAGAATATGTTGCTGTCCAGGAGACACGTGATTTTGGAATACATTATGTGTTCTAGTAATTTACACGCGATGCATGTATGCGAAATGGGGCAGAAGTTGCAAGGATCGGAGTGGTTGCCTGATTTATAAACCACAACTATTCTGTTCAGTGTCCAGTCATTTGGAAGTGCAGTGGTAGCTATCGATTGGACAAAGATTATGTGAAAAATCTGGCTAGAGGTTGTTATGGTGGCTTTGATTTTCTTGCTTGTTATGTTATCCCATCCTGGAGCACTTGACACCTTTAACTTCATTATGCCTTGGGGAGTAACGGTGACGGGAGGCATTCGAGCGAAATCATAGACGGAAGGGGTGGAACTATCGAGGTCGTGTTCGCGGGTAAAAACGGAAACAAATGGTGGTTCATGACGTCGGCGCGCTGCTCAAGTGGAACCGGCGAGCCATCTTGGTTGGAGAGGGAAATGTTTTGGGTAGAGTTGCTTTTTGGTTATAGTATCTTCGAATATTTGGGGGGGTTGGTTTTGAGAATTTCTTGTCGGTCATGGTTGTAAAATGACTTCTTCGCTTAATTTAACTGAATAATGTATTCGCGTTGGCACTCGAGATATTTTTGCCATTTTGAAGGTAGTTGCGATTGTTTGGCTGCTCGAAACAGGCATTTCTTTCAGTGCAGCTTCCTGAGGGAGTTGGTAAACCACGGGATGTTAGCGTCACCACTAATTTTGACAAGGAGACGTGTGCGTCGACAATGATAGGAGCTTGTTCTTGAAGAGCACCCAGTTCTCGTCTACTGTCCTTAGAGAGGCATCCAGCTGGAAGACCTGAAGGAAGGATTCGAGCTCGGGGCTGATTAGGTTATAGTCAGCTTTGTTGTAGTCGCGTATGTATTTGAGGGGCGATTGGACAGTTTGAATGGGAACACAGAGATTAAATGATACTACACAGTGGTCACTCAGACCTGGTAGGTATGTCGCGGGCTTAATTCAATATTGGAAACAAGAACAAGATCTACAATATTGTTGCCTTGGGTTGGTGTGCTGACTGTTTGGCTAAAGTTGAATGTAAGAATCACGTCGAGAAAAGCTTTAAAAACTCGAGAGTGCGCAGTAAGTTGTTCCAGTTCTTATCGGCAAAGTTGAAATCACCGCTATCAGATTGGCCCACGGGAAGCGAGATGTTAAGTCAAGAAGCAACGACTATAGTTCGGAAGTAAACGAGTTGTCGTGATCTGGAGCTCGATAGCAGGCGATGATTATCTTCGTGCTGGCAGGGAGTTGAACAACTGCAAAGGCAATTTCCTGATTCTACGTGGAGGGCAACAGATATAACGGAATGTTCTTTTTGATGAGGATGGCCACGCCTGTTCCACCCCACCCTGTTGAGCGGGTAATTTCTGTATACCAAATTACTTTGGAGCAGCTCTTGGTCCTGTCCGTCGGGAGTCAGCCACGACTCGGTTAGTATGACAATGTCGGGGTCGTTATCCTATAGGAGATACTCGATACCTTCTTTTTTAAGGATATAGCCGCGAACATTTACCAAGAGAACAGCCATACTGTCGTACGTTTGTGAACTTGCGTATTGTCGATAGGGCTGAGTACAAGGGGAGGGCGCATGCCGGTAATGCGTGTCAATTGCTATGATTTCACTTGGACTACAGAATCTGTTGCGGCATAGTAGGTGAACGTCTTATCATCGAGAAGCAATTTATGAAAACGAATTTTGAACTTGCCGTTACATTATTGGCCATACAAGTAAAGTTTTTTTCGTGCCATCCGAACTCGAGCTGAGTATTCCTCGCGAATCAAGATAGGTGATCCTTTCAGCTTTGTTGAGGAGGAGAGAACATTAGATGTATCTCTAAAGATTCCGATTTTCTGCGTCATCGCACTTCACAGCGAGCGTTTTGATTTACAAGGTTAGTTTGTTGAGGCAGGAGCTGGAGCCTGGTGATCACCACTCAGCATCATCGACATACGACTGATTCGCGTCATCGCTTTTTTCTAACACGTCAATACGCGAGGTCAGACGGATCATTATTCCATCAAGATTGCTTTGGGTGGCTCTAATCGCCGTGAGTTCGGCTAGTGCTGCAGTTTGCGCGACTTCCATGTTTGAGAAGGATTCTGCCAGAGATATGATAGTTAGAGGTGAGTCCTCACCTTCGGGTCCGGGGTTTACTTCCACGTCGTCTGGCAGGAGAAGCAAGAGGCCTACAACGTGAATGTTTGCACAGAAGGAACACAGAAAGAACACAAAGACGAGCAAAAAACTACGCGCCAGCTATTCAGAAAACGAGGGAGACACGACACCGCAAGCAGAAAGCGGTAACTTGAACGAAAAGAACCTTCCTTGGGCAGGTACCTGACCTTCACGAGAAAGCGCATTGTAACCACAGTGGTGGCGGCAGCATGCCCCGACTAGGCCCGGGATGGAGTCTCCTTAAGTAGTCTTCCGTCCCTCCTTGTTGTTCGCTGCTGCCAGACGGGGCTCAGGATTAGCGTTGGGTGCGCCGGATTTGTTGGGGTTTTGGCTGGTGCGTCCGGTGGGGAAACTAGAAGAAAGGTAGGCTCGTGCAGGGAGACGTTTTGACCGGCAATGGGTACCGGCGCTCATGTGAAGATCTATACGAGTTGGGCCTGCATGAGAATGCGCATTGTAACCACAGTTGTGCACCGGCGTGCCCCCAAAAATAAGAAATTTTTCCTTGTTGCACAGAGAATCGGCGTGCTCCTTTTTCGCATCATCACGCTTATACCATGAGGTCTATTCATCTAAGTTGTGAAGGTTTGGCCGTAACATTCACGAAACATTCACCATTTTTGGGGTTCTCTCTGCTTAGAAAAGAAAGCTGTTGCTTTTTTAGTCTACAATGACGCTTGACTTTCATTTTCTTTATTATTTCTTATTTTCTGATTTCTGTACGTTTCCTGTTGTTCTCTTCGTGTTGAAATATGGAAAATGCCCTTTGCTGTGCAAGTACAAATTAAAAAACAAACACCAAGTTTTTTTCACCGTAAGCACAGACACCGCAGTGATTCACTGCAATTGCAGGAGTAACACTGCAACAATGGCGAAAATTGGGCAGGTAACGAATAAAAATAGCTACAAGTGGCATCGAATACCCAAGGAAAACAACATTTAGAGTTTATCTCGTATTCCTTACTATTGCCATGGGAACATCTATAGCTGCAGTGAGTGTAACTATGGCACTCAATCTGCATTGCCGAGGCTGCATGCGTGAACTGAACGGATAACGCCCCGTTTAGGAATAGCTAAATCTCAGCATGCTGGGAAAGCTGACGAGGACACCTTGGAATTTTACTTGCGGCAGCTTGTGCGGTCAACAGCGATGTTTGCGATACTGCCGTCGAATCAAACGCCGAGGTGTCCTGAACGACGACAAGGCACAAAAGGAAGTCTCTTCCACCACCATTCTGCATTAAAAATGCTGGCGCAATGACTGCTGTCGTTTCTCGCCTGCAGCAATTGAAGTAATGTGCGGAACTGATTTTATTTGTCTGGAGGCCATTACTAAGATTAGTGAGCGCGCTAAAGAGCACGCAAGAGTTGAGCGCCGTCGCCAAATATGAAAGCTTGCTCCGCATACATCGATAGTGCTTATTATCTTTCGGATGAATAGTTCTACGGCACATTAAAAAAACACGATGAAGGCGCACTTCGGCCACCACTGCCATAGAGTTTCTTAGTAAGTATACTGGAGAGGAAACTGCGCCTCGTTAGCCATGTCGTCGTAGGGGTTCATGGGAAGACCCCCTTTTTGGCTTGGGCTTGGCATGACAATTGAATTCTTAAGCGGTTTTGGGGATTTGCTTTCTTCACTTTGCCCTAACACGTTTACGAGCTACAAGGAAGCCGAAATCCTCCCGTTTCTGTGGTAGCCGTGTTCAGTGAAACAGCAGGCAATGCGTGATCGCACATGACGTTGCTCATGCCGCAGTTGAAGGACGTATGACAGAGCGGGTAATATGCCGCCGCGATATTTGTAGCCGAAGAAAAGAAGAAACAAACCGTACTTCGACGAAGACAAGATACGGCAGATACGGGCGCTTGTATGCATCCTATCTTGTCATCGTCCACGACTGTTTAACACCACGTTTTCTTTTTTCTTGTTAAACTAGCAGGCGGTCGCGGTCCACTGGTTCACCACGAAGGTAACGTTTTCATAGGCACGCTCAAAAAACTTTCGAAATTTTTCAAACAAATTGTTATTTGAAATAAGGGTGAAATAATAAAATCACAGTCTCTAATGAGTTACCCCCCAAATAATAACATTGTTCGTAACTACAACCTTGGCCTGCGGAATAGCAGGCACAACGGTTCCGGCGAAAAATACGATTTACTTCTTTTTTCCTTCGTTTTAAAACAGCCCGTTTTTATTTTCCACTTACCTAATTGCACAATATTATTCGCGTTTTTGTGGCACTTCGTTTAAATCTGCTGTCCATGACGACACAGACGACCTTGATGTGAACCGCTTGAAGCTAGCTCCACATTCCTCTCTAGTGTATACAGTAAGAAACTCTGTGACCTCTACTACTACTGATGCTATAGAGACAGTTTCCACTTTTGCAACGGCTGCTGCGAATAGTTCAGATGCACGGAAATGGTAATACGGAACAGTAACTGCCCTGCTACCGCAATTACTACCACTACCACTTCCATAGGTAGTGTTTACCACTACCACTTCTATAGGTAACGTACTTTACTAGTGTTTGAAGCAGCAACCGAAAGTGTTCAATTTTGGGTTGGCAGAACGCCATAAGGTCGCAGCTATAGAATTTGAAACTTGGTTGTCAAAATAAATGCATATGCTCTTCTTTCTCACTTGAAGAGGACACCACCTACAAGCGCACTTCTTGGCATGGCTCAATGTCTAATGCCGCGGAAGCAACATCACAGATTTTCAGTGTCGTTCTCTTCTTTTGTAGCATGAACTAAGCCGTAAAGTCGTTGGTGAAGGGGAAAGCATCTAGCAGAAAAGCCGCCAATGATGGCTAAAATAGCCTCAAGTATACAGCAGTGTTCAGCACGCGGCGTATGCTTTTTTTTTTACAGTTGATTTTTTTGTTTGCGTGTATGCTGACGCCTTAGTCATTATGAATAATATTTAACAAATTAACTTACAGGCACCTGGGGTTGAAAACAGTATCATGGGTAGTTGAAAAAGGTAATAACCTCGGACAATGCGGATATATAGAAGCCTAAAGGAGCCATCAAGACAAAATACAAGTTGGGTTTATTAGAACGACTGCTTCGTCCCGATAAGAACGATACCAATGTCATCGCAATATTCGAACAAATAACGGAGATATTAAAGAAAACGTCTGACGCAGTCGTGACCCCCTAGCCGATTTCCCGCAACTTTTCTATGACGTCCCATAACATTGTGCGATTGGCGGCCGCCTAACTGACCTGTCGCGACGACACGTGACTGGACGTCTGTAATGGGGCCTCTAGTTCCATTTGACCACATTGCTTGAAAGCTAACGTGCAGTTAACGCACTGTAAATTATGTGTTATTGTTGGCCCGTATGACGTCATTCTTGCTGATAACACGTCACTGTGGCGCAAAATATGAAAGTTTTTAAATACTTCTTGCTTTTTTTTCGTTAAAAAATATCTTTTGCAGCTGTAATGGGGCTGAGTGAGATACTGAATCCTAGTTCTTTCAAATTAAACGACGTTGTATGTTCTCTTCATAGCTCCTTTAAGACATTACTCAAGGTTTCAGGCTTACCTTTACGACGTGCTATGTTGTAGTACATTAGTGCCTATACAAAGGCTCTCTGCGGCAGTCAACAAGTTGCTGTTTAAGCATTTCGCATCTATTTGCGATAAATGTAACCATACTTGATATACTTAGCCTCTTATAGGCTCAACCTATTCGTTATTCTGATACAACGCGCCTCAAGATATCACCCAGTGTTTCAATTCTCTTCACACAGCTGATGCCGCAGATTTGGCAAACACTCCAGTGATCATTTCTTATGTAGGGTAACAGTTGTTCTCACAGAACCCTTCGTTTGTGCCATGAAAACGGACAAACTCTAGCAATATCACGTGCAGAAGTACACGGAGATCCCGTTCAATAAATACTTCCACTTTCTCTACAGCCCCATGCCTCTTTTGCCCGTCTATCAACTTCTCAGGGTAGCATATAATACCTGAACTTCGATATTTTTATCTTGTAGCCTAATTCCGCGGTCGCCAGGAGGTACCCGTGTTTTACGGCTGCCAAGTTTTTCAAGCGTGTTATTGCGGGTATTGTGTCGTAGCGTCTTTTTTCAGTCAGTCCATGATATGGCTTTATCAGAGCTGTTATGACTCGTAACGTCAAGTCTTTACAAACGTTCTCCGTGCCACGTATCGCGAAGTGTCAAAGACATGTCATTGCAGCTGCCAGAATACGTTACTTAGTCGGAAGCATAAAGCCAGTCACCTAAAGAGCACGGTGCGCCGCTGTGTGTTTTACGTGGTCATTTTTTTCCTTTCTGTATATCGCCTTCCATGTGCTTAATGACGCCTGAGTTGTGTGGACACAAACGTTCTTTCACCTAGGCGCAAGCTTCGCAGGCAACGTAAGCGAGCAACACAAAAAACTTTGAAGTTGGCCCTCACTGCTGTATTTTAGCCACGGCATATCAACCATTGCAACTTTGAACCTAAGAACGTCTATGCAATTCTTCCGCAAGTTTCCAGTATTTCAAAGCAGTTCTCTACGGGTCAACCGAGCTCTAGCACCATTTCATGGCTGCTCCTCCTGTAATGTATTCTTCTGATAAAACTAAGCCGTGGACACCTGAATAAACAGATATGAGTGTGTATTGCATAGCCATTGACAGGAATCAGAAGACTTGGTGTCTTTTCACAGCCGTAATATTCAGCTATGAACTTCCGCGTACCTAATACCGAATCTAAAGCCGCTGCACTGCACTATTGGTTCAGCAGTTAACAAGTCATGAAACACAGGAGCCATCACCCACGCAACCTTTTGTTGTTCGATAACAAGAAACAATAAGCGACTCTATTCATCATCATCTTGGCTTGCACTCGCATTCTTAAATGTCCTTGGTAAGGCATTGTAATCTAAGCTAAGGCATTGTAATCATGAATGGCCACCTTCACGGCATATGTTTCTTTGGCATTGTGCTTGCCTTATACAGCCAAAATTTAAACAGTATATTTGGTGTTAGCCATAGTGAATAAAGTAAACGGTACACCCGGTCACCGGGGGCACGGGCTTATAGCTCGCTCCTCGCGTTCGTGGCAGTTGGGCCCTGATCATCGCAGCGAACGGAAGACCGGCTGTCTGGTTGCCTTCTTGCGTCGCATTCGCGCCATTCTGGTGGGGAAACCCGGTACATTGAGTCCACCAGCAGACTTTACCTGATGCGGTGCAGTCTCCGAGAACACTTGGCCTGGGGTCCGCTGGAAGCTACCCAATTCTGCGAGCCTCATCGTCGAACGCTGTCGGCTGCTTGTGCTCGTACTGAGGCCACCGGGTCCCCTGCCTTCGAGACGACTGCCATGGAGGAGCTACACCCCCCGCCACCGTGACATTGTGAGAGAAGCCGTCACAAAGGACGTAGCTGCTATTCAGTCACTGCTATAGGATCTGCTTACGTCAACTCGCCAGATCCGTTCGTACCTGCGCGCTGTCAACAGCATGTATGAGGAACTGAAGGAACTGAACTGAGGAACTGAATAGGTGCATACATGCGACCATGATTTGGATGACCTGGAGGCCGATTTGTTCGGGAGCTAGGGGTATAACGAAAAGTTCGTCGACAGCCGCACGCAGGTACACTTCGCCAGACCACCTGCGGTTCCTTCGCTAGTTGTTGCTCGGAGCATTGGAGCACCAAGCCATTACTCCGCCACAATCCGGCATGGCAATACCGCAGTGCCCTCTGCCGAGAGCAGGAGAACCGTGGAGGCAGACGAGGTGGCTAACGTTCCCGCTACGTGTCACCCGCGTGTTTCTGAGCGTCAGAACGTCCTCCTAGCTAGCGACGAGCCTGATGGTCCGAGCAACTAGCGGAGCGCGCGACAGATACCCTCGAGACGTGAGAGGAGGTATCCAACAGCCCGCTTAGCGATGATTGCGCCGCCACCGTGGATAGTATGGGCATTGAGCTCTCCAAAAACTCCGGGAATATAATGTACAATAAATGATGTGACCGACCCGGATCCGTGCAGCTTGGTGTTTTCCCGCGGTTCAGACGTCGTGGCCGGTAATGCATCTTCCTTGTTACCCGAGTTTGTAGGTGAGTAGCTCGAGCGGACACTATTGCCAATTGCGAGCCGGTGGACGTGTTGAGCCCGGCGCCGGCGTTTCTCCTGGCACCTCCGCTTTTTTTGGCGCCTCCAGGGCTCTCAACCTCCTATTAACCCACGATGTGCTCTCGGTTTACGTGAACCGCCAAACGAAGCCTGCCCGGTGAACTCGTGAATGGTAACCGTAAACCTTCTATAACCGCGATTGCTAGTTCTCCAGAAAACTTATGGAAGCCACACCATACGCTTCTACGATCATTTTTCTGGAGACTTGGTGGTGCCGCTCGCGGTTCCTATCCGTGCCGACCACAAAGAGTGGTCAACTATGACCACTTCCGCAGACTATGCCTTCCGCAGACTATGCCTGTGCCTTCCACGAGCAAAATGTGACTGAAGACTTCAATCCAAAAACGCGGCTCCATTAGGGCGAATTGCCTTATGCCCGCGGTGGCTAGGGCGGACCAGGAGGTGACCAGGCAAAACAAACAAAACATAGAAGCATCGGACATCGCTCTTGCGGTCTACGTTTGGTGAACGAGTTCCCGGAGGGTTACGGCTTGGTCCCTATGCCATTTCGGTTGTCATACGAGTTCCATAACTTCGACAGAAAAATCTCTTCTTCAAGTGAACTGAAGACTACTCCAAGATGCCTTGGGGCATCATGTTTATGTCTAGGAACGTCATCACTAGGTAGTACGCATTCTAGAATCCCGGAGTGTTACCAGCTTGAAGAATTGATCAAAGCATCTGTCTGTAAATACTCTCTCTTGAGCATTTTTTGGTTTTACAAGCTTCCGAGTTGAACACGGTAAAAGAGAGACTGCTGCAGATCTATGACCGCTTTAAAGTTTCCAATCGGACGGATGTCCATCGTAGAGAGTGATGCTGTTGATGTCCAAAACCTCCGAATGGAAAAACAACGTGCCATTCTCCGGTTGCCAAAACGCCACCATCTTCGAGGACTGGGTGCAGCTCGGTCCCCGCGCTCATGGCTGTTGCTCGTGAACAGCCCAGGGAACGGGCGACCGGCTGTCTGGCTCCCTTCTTGAGTCACATCTGCGACAGTTTATCCCCATCGGAATCGGCGCCCACGCTAGGTACAGAGGCAACCAGCACTCTAATGATCGCGATCACAAGTCAGACGATAATGAAGACGTACGGCTTGACATCGGACTGCTCAGTGGCCTCCCGGTTCGAGGGAGGTCTTCTGGTTCTACCGTCTTTCGTAGGCCGGCCATAGCCACGGTATCATCCGGATGTCGTCCTAATGCCAAACAGCACATCCCTAACGCATTCTATCATACCACCATCTTTTGAATCCATTCCTTGCCCTAACTATACCCTGAACAACGAACGCCTATGCCTCCCCTTCACAATCAACAACTTGCCCACATCTACCTTGTAAACCTCTACCGCATACGAAAGTCTTCCTACTTTAATCATTTCCTCGAGCCAAACATTTTAACCATGTTCTGTGTTCGTGCGCGGTGGGCACTTTACCTAAGATGGATAGCCTTTCAAGCGTACCTACAAGGTACCTTCTGACAGTATTTGGCCTGTGTTTCAAATAGGTCGTCCTGAGTTCTCACAAACTTATAAAGCCAGAACGTGGAGCCCCGTCTCGCCCGCACATGGCTGACTGCAAAGCTTCATTTTCGGGTACACAGTAAATATAAGCGGTAGCGTGGATTCCCCGCATCTTTCCCCGACACCCGACATTTGAGCCATGACTGTGTGTTAACAATCGCGTGAGGATTCCGGCCGCCCGTCAGCTTGTAACAAGGGAAAGAAACAATCAATAAAGGGGTCCAACAATGCTCCCTCTTCGGAATACCTGTATTACTTTTCTTCAAACATCACAGCACTACAAACCGAGCAGTCACCATTGAATCGAGAATACCAGAACTCCTGCGTTGCACAAGCCCGAAAGGAAGCGGAACGTAAACGGCAGCAGCGGAGCCACGCCACTGAGGCTCTCAATTAAAAGAATTTTACGTCCCGGCGTCCGCTTTTCATGGCACCTGGACGGTCAGAGAGGAAAAAAACCTCATAAGAAGGTTGATTTTTAAGCATCTCGATATCGCGCTCTCTAAGTACTGGTCACACGTGTGTCAATCTGCAAATCTCGCAGTGTGCAAAGCAGCACCCTAAGCTACACCGGCCTTTCAGCATGAGCCATCGATACTGTCCACCACAAAATATGGTATTAAGTGCTAAAGCGTCATTGCTTCTGCAGCGCAACTTTCGCGGGTTGCGCGTTAATGCTGCTGAGCTAAATGAACATCTCCGGGCTTTGTATCACAAGCCGTTGATATTCCTACTCCAGGAGACGAAAGCAGACGGGCAAACACAGCTACCTTTCTTATGAGGTCCCCACAATTTGCTACACCTCCATTTCTTACCAGGCCACCAGCATAGTGATTAAACAGACAGCTTTATACGTTCGAAAGGAACCCCTCCCTGCCAGGTGCCCACTGGAGGCATGTGCAACGATGTTCAGGAAGTAGTATTTGACCGCATGTCCCTTGGTCGAAGGACCTTACTTTTGGCATCGACCAATGTGTGCCCTAAAATAACCAGGTGCAAATTTTGACTGGATGCAGCGGTTTCGGGCTCTGTACCCCCGAGCTGAACTTGTGATTGGGGGTGATTTCAATGCCCACTGCACGACTTCGGATATCGTGTCAGCAACATACGGGGCCGGAATCCGGAGGAATCAGCAGAAGGTGGGGACCTCATCATTGTTAATGACGTGTTGTGCCCCACAAGGGTAGGGCAGTCGCCGAGCCAGCGGGATACCATTCCTCATTGTACCTGGGTAACTTCTTCTGCGGTGTCACTATGGAAATGCGACGCTTCATCTTAGGAAAGGGACCATTACCCCATTTTGATCACGTTTTCCGGCAGCGCGCGGACAATTACCAAACACGTTCGATATGTCGACTGGCCCTGTTTGAGGGAGCTTCAATTCTTTGAGCCACAAAGACATCGCAACGGCAACGTAGGCTCACCCACATCTCTGCTCAAGGGCATTTTGATTGCTGCAAATGGTGCTACGACGGTCGTCGAAGTACACCAGGACACCCCTGCTTCGGACCGACACCCTCCTAATCTGTGGAATGTTCGCGACGACTTGCAGGAGCGCTATCAGACCGGATGTCGCTGATGTCGCACTTATGTCGACACTGTGCGCCTCCTCCACCAGAATTGTGTACATTAAGAAACACACGAAGCTCCTGGCCAGAAAGCGTTGGGAAGACATTTGCGACTTTTTTTCCTCCCACACTCGGGCGCGGAAACTGTGAAGTACTTTCCGAAGCCTTGCCAGGCGTTCAAAGCTGCAGGGTACGGTGGATGTGGTACTGTAGTGGAACCCCGCTGATACGCCCCGAAACTTGCGACGACCCGCTTCTTACGAGGGATTACCGTGGTTCCGGCAAACTCCCCATCGAAGCAATTCATTAAAAACCCCGGTGATATGGTGCCCTAGTGCACGCGGTCCTCTTCATACGACGGACCCTGGTGCACAGAAATTGGCACGTTTCCATATTATACAGCGCTTCGCCGCCTCCTGCTGACCTTCTTTATTCTTAACTCCCGTTTGACTCTGTTTGATGTGCAAAAGTCCGCAGGTGGGTCAGACAACTTGCTGAACAGACGCAAGCAAGCAAGCGGGTTCTTGTAAACGGGAGTTAACCTGCGATGGCCCCATGCGGCAGCAGTACGCGAACGCGCCAACCGGGAGTAGTCAAAGTTCAGGTGGCCGCTGAACCGTGAATTTGAAGCTCCTATTGAGCTGCCGACGAACGTGGAAACACACAAGACGCAGCCCCAAGGCGATAACCGGACAGCAGCTTTCCCCGCCCGCTCGATCGAGGATTCTTGTTTTCACGATGCACTTTTTCCCGATATTTCTGCTTATCACAAGCTGCGTTGTCACTCCGCTCTTCCCTTTGCTAGGTGGCCTCAATTCACGCGCGTCCGCCGCAAGGTTGGAGCAAAATACAGGAGGCGATGGTGGGAGACACGTACCCGATGGCGGCGCCATTTTGGGACCCTCGCTGGCGGCCGCAGCAAGTCCCTGTATAACACCGCGGTATGGTTTACTCGCGATGGTTGAATGATGTTATCTATTTCGCGTTGCTCGTTTTGTGAGAAACAAAAACAGCTATGTGTTGAGCACTATGACCCAATAACGATGGAACGGGACCTTTCAAATGATGTCTCCACCATGTACGGCAATGCTGTTTTTTGTTCATCTCCGCCTTGTACTATCTTTCGTTACGCCGGCTTTGGCAATTTCACACTCGCCTTTTCCTCTCGCAATTTGCTCCACCCCATCGGCTTCATATCGCGTAGCGTGCAGCCCTTGGCTGGAGGGCTAGCCAGACATCATAAAGGGAAGGGGGGCACAACATAGGCGTTGCTTTTTTTAGCTAGTGATTTTGGCTAAATGTTCGCAAATAACACGAGAAAGTGCTATTATATAGTCGTTTAAATACGTTCTCACCTCACCTATAATGTGAGTCCGTCTACTAGGCCGGCATTTACCCGCACTCCGGTCGTACGACACCCTGGTCATACGATGCTTTCTCGCGGTCCTTTGAAAGTCGCATTATTGTGGTTCAACTGCACTTCGTAGTGGGCAATCCAGTGATGTCTTCGAGAGGCCGCACGTATTTTCTTTCCCCAACATCCGTCTCAATCACCACCTTATATCTACGTTTTGGAGCCAGTGGACGACAGCGAAGAGATTAAGTTGCCTTTTACGTCCGATGAGCTCACGGATGCCCTTGAGCAAACTAATGTGTGTAGCACACCAGAAAAAGATGGTTTGTCTTGGTCAAGGCATCGCAATCTGCCGGGAGCGCAGAGAGGGGAGATTCTTGAGGCACTTAACATAATCGGGATCAGTGGCGTCGAGCCTTCAGCCCTCAAGCATGGTGTTATGGTATCAATTCCCAAGGTAGGCATGGATCGCCGAGTCCTGCCCAATTTACGTCTAAACTCGCTCATGTCAATCATCTGTAAGCTGGTTGAGCGGATGGTCACGATGCGACTGAGTCATTACTTGGAAGAAAAAACTACTTCCACCCGGCTCAGAAAGGCTTCCGACAACATGCAAGCACCCATGACAGTCTTTACCTTCTAGAAAAGTTGCGGCGAGAAAGCCTGAATTAGCGGCCACACATTCTACTTGCTATTGATTTACAAAAGGCTTACGACACCATATTACACTCAGTGCCCTAGTACAGGCTTGTCCGGGTAAGCGGCTGCGCAATTTTGTACGGAGCTTCTTGGCTAACCGCTCATAGGAGATCCGATCCAGCAGCAATGACACCATTTTAAGCACCAATTGTTGCGGGGTGCCCACGGGGCGATCATCTCCCCTATTCTTTTTAATTTGGCACCGAGGAAGTTGATTCATGGGGTGTCTGTGGTTAAACGTGTCCTTGTCACGGCATATGCCGATGATGCTATAATTTAGACCGAGGCAGGTGACCACCCCACAACTGACTCCGCGATGTGTCAATTACAGAAGCCCTTAAACACATTCAGTGCCTTCATAGCTTTCATTGCAAATAAAATATCGCAGGTGAAAACACACTTCCTGACAATACAGTGCACACCTGCAGAGCGCTCCCGGATTCAATAAACCATTGGAGGCGTTTCACTCAGGGCTGCTCCAGAAGATTGGGTGCGTGTTCTCAGAGTGCCCGTTCAGCAGAACGTGGCGCCACAGAATGGATAAACCAGTTTCATCCGCAGTGTCGTAGCCTCCTGCACCTCATTTGCCGCATCTTCAACACCATGGGTGGTGCATCTCAGGACGCAGCCAAGCGTTTAGTGCAAGGTGTACTTGTGTCCAGAGCCACATATGGCACCATGTGCTATTCATTCACCAAACAACAGAAACGTCCGCTGGAGGTCCTTTACCGGGAAGCCCTTTGAGCTATAAGTGGGCTTCCACTACACACGCGGATCGAGGAGCTGTATCGGTACACTGTTCTTCCCACTCTCGAAAGCATCATCGAATCGAGGGCAGAAGGGGCTAAAGACCATCGCAATCTCACTCACCAAGGCGGCCGCTTTCTGCGCATAGCCGGTGAGGATTTTGACATGTCTGCGCCTGCCATAAATAAGCACATTCCACCCTGCGAGGATGAGCTCTTTACTGAGCAACGGCCAGCACCCACTCGATGTCCTCAAGGAATTTACCCGTTGCATATACATGTGCTTTCGGTCACCGCAACTTCCTTCAACGCAGAAGACTCAACAACACTTTCGGTCTTCGTGGGTGCTTTTTGGCGGCGCCATTTACAAAAGGCGTCCCTCGCGGCCGTTACACACGTACCGGGCATAGACACAATCCACACGTTCAACATGACCATACCATATACCGCCACAGAGGTGTAGCTTCGCGCCATCGAGGCGGGTGTCCAGCTGGCTATACGCCTACTGGCAGCTGATCCTGGTACGTATCAAAGGGTTAGAATATTTACGGATAGCGCAGAGACTTTACGGTATCAAATTGGACCACCAAGATGGCACTCTGTGGTTGATAGCATTAACCGTTCCTGTGCAACGCTTCAACTGCGCACTGGCACTACTGTGACCGTTCGCCTATCACCCAGGCACGCACGACCCCTCGTCAGTGAGTGGGACTGTGAGCTGGCGAGCGAGCCTTGTCGTAATTTCCACCGGCAGCTTGATGGCTCCCTCACTTAGAAGTTCTTTGAACCCGATGGCGAACGCCGCTGCTGCAACCAGCGCTGCCGTCGGGATATGCTTTCAATCGTTCCCATCAACCCGGACCCAGTGCCTTCTGGGTTTCCCGCCGCCGCACATGTCTTTCGTAACCGTGCGCGCTCGGGATACAGTTTAACTGATAGCGTCGTAGCCAGGTAGAGGCACATCTCGACTAGAACAATCAGTCCCGCCAATTCCGCTGAAGAAGTTTTCAAATAACTTCCATCTGCGGCGTCATCGCCATCCGACCCTTCGTGCATCTGCTACGCATAAATGCAGTCGCTTAAGCCAACCATCCAACACCTTGTATTGGACTTCGTAGGGCTGGTCGGTCGACGCGAAAGAAATCGGACTGCCTGGGTCCTTGCTTACGAGGGCTGAATCCGTCCGAAGGGCCGCATCAGACTTTATCTGCAATGTGGCGGCCTACTCTTGACTTCTCCTTGTTGGCACACAATTCAGGCCTACTTGTCTCCTCCCTCCAATTCAACGTGCGGCCTTGAGCCACTTCTTTCTATAAATGTTCATAGGTTGTTGGTTTAGCTCCTGACGGGACTTATTAGCAGCAAAGCTGTTCATAAGATCATAATTTTTTGTGTGCGACTTTAAAAGAAGATCATATTTTTTTGTGTGCGACATCAAAAGTACCAAGGCACTGCCAAGCACGCACCATGTGACTGCGAGCCTCGCGGAGACCACTCGCTAGTAAAAAAAACGCAGAAAATGCCGAGAGCTTACACGTGCGTGTCTCGCGGCAACCGTCCAGCGGCCCTGGCCTACGTTTCTCAAGCCGTGCATACCGAGTTAGGAATACTTACCAAAACTGCGGCGACCGCCCGGCAGTAAAAAACCAAGAAAATGTCGAGCGCTGATGTGTGCGTGCCTTGCGGAGGCCACCCACCACCCACGGTGCACGTTTGAAAGCCAAAGCGTACACACTGACGAAGTTCGGCAGAGATTGGCCAAAAGGAAAAAAACTGCGGCGTTCGCCGTAATCACAGCAACACTTGCTCGGAACAAGGACACACCATAGAATACGCCCCCCCTTGTTGATTTCCAATGATTATCACTTCCAAACAATGAAGGTACCTCACACTTGTAGCAACAATGATGCAGTAAAGGTTTTCCAGCGGTGGAGAAGCAAATCTGCTGGAATCGTGTGCTTAACCATCGTGAGGGTAATGAGGCCTGCACACAGCTTCACCACATTCACCTTAGAGAGTAATACTCAAGCCAGTATAAGGAATCTCCAGGTTTAAGGTTGTAAAATCGCGGTTGTAAAATTGCAAAAAATGTCGCTGAACAAATCAAATTAAGAATTAACAGAAAACTACTGTGCAGGTGTGTTCACTGCTAGAGGGCTACAATGAAAGTGCAACTTTAAGTATAAAGGCAAACATCGAAATCACAGTAGGAAGCTTTAAAGCTGGGGATAAGTAATGCCCACAAATAGGACCTTAAAAAGCTTGACCAGAAGCTAACGATTCAGAAGAGCTTGCTTAGCCGAAAACCAGCCGAGGCCTCTATCGCACTGTAATGTTATGCCAATGCAGATATCTGTGGTTGAAAAAAGCAGCCTCTCCTTCCTAGACCAGACCTTATGGTGAGTCTAATTCATAGATGCTTTTGAGATGGCCTCGAACTGAAAAGGGGTATAATGAAAACCGGGAACGCGAAGCAAAATTTAGTTTCAGAAGAACCTTGCTCTGATGCCTGAATATTGATCCGCCAAACCACCAAATAATAGCTTAGCTTGCAATCGCGAAATCTAGCTTTTAGGAATAGCTATGATAGCCTCCAGTAAAGCAGATTGCAGCTTTTCGGGAGCTTGGCAGTTGGATTTCGCCTGTTCATCTTCTTGGTGAATAATGAAAAGAAAATAATGAAGTTCTTATGATGCACGAGCCGAGAGGACCATTCTCGACTCGCTCCGACGACTGGCGTCCGATGCTTGAAGCAAATGAGGTATGAGGACTGCCTTTCTTGGTGGATATTACGTTTATTTACAGTATTTACATAACTACAAGTATCTATATCAGGGAAGAATGACGTCAACATTGTCACTCTTCCCGCAACAACCTGTTCGGCCATGATCTATACTGAACTAGATCCCTCTCGACAGACCGACCGACCGACCCCGGACAAAACCCAACCCTCCAGTTTTGACACCAAAAACCACGCCTCCAAAGGCGGCCTTCAAGAAAGAGTGAAAACCCTTTTCAACGTGCTTTATACGGACCACGGATTGGCCACAAGAACCAACCAATCCTAAACATGTCCCCACTACGGTCCCATGACACAACGCTCTCTCTTTTGCACTCATAGTACGCTTCCTGCGCACGTTAGTTCAGCCCACAAGAAAATACAAGACATCTCCCACCTAAAGTCACTGACCGCGCGGATTGGTCGAACCAATACGTTAAGCGGGCGGCACCTGCTCAAAGCCAAAGCCGAACGCTGAGAGCGGTCTTCGCGCGGCTAACATCTTACAGTGTCCTCGCCTTCCCGCCCTGCATTTGTCGCTGCGCGCCGGCACAATGACATAGTCGTAAGCTAATATCTTCCCCAGACTAAGGTACACCGCTGACCGCCTCCAGACTAACGGGAAGAGCTCCTTCAAGCCCAGGCGAGTCTTCTCGAGGCGAATGACCCATAAACGAACAGCACCTACGCCGGCTTCGTAAATCCTTGAAGACTGCGCCGCGCGCCTTTTCGACACTAAGAGACGGTATCCTTTTGTTCCCGTCAGCTCGTCATCCTTGATCAGCGCCCGAGCCACTTCCCAAAGTCGGCAAGCCATAATAGCGGCGTGCACCCTGTCAGAAAGGCAACCCCGCGCCGGAACTGTTTTCACTGCTGTGCACCCATCCGCCGTTCACTGAGACCGGCCGGTCGAGGTCCCCCCCCCCTCCTTCCCCCCCCCCCCGCATACCAACGCAAAAGAGGTACTCGGGCTAAGCACCCCTTCTTTTGCCACAGAAAAGGAAGCAACACAAAGCATGCACTCGGTGGGCTTCAAGCTCGCGTCCCAGTGGTTGCATGAAAAGAACGCAGCATGAAGGCTACAAGCGGACGCTACCGGAGGCTTTCATTAATTAAATGAAGAGCCCGAACTTAACACCTCCGCACCAAGAATGTTATTCGATAACCAGCTGTATGTGCAACATTGGGCCTCCTCTATTATCAGTCCCGGATCGTCCGCGGACTGCCCGATACGCGATCCGGCGCTCGTTTTTCCCATGTATTCCTACGAAGCTTTCGGTCCCAGGGCAGTCCTCGGACTGCCCGCGGACTGTCCAGGACTGGTAAATCGAGGAGGCCTATTATTTGTCACTGCAGGTAATGCCTAGCTACAGCAAACGAACTAAGCAAAACACACTCAAGCAGTTACGCGAGTCGTACGTGCAATATCTTAGGTAATGGGGACGGTAATAGCATTCCCCTTCGCCTAAGACATTACCACAATACTACGGCACACACGAATGCTACCAACACTAACATCAGACAAATGCACCAACAGCAGATACCACTCGGCACACTGAGTGCTTTGGCATGGCCGTGCCTCGCACAACAGTGTAATACACACATACGAACGCAGGTCATTACGTATAGCATCTCCAATTTACCAAGGAAGACCCGCAAAAGAAAGAGAACGTCTGTTTTTTTCTTTTTAGAAAAGCGCAAACATGACCAACCCTGCAGTGTATTCCACGGAACGATCTCAGGCAGAACTCTATATTGTATATTCCTTTTTTGCCATGAGATGCCACCGCTAAGCAAGGCACAAATACACTTTACCATGACGGGTAAAGTGTATTTTACCCGTCACTTTAACTTTTACCAACCACAGATAATGGTAAAGGATAATGGATGACACGTTAACAAACCACGGGCGGTTCCCCCACCCTGCACTACACATTTTCAGTATCGTCTTGATAGGGCCTCAGCACACTTATTGAATGACCCCTTTATGTGTGAAAACTTTGTCGTATACATTTGCAGTGCCAAGGTCATGCGATTATCCTCCCCGCAAAAGGTGTGCATTCCGCAACATTAAATGATAAACCAAAGCACTCAACCACACAGGGCCCGTGAAAACAAATACGTGCCACCCTCTACCATTAAAGGTAACCAACCCGTTATTGGTGTAAATATTCTAACGTAACAACTGAATCAATAACAAGATCCACTGCTTAAGCTTTAAGCGCATGCAGGACCATTCTTCCCTGGAAAGAAACAGGCATGACGAACGACCCAAAGATACAAAATTAGGCTACTCCTGTAGCAATAACTAAATTGTTAACGAAGCTCAGCGTGTTCTCACGCAGACGCGGACGCATGTTCTTTCAGAATGCGCAACAAAGATTGTTGATCCCCATTGTGGTTCACTTGCTGTTCACTTGGGATGTACTGAAAATTCCTTTTTTCAGTACTTGAGACCTTTTATTGCCGGCATTCGCACACAAGCGCTACACTGGGGCGCCGCTTGTACATTCCATGGTCCACAATGACCACATGCCAACGAGTGCAGATAATGGATGAAAGGTGTTTTCATACCAAACGTAAGCTCTCTAACCTGCTGTACCAGCTGCTTTACCGCTCACCAAGACAGTGTTAATCCCGCTATGCAACGTTACTGATATGACACACGCCTGACGACAGTTGAACGCAATCAACACATACACAACAACTAGGGGGAGAAAGAGAGTATAAGTAAACTAACATTAATCCCTGCCTAAGCAATCCTAACACATGGAAGCAAAACATGCTCAACACTGCGTGTGTGCCAAGCAATATGGATCATCCCTGTTAAGCGCTGCACTATATTCAGCGCAAACGACCCTTCCCCGGCGGTAAGTACCGACCGTCTCCCGGAAACTGACCCCGTTAGCATATAGGCCATGGTGAACCCATAGGAAACACGTCAGGGCCCACCTGGGCTCACTCCGGTTTCGCAGTGTCGCCATGTTGCTGATGCAGCAGCTCGTAGACCTATTGCGCCGCTGTCTCCGTTCAGCTGGGGCCGTGCACCCGGACCCTCGCACTTCACTCCGCCTTGCGCCGGAGCTCACGTGGCCTTCCTTGTCGAAGCACGGCTGCCACTGCCTTGAGTCGGGGCTCACCAGGCCGAGGAGTAGCCTCATCAAATCACCGCTGCCACCGCCCTGAGTCGGAGCTCAGGAGGCCTCCCGCTGAGGTGGCGCCTCGTTGAACCACGGCAGCTGCTGCCCTAAGCCAAAGCTCACCAAACCTCCAACTGAAATGTCGCCACGTCAAATCACCGTTTCTGCCGCCTTGAGTTAAAACTCGCGAGGCCTCCCGCTGAGGTGTCGTCCTATCAAATCGCAGTTGCCGCCGCCTTAAGCTGGAGCTCATGAGGCCTCCCGCTGAGGTGTGGCCTCCTCAAATATGGATCCCAGCGCCCAAAGCCGATGTTCGCGAGGCCTCCCAATGAGGGGTCGCCTCGTTGAATTGCGGCTGCCGTTGTCCTGAACTGGATCTCACGAGGCCTTCCACTGAGGTGTCTCTTCGTCGAATCCCTGTGGCGCCGTTTTCAGCCGGAGCTCATAAGGCCTCCTGCTGAGGTGCCCCCCATCAAATCGCAGTTGCCACCGCACTGAGCCGGAGCTCATAAGGCCTTCTATTGAAGTGTCGCCTCGTCCAATCACGGCTGCCGCCACCTTGAAGCAGGATGTTTTAGTCCTCCCGCTGAGTTGTCGCCCCGTCGAATTGCAGCTACCGCCGCCTTGAGCCAGAGCTCCCAAGGCTTCCCGCTGAGCTGTCGCCTTGTTGAATCGCGGCTGACGCCGACTCGAGCAGGACCGCACGAGTCCTCCCGCTGAGATGTTGTATCGCCGAATCACGGCTGCCACCTTGAGCCGGAGCTCACGAGGCCTCCCGCTGAGTTGTCGCTTCGTCAATGCTTGGAGTCTCGCTCGTCGTTTGTCCGAGCCGAACCTTGCGTTGAAGGACTCTCTCATAAATTCCCCGCCAGCTCCAGCACACGGTTGTGGTTATCCTGTCGACTGCGCCACTTGGATTTTGCCTCTTCATCTTCTTGGTGAATGATGTCGACGAAAACATTAAGTTGTTTTGATGCTGGAGCCGAGAGTACGATCTTGACTCACTCCGATAACCGACGTCTGATGCTTGAAGGAGGCGAGGGATGAGGACTGCTTTCCTTGCTGGATATTACGTTTATTTACACTATATTCATTACTCCAAGTACCTACATAAGGAAAGAATGACGGTTACATGGTCACTCTTCCCGCAACATTCTCCTAGACTGAGGAGCCACTTCCACATCACCAAGCTCACAATAAAGTTTTTCCTCCTGCCCCTCCTGCTCCTTCGCCCATGATTTATGCTGAACTAGATCCTTCTCGACCGACCGACCGACCCCGGACAAAACCCAACACTCCGATTTTGACCCCAAAAACAACGCCTCCAAAGGGGGCGTTCTAGAAAGAGAGAAAACCCTTTTCAACATGATTCATACGGAAAACGGATTGGCTACAAGAACCAGCCAATCCTAAATATACCCCCACCTGCAGTCACATGACCCAAAACTCTCCCTTATGCGCTCATAGTACGCTTCCCGCGCACGTTATTGGACACGCAAATGCAAATACATCTGCCACCTAAAGTCACTCACCGCGTGGAGTGGTCGAACCATCGCGTTACCTGAGAGGCACATGCTCAAAGCCAAAGCCGAAAACTTAGAGCGGTCATCGCGCGGCTAACACCTTACAGTGCCCTTGCCTTCTCGCCCTGCTTTTGTCCCCGCACGCCAGCACAATGAGAGAGTCCTAAGCTAATCCTTTTCCCAGACTAAGGTACGCCGCTGACCACCGCCAGAATTTTGGGAAGAGCTTCTTCAAACCTAGGCGAGTATTCCCAAAGCGAATGACCCATTAACGAACAGCACCTATGCCGGCTTCGCAAATGCTCAGACCACGCCGCCCCTTTTGCACACTAAGAAACGGCATCCTTTCGCTTCCCATCAGCTTGTCAACCTTGATGAACAATCGAACCACTTCCAAAAGTTGACAAGCCATAATAGCGGCGTACGCGCTGTCCGAGAGGGAACCCCGTGCCGGGACACTTTTCACTGCTGTGCAAGCTTCCGCCGTTCACTGAGAGTGCCCGGTTGTGCTGACCGCATACCAACGCAACAGAGGTACTCGGGCTAAGCACCCCCGTCGTTTGCAACACAAAAGGAAGGAACACAAAGGATGCACTCGGCGGCCCCCACTTCGTGCCCCTGCGGTCACATGAAAGGAGCGCAGCATGAAAGGTAAAACTGGAGGCAACGCTCATACATGAGCCACCGACGGTTTTCATTAATTAAATGAGGAGCCTGAACTTAACAAGTACCGCCCGAGATCAGGACAAGCTTACGTGCAGCTAAGGCTGCAGTGCGCAGCTAAGTCAGTAGGTCGCTTTTCACTCTTATCAATGAGAATGCAGCTCTGATGATAAGCAAGCTCCTAACGATCACCAGCATTAGGGACGAGAGAATAAGAGGACTCGACCCAGAAAACAAAACAATTACACCAAGGGAGCCCCGAGTAGTATTCAAAGTAGCCACGGGGTCGATTAAGTGGCCATTAGTTTTCAGTTCGTCGTTTCCGTTAGGTTGAAGTACGTAACTACCGCTATATTTACCGTTTGGTTTCCATGGAAACTACCACACTTTCCACTGACAGGAATTACGAAATGGGAAATTGCGTTGACCCCATGGCTGTTTCGCATACTACTCTAGGTTCCCCTACGGGAAGGTGGTGTAATTTTATTCGAGAGGGGGAGGGTGTTACAGTGAAGAGGTATTAGAGAGAGAGTTATGAGTTTATGTATGAGTTTATGTATGTATGTACGTGGTATGAGTTTGTCTTTATTTAAGCATTGAACATTAAGCATTATGTTCAACATAGGTGACATCGAGCTGTGGTTGGTGGTACGCTTCGAATATGACTGCCTTATGGTCTGCGAAATGTAGAGTCAACGGCTGTTAATGTGGATGAACGCTAAAGTTGCTTAAGATGAGGTCGATGCACGTTCCCCACATGGTTGTGGGATGCTTGTAATCACGGCTCGCCGAGACTCGCCGACGCACGCCCCTGTCGCCGACGATAAAACGTCGAAGGCGCGTGAAGCGTGCTTCACTCGTGACTGCCCAGGAAGACACCGGATACACTTTCGCTCCAGGAGCCCTTAAAGGGGATGCGTGCTCGTCTCGTGCCGCAACTGGAAGACACCGGCAACACTGTCGCTCCAGGAGCCATTAAAAGGTAAGACATCACCGGGCATTCGCCAAGCCGAGCATGCGCAGTGAGGGTGTGGATGGCGCCACAACAACAAGGCAGGGACGTAGCCCCTAGCATGAGATGCTTCGCATCTAAAAAATAAAAAGATGACACACTTTGTGAGATTTGGTAATGGAAGAAACATGCGGTGATGCAAAGAGGAAAACATATGCAAGGCTGGTAACTAACATACAAACAGGAAACGGCCCAAATGACAAGAGTCGGTTGTAACGAAAGTCAAACTAGAAAACGTGAATATTCTAACAGTTGGGAAGAGCTATTCGGAAGGCGCAGGTTGGCTGGCGCTTGGCTGGAGCTTTATTGGGGCACCGGCGGAACTTTCTGGAAAGTGGTCGGGCGGTCGGGCGCTTGTCCGAGCTATCGTTACCTTAGCCGTCGTCTTCTAGGCCATCGCACGGAAACCGCAGTCACGCACCCGGTAGTGGGAACAGCGGCGTCTGTTCTGCAGGCTGCCCTCCTGCTGTCTTACGACCACCACACGGCAAGACCGGAAAACCCCGTCTGATCTTGATGGTGATGATATTACCCTCAAAATTTTTAACGCGTACTCACATGGGGGGATTGGTGAGGGCTAACTCAACTGCTGAAATTCGCGAGGGCCTCAAGACATAATTTATTACCGGAAAGAGCGAGGAGGATCGCCGCCAGAGGGCCGACACGGGTGCTTGTGCCCTGCTTCGACTCCCGTTTTTGTCGCTCCAATCGCGATCTTTTCACCTGCCTGACCAAGTTGGTGCCCCTATCATCTCCGTGAGTACCCCCTGGCATCTCTGGAAATCATCGCTTGCTACCTACGATTGTCGTGCCCTCCTTCAGGACCATCGACCTACCGACCATGCCGCGGCTGCCGCTAGGCCTACAATATAGACCTAGAACGAGCGGCGACCTCCCTGAGCTGCCGCAGCCGCATGCGCACGTGCACCTGGTCATGTGCTGTCCCGCGCTACGGCGCGGGACAGCACATGACCAAGACAACACATCCGCACCGACGCAAGACCAAGACAACATATCATCGCCTGCGCAAGACCTTGTCAACGGAAACAGCGCAGACGGCCACATGGTTTTCGACGTCTCATAAGGAAGAACTGCTCAGACACCTAACCCATGGCGTCAAATCATAAACTCCCGCAGGAACAAGTCCGTTGTGGAAAACCAGGTACCCCCACAAACGCTACAACGCCTATCTCCGGAAGGAAAATAGCGCCTCATCGTTTTCCGTCAAACCACTTTATAACTGCCATCCGACCAAATGACGGCCTCCGCGTCGGAGACTGTCCTGCTCGTGACCTGGTATGCAGCCTCTTCGCGGTAAGCGAGATCCCCGGCCCCCTCTTCTGTGCGACTGTCACACTGCAAGTGCAGCCAGCCCAAAATCTCATCGTAGCTGCCACCCCTGACCCAGATATCGCTGATTGATTGTCCCAACTAACCGCATTATTCCTCCGAAGCACTACCTACACAGTATCTGCCTGTATGAAGCCCCCTCCGGGCAGTGCTCGTGGAGTGATTCCCGGCATTCCCGAGGGCATCACGCAGGACCAACCCATTGACCTCACCACCGCTAACCGACCGTACTTGATTTATGCCCTGAAGTAAGATTCCAGCTCTACAAACCCAATCATCGACTGCCCACCCTGAACACCGGAACGCCATCCTACAGTAGGTGAGCTGGTCAGATGCTCTCCGCTCTACTCCCACTGCTCAAACTTCACCCTCCCTCTTGGCGCCTCCCCCAAAACCCCAACCACCCTTCCTACTCCGCCACGATTTTTGAACTTAAACAGCAGCAGCAACGTTTCCAGGCAGAACTCGCCTCTCTAACTGCCAAAAGTGGCACCCTATTAGCCTCCCCCCCTCTCAGCCCCGCCGCTCTCACCAGCACCCCTTTCTGAACAGATTCATGCACACATTGACACTAAAATAGCGGAAGCCATAAAATAACTGATAGAATCACTAACCTAGAATCTGGCCCTCTTATGTAGTGGAATCCAGGCAATAACTGAACGGCAAAACAAATTAGAGCAGGCCATCCAAGGCATACAGAACACCCTGGCTTCGACTAACCAACCCAAATCTCAAACACAACCCTTACAATGACTGGTCCCCCGGATACCGACTTCGTCGTACTCTAATGGAACGGCCGTTCCCTCAAAAACAAGCGACATCAGCTAGCCTTGTTTAGCAACCAAGAGCCTCCGGATGTCATGAAAATGCAAGAGATCAATACTCCTACCCCCCGCCTACCGCATTATGCCGCCTTCACGCAAGACCCCCAGCATCGCACCGCCACTTTCGTACATAACTCCCATCCTGCCCAACCACATGGTCTCAATGAATCTGTACCTCATACCTTTGTAGAGCTAATTTTCTCAAGGCCGACTGGCCCCAGCATCTTCATCCTGAATATTTACATTCCCCCATTGAGGCACTGATTTACGAAGCCGCATTCCTGTCCAAGGACGCCCCTTTACTTCTCCTCGGAGATTACAAAGCCCCACATCCTGCATGGGGCTACCACTTTGCCTCCAGTAAAGGCATAGCTCTCATACGCGCCACCCAGAACTACCAGTTTATCCTCCAAAACGACCTCACTCTTTCAACCCGCACCGGCAATAGTGTCACCAGAGACACCACACTCGATTTATCATTCACTAAAAATATCTCCAGGATTCAATGGTCCCGTCTCGACCAAACACTCGCTAGTGACCTTTACCTCCTCTCTTTTCGCTTCCCAACCAAAATAAATACGACCCGGACGGGCGCCGCACGCCTGACTAACTGGTCCGCCTTCCATGGAGATCCAACCCCTCTCTTTGCAATAAACCAAAATTTAAGTGACAGGACCCAGGCCGTCGAACACCGGGTTAAAAAGCACACCCAAGAAATCGCACTCACTGACAGCACTCCGGCAGTCGACTCCCACCTTATGCACATTTGGGACGCGTGTCGTAGTCTTACTAAACGCTAGAAAAGTCAGAAGCATAATCGTGAACTTAAAAAGCGCATAGCCCTCATTACCCAGTAGGCGCAAGCATATGCCGCCGATCTCTAGCGACAAAATTGGCACTCCTTCTGCAATCAGCTCCAAGGCACTCTCCACAAAAGGAAAACGTGGCATCTCCTCCGTTCTCTTCTCGACAACACCAATACTAAGAGATGCACAAACCATAGAATACATCTACTAATCCGAAACAGCGCTCTCCCCCTCTCAAGAACTCCTCAAGTCGATCCGTGACCATCTTTTCGGCGACCCTACTACCTACCCACCCATCCCCGACACATGCTATACGGGCCTAGCTAGCAAAGTACAACATGCCCTCTTCACTTTCAGTGAACTTCAGGCTGTCCTGGCCCGCCTCACCCGCAACACTACTCCGGGAAAGGACCGTATTACCTACAGCACTCTCCGCAATCTCGACATGAAAACACTCCAAGACCTCCTCGAACTTTACAATTATCACTGGCAGGGGGGAACTCTACCTGAGCAGTGGCGACACTCGGACATCGTACTGATCGCAAAACACAACAAGCCACTGACGCCGACTACTCGTCGTAAAATCTCCCTGGCCTCACGCATCGGTAAACTCTTCGAACAACTAGTACATCAGCGCCTCACCGCATACCTGGAAGACCACAACCTCTACCCTCTCACAATGTTTGGTTTTCGGCTACACCTATCTACTCAAGACGTCCTCCAGCAGCCCAAGGAACGGGTGGCCGACGACCTGAGCCACACCTTCCCGAAAACACTCTTAACACTCGATGTCAAGGGTGCATTCGACAACGCCATCCACGAAGCCATAGTGGAAAACCTCAGTACCACGAACTGTGGCGCAAATACCTTTCGCTTTGTAAAAGCCTTCCTTGAGAAAAGAACAACTGCACTCCAACTCGGCCCTCTACTCCTGCCTACTTTCCACACCCTGGCCAAGGGCACACCACAATGGTCAGTTATCTCGCCTCTTGTCTTTAATATAGCTCTGATTCACCTTTATGACAAACTGCTAGCCATTCCCGCCCTCCGCCATGCATTCTACGCTGACGATCTGACTCTCTAGACCGCCCAAGGCTCTAGCGGTGAACAACAAGACATCCTTCAACAAGCAGTCGACTCCGCTACTGCTTACCTTCAGCCTAGGGAACTGATCTGCGAGACATCTAAATTCGCCCTACTGGTTCTCCGCGCCCGCACAAGAGGCCGCCCGACTGCACCCACCCCTGAACCACAGGTCACCATAAGTGGCTCTTTTATGCCCCAAGTTACCACGCTCAGAATATTAGGTGCAGTCTTGAGCAGTAACTAGTTACCAGTAACGCGTTACTGGTAACTAGTTACTTTTTTCAATAAATTGTGACTGTAACTTTACTTTTATGTTAGATTAACTTGTAACTGTAACACTGTTACTTTTTTGCGGAGTAACGGTAACGAGAAATATCATTACAGTTACTTTATTTCTTTAAACAATTATCCAACAGCAATACTCATTAACAACCGATGTACAGTTTGCGCGTTTCACTTTTTTGGCCTTTCTTCCTCAGAACCTTCGTCTACTTCATCTATGCCAGCTCACTCCCTTCTCATGGGTGAGAAACATCTGGACTAGAAATGTTTAGGCGTGCCGTGTGCGTGGTGTCCCACGCGGTCTACTAAGGGCTCGAAGTTTCGAAGTCTAAGCTGCAGTATTTCCCTCAGCAGCGCGACATCGCTCTCACCCAGGCCATAAATAACGCTGCGACACGTGCCTAAGCGCACGTGGATGCACGTTGATGCACCACAACCTATGGTCCGACGCGCGATTGCACTATTTTCGCCACATCTGGACTGCAGTAAAAGTGTGTGACACAAAGGCGAACATGGAAACAAACACCAACAAACGCCGCACAACGTAGAGAAACCTTTTCACTTTCGCGGAAGCCTGGAAAACTCCGGTCAAGGCGTAGCTTTCTCATTAGCGACGTGCAGCCCCATTTTCAGGGTCATAAAACGCCGCGGGCAGTCTCTCAGCGGCCTCACGCTCATCCAGCCCTGAGCCCACTGTGGAGTGTTCGATTTGACGGTGTTTGAACGCGAAGCTATCTCGTCACGGATTCTGTGGTTGGCCAATCACTAGGGGCATCCTGCCACAATCACCATCAGCAGTGCCTGGCCACGCATGCGCAGTGGGGGTGTGGTACTCAGGGTTTCCCTACGGAAAGATGGCGACGGTGGTTGAACGCGAAGCTATCTTGTGATGCAATCTTTGGTTGGACAATCCCTAGGGGCATCCTGCTGCAATCATCATCAGCGGTGCCTCGCCAGGAATGCGCAGTGGGGGTGTGGACGCTGCACAATGGCGCCCACACAATGGCGGAGAGAACAGGCGCGACCATAAGCTGCTTCGCATCTAGAAAAAGCTCAGTTTCTCGCTCAATTGTCGATACTGAGATAACTTCAGACAACCTAACCGAAATGCAATTAAGACATGTTTGAACAAATTGCACTTCGGGGGAAATACGTTTCGGCCACGGAGAAGCAAAAAATAGGCACGGATTACAAAAAAATGCAGGCTTAGCAGCTCTAGAGGAGGCTTCATACACGCGGAGGTAGGTTTGAACTGTCAGCAAGAGAAACCTAACCGTTACTTCAGGAATTCCCGCCTCTAAGTACAAAACCCCGCTCGAGGAAAACCGGGGGTCCCAGGCATATCGGAGGATGTGCCTCTCCAACAGGTATAACGGTTGCAGCTTGTAAATAGGACAATTGCAAAATAAGACGCAGCCAAACTCTATGACTGGACGAAAGTAGGATGCATGACGCATTCCTGCTCATTTTCACATAGCTGCCCTTTTCATGCGACCAAATGCTCTCTCCGCTTTAGTGACATGTCTTGATATGCATATGCTAATCGACAGTAGGAGTGTATGTAACACCAAGATACATCAGCGAACCTACTTCCGGAATGACTGGATCTTTCTGAGTGAGAGAAATTGAAACTGGTCCTGCAACCGGGAAGACAAACAGAGCACTCTTCGACACATTTGCCGTTAAATGAATGTTGCCAAGCCATTTGTCAAACACAGATACATATGCCTGCAAATGTTCTTATAACTAATGAATGTCGAATGCAGCAGCAAAGAATATCATATCATCCGCATAAACGTAGGTTGTTACAACGGAGAGAGGAGGAATGTCGCTTATAAGGACGTTGAAAAGTCTAAGTGATAAAACTGATCCTCGAATCACACCTCAAGTTTGTAAAAGCTTCTTGAAAATAGCCTTCTGTTTGTACAAAAGAATTCTCAATCGGCCAAAAACTCCCTAATCTAAGAAAACAGGTATGCAGGGAGGTTTATGCGGGCCAGTTTGTTTAATAAGATTTTATGCTCGACACTGTCATAAGCTTTCGCTGCATCTATGGCCACTAATAACGACACCATTTTTCCTCTTTGTGTTAAGCGAATTCTCGCCTTCAGGTCCACGTGGGCGTTCCGAATAGAACATCCCCGCCTAAGACCAATCTTAGCAGGAGTAAGTACTTGCCTTTTCTCCATGAAAGAAGCTACCCGTTTAAAAGCAATTCCATCTATTAATTTTATCATGTTAGAAGTAAGAGTAATCGGCTTTAAGTTGTCTAAATCAAAACCCTGACCGGGCTTTTTTGGAGCGAAATTATCTTGGACACTTTCCAGTTTTTAAAAATCCAACAAAACATGAGGGATGAATTTATTACATTCAATAAAACCGGTTCGGAATTTTCTGCCAAAACTTTATTAGCCTCAAGTGTCATGCCGTCAAGCCGCGGTGCCGCAGATCATGTGATAGACAAGGCCTCCGCCAGATCAAAAGATGATGCTGGCCCTAAATCATCTGTTTCTGTAGGATTGCTTAGGGGATAGTTACTCCAACGAGACGAAAACGGAACCACAAGTTCTCTAGAGGAACCTTTAAGAAACTGGGCCTCTTCAGCAGAAGTCAAGACCTCTGACGAGTGTAACTGCTGGAGAGAACCCACCCGATTGCTTGCCATTAACTTATAAAGCGGTGCTTTATTTTCAACACGTCTGTTTCCCCGGTTGAAATCCTTTTTCCTGCCTCGGCTCTTCTACATCATTTCGGTGATGCATACCAACACAGTGGTGATTGGCTGCCTTGTTTTGAGAAAATTGTCTTGAAAGCGGAAAATTGCCCGTACTTCATCAGATAATCTTTTAGTGTTGAATGAATTGAGCTTCAATCGAACCGGGAACAGGGGTAGCCCGAATATTTCAAGTTCCAGAAAATGTGTAAGTGTTGGTGTAGGTTAAAGAAACACCAAAGACAATCCTCTACCAACGGAATGATGACGCTTATAAACCCTACGGTATAATACAGCCATAAGTGCAACAGGAGATGTTTGACCTTACATTTCGTCTCGAAGTGGAGGTTTGCCAACAAATCAATTTTGACAACCGAATACCCTTGCGGAGCTAGCACTGGTAGTGTCCCCGAAGCTGCCGACTGAGCCAGCTTCTCGGTGTCCGGCCGACTATGCAGAGGCGTGAATACGGCGTAAAGCGCGAACAGTGAAGCCTTGCTGCGGTGCGTGCCCAAAGCCTCCGTCTAGCGGTACCCACCCACCGCCCACCACGTTCCTGGGCATCCAGCCGGAACCAGGAAAAGGGGAATCACACGTCAAACACGCTTCAGGCAATTGGTCTGCGTATGGCGTCGGAAGGGCGCCGGCACCGAGACGTCGTTTGTCGAGCAGGGCAATATGCCCTACGTTACACATTAACTAGCCATCCTGTCCCTGATCATTTAGGTGTGAAGCCTCCACTTCACCCGGAATACGTCACCGTTCACAAAGTTCATAGCACCTCTTAACGTATCGTCACTGTACCCATTTATGTATATTCCTTGCCTAGTCTGTCAGAATATTTCCCTCCACAAACGCTTGCAGAGAGACCATGTAGGATAAGGCCTTTTTTTCTCTGCACCTGTTTCTCTTCCCTGTAATTGTAATGTAAATATTATTTTGTTTAAAGTTTACCTTCTACAATTTTTAAGCACTATATATTCTATGAGTAAAATTAAATGTAGGATGGCTCTGGTCTGTGCTAGTTCGTGCATAATTTCTTCGATAGAAATCAGCTTAAAAAAAAAAAACACAGAGGAACAGGAAGCAGTGTGTCGTTTTTGTCCCTCTTCCTTAAGTGTTCGTTTATTTCAAAGCTGATTCTCATTGAAGAAATTATGTTGAGTTTGTTCGACTACCAGCGCCGGTCTTACGACCCATCATCATTTACAACAGCGCGGCTTCAAATGTAAAAAGTGTCCCGCGGATTTCCCGTCAAGTTCCTATAGCGGTGGTTCTATGGCTTTGTAGTCTAGTGGCATTCAACGGTCGAACGCAGCTTGCAGTTTGAATGTACGTAATAAGATAGTGGGGTGCGCAGTCATGTTGCATTTGCACTTTTAAATGGGGAAACCGATAGCCCGAAAGTAATGAAGGCAACCCGCACTCACTTAGCATCAAGTGTGATTGTGAGAGTGTTTGTTTTGTCGATTTGCTTTGGGTCACTGCTATTGCACAATTTATCTTCCTAAGGTATTTTGCGCAAACACAACAGTCTGAACAAATGTTAAGCAGCGGAGCTGTTTTACAAGCGGTAAGTTCACCGCTGCAGGAAAAAATACGAAAAAATTGCCAAATACTTATGCGCGCCTCCCTCGCGGCGACCGCGCAGTCACAGTCTTGTGCAGTGGTTTTAGAAAAAAATCTCCAGCGCTCTCAATGAGCGCTACCGCGCATGTAAAAGAAAATTCCAGCCCTAATGCTAAACATGAAAACCCGGCCTGCTTAGGAGAGGTCACCACGGCCGCTGCATTCTTTAGAAGCTGTTATGGATAATTACAGACATGCAGACGAGTGTGCCACTCTTTCCCGGGACGACTTACAGATTCCGCCACCGCGTCCTCAAGTCGATGGGGAAGAGCTACAGAAAGTCTACAATGCTGAGGAAGACATTGCATCCAGCACTAGCCCCGAATAGCACGAGGTCGCGGGTTCGACTCCCGGCCACGGCGGCCGCTTTTCTGAGAAAGTCGAAAAGCAAAAACGACCGTGTGTACGAGATTTCGCTGCACGTTAGAGATCCCCAGGTGGTCTAAAGTAATCCGGAGCCCTCCACTACCCCACGCCTCATCGCCTGCGTTGCGTCGGCGCGTTAAACCCTACAATCAATCAATCAATACTCTCCCCGAAGAAGACGACGCCCTCTTCGATGCATGCGAACACGATTACTAGCACCACAACTATGCAAATAAATAATGATGCTGAAACTTACCTATGTTTCAGCAATCCTCACCCACAACAGCTTCCACATTCAAGTCTTGCGTGTTATTGCGAGCTTTCCTCAATTTTTACACACTTAACTACACGCATTGAATGAATAATCTCGCCTCTTGCTTCATTGTTTGCTTAAATGTATCGCCTGAATGTTCTGAACCCGAATGTTGCCAATTTTTATTTGCTTATGTTATTTTCCACCACGAAAAAGCGGCTTAGTGCGAAAAATTTGAATGCCTTCCACCCTAGCAACCTAGCAAGTAAGGAAACCAAAATTTCTTGTTGGCAGGATGCGACGATCCAGATATGTCTAGCCATTGGTGGCCCTCGCCCTCTTCTGCTCTTTGAAGAGCAACGAATGGCGGAACCCAGCCTTGAAAACGCGTACACACGGAGAGCAGGAATGCACACACGCTGGGATTAGCAAAAGGTTAATAAATGAAATGCCACGAAAAACAAGGTCAGGGTTTGCACCCCAAGAAAAAATCCAGGGCCATTTCCACTAACGCGAAACATGGGGAGAGGCGAAGCGTACAGTGTGTAAGTGTATTCAAATAGTGTAAACGTCTAGTAAGAAGCGCCGGTGGAAGGAGCGATCGCGTGCTTGCTGAGGCGGCAGCGCCCTTTCTTGAGGTGAACCACATTTAGGCGATTCAAGGACAGACAGACTGGCCTTAGGTTGCATTCGTGTCAAATGCCGCAGCATGCTAAGAAGTATGAATTACAGGGGAAAACCTGGTGTTCGATACCAATTTCGAGATGCAATTGAACAAAGTCTTGTTATTACTGCCACTTTGTCGTGATTATTCTTGCGTTTTAAATTAGTTCTAATTATGTTATTTTATTTCGGACCGGTTTTATGTACTATGCCATTGTTTCTTGGCCATGGTTTGACAACTTGATTTACCGTGACGACAGGAGACGAGTACGAAAGCAGACACCGAAAGCCCGAGCCCCTAACGTGCTTCGGCTTAATATGTACCTCTTAGTGGGTTCAAAGTGTGATTGAAAAAGGCTGATGATTACTATACTTCCTAATGCGAAGTTTCTGCCAAGCGCGAACTGCAGTTTTCTTTGTTACGGCGCGTAGCTTCTGCGTCTCAGGAAGTGATGTCGTGGTTAGTGAAGACAGTGCGACGCGCGCTACTCAGCTGTTATCACGCAACGCGTCACCGCCGCCAAGCTTGTTGTTGTAAATCTTGTTTGAACCGCTCGCGCAAACGTTACGTGGTTCGGATAATTTACTTGTCAAAGAAAACGACAGCACTATGGTATACTCCACGTGATGCCTCATGAGACAGTTCACGAGAACACTTACCAAACATTCAGATCCTTCAGGGAGGTATTTGAACTCCTTCTTCCCCCTTTTGCGACAAACAGATGTGCAGCCAACCTGTTCTCCGTAGTAAGGCTGCGAAACATAAAAAAACATTTCAGCTGCCGGATTAAAACAGACAAGTAGGGACATGATGCGAATGCGAGAGGAGCTGCGAATTGTGTGAAAAATCTATGATTGCTTGAAAATTATCCCTGATGTCTTTCCAAGTGAATAAAGATTCCTTACTTGCTCTACTGTCTTGCAGGAACGTTTAAACATAATGCAACTATTGCTCTGTTCATTGGTGGGTGTTCGGTACAAGTATTCTTTCGTAACAAAAATATTCACTTGGACACAAGACCCTATAGAATATTGCTCTTATCAGATGCAAATCAAAAGTGATCAGAAATGTTAATGATCACTTTTATAAAGACATGGTTACACAACTACATTGAACTAAAATTTTGCTGCATGAGGAAGCTAGCCCATCCTCAGCAACCTGTTACTCTGAAGGCTATATACTCTCAACATCTGTACACTCGTTTGCAGAAATCCACGGACAGTTCTCCAATTGAATGTTGAGGTGCAACAACCATGTTCCTCTTGTAGCGTTCTGTACTCCTCACATCTGAAACATGACATCGCTCTCTTCTTTAGCCTAATACTATTACGTTTTAGTGTAGAGGTCACATATTTATAAAGTGGAAAAACTTATACACTCAACAAGTCATTTCGGAAGCGAATTCCTCGAACGGACTAATTTATTTACTTTGGGACTTCCTATCGAAATTCCCAATACGTTTATGTCCCTTGTTAAAAAAGGAAATTAAGCTATTAGTTTGTGAACACTTTTCTACGATTATCGCCTTTCATGGTCATTTGAACTGGTGTAAATAAATGCATTTATTTATATTTTTTCACTCAGTTACCTCTGTTAATTATTTAATCGTCCACACACTTCTATTTCTAATGTGATCGCTTCCAAGAGAATGCAAACTTAAGTTTCCGGCATCGTGTATGCTCCATATTAGAACAGATTTTAAAGTACGCAGAACTTTTCTGCGTATAGATATCCAGACAAGTTAAACACACGTTTTGGCCCAAAACATTCGCTTTTAATAATACTTCGTTTCTTCCCCTGTCCTCCTCAGCGATTAGGTCCGGCACGTTTTTACGGGGAACAGACCAGTCCCCTAATACGCGGCAAACAAATTTTGAGTAGTCTTATTTTATTAGGCTTACACGCCTTTAAGAGTACAATTGCGCTTTAGGTGAGGTTACGTCAGATTTACTCATCTTAGAAGAAACAACGCAAACTGATGTAGTAGAGAGGAGAAGGTGGCACAGAACACGGTGCTTTTTTTTCGTAAGATGAACCTGTACCAGCTTGTCCAGTGTTTCAATATTTTTCACAAATGTACGGAACATTGGTGCAATATATTGAGCTTTTAAGGAACATTGGGCGCAGGAATGAGCGTTATCGCAGCTTGTTTTGTCGTGAGCGTCCACAATTTATTTTACGTGGTAAATATTATATGTATTTATATTTCACTTTCATCACGTAGAGTATGTTTGCTTCAAGACACATTTTTTAACGTTGCACATAGCGCTCTTGATAAATCACTGTGATGCATTTCGCAGAGACCTTCTGATATGCGACACGCTGCTTAAAAACGCATTTGCACTGAAAGTCTTGGCAGGCACGGGCGAAAATGATGGGGAATTCCACTTCAGGAGGATGCAGACCTCAGTGCAGACATGAGTCTTCGATGCAACGGTAAGCAAATTACGTAACCGCCGTAGGCAACTTGGTTTGAAGGAATTCGTGGGAGCTTCGAAGATGCCAATTTAGCATTACTCCATCTCAGCTGTGCTCAGCATTGTCCCTTTATTTAACGCGCTGTATTTTGACGGGTCCGTAAAAACGAGAAAACGCCTTACTAAAAAAGTTAACTGGCCATTCTACTCGTCGAAGCTGATTGACCAACGAAGCTGTATAGGCGGACCCGTGGCACGCGAGTAAAACTTCATTTACAGAATATTTGAGAGAAATGTTAAGTGCAGAGCCCTTTAGCGACTCGCCTCGTGATCGTAGGTCGCTCGCTTGACCCAAGAGAGCCCCACGGCCTTCCGTCGTAGCGGCTTCCGTCCCGGCGCCCCACAGAGTCTTCAAAAGCAAAGCGGTTTATATAGTCATGAGCATTAGAAACACGAGAAAACTTGTCGCTTGTCAAACATCTTCCTGTTTGTTTAGCGCCCGTACATATAAGGCGAAATATAAGTAAAAACACTGCCAACGTATCTGCTCATTTTGCTGCAAATGTCAACAAAAGACGATAGGCTTTGTAGACATTTGCCATGTAAATGCCTCTCTTTGCTTTCCCGCTCACCTATCATGTTGTTCCTCTAGCGTCGCGACCTACCAAGGTAAACATGCTAAAGGTTTGCTGAAGCCAATTCAAATTTACCGCGCTTTACTGCTCGAGGCGCGGTGCCTTCATGCCACCGCTGCTGTATGGAGGACACGCACGTGAATCAAGGCGCCCAACTTCAGCGTTTATGGAACCGCGTTTCCCTAGACCACTTGCGTTCCAAGCAGAACGTGAACCTATCTAGTGGAAGCTTTCATAACTGTTCCAGTTTGATTTTTTAAAATGCCGCCAGGAGCTATACTTGCGCGGGCGACAGCAGGTGACAGTGTAAATTTGTTTTTCTGCGTTGGATGCAGTTTTTTATTTCGCAAAAATCAGCATCTATGAAATTCGTTAAAGGAACTATGGTGTATTAATTTTGTATTATTGTCTGGTGTATTCATTGTCTGCCATATATTTGCATAATATCTTGTTCTTGTTCAACAATGTTGACAAGTATGAACGTATAAACCGGAATTAGACGTTTAAATTTTGCTGTGAGTCCATAAGACGATTTCGCAGATTTCGTTTCACTTTGGCCGGCTGTGTGAATCGGGTCCCAGACAGACAGAGAGACAGACAGACAGACAGACAGACAGACAGACAGACAGACAGACAGACAGACAGACAGACAGACAGACCAAAATTTCTGGGTTTAACTAGCCCAGGAAAGACAATCATCTTTATTAAACGGCAGCGATCGCGTTCGTTTAGTTAGCAGCGCTCGTTGGATTGGTTTTTACTATATCAGCGAAGAAGAGGCAGCGCAACGGCGGCACGGGCGGAAGAAAATGCAAGCATAAAAAAAACTCCCGCTGGCGCAGTTTCAAACTGGGGCGCACGAGAACTGCGAAGGCGGGAAATTTAAAACGCGTTGGACCATTCTTCGTTGAATTCATCATGAGAGAAATGGGACAGGGCGGCGAAGAGGGTTATGGGCGGTAAGAGAGCGGATAACGGCGCCACAGCCCATTATGGCTAATCACTGCTCTGGCCTTCCGACGGCTTTCACATTGAGTGTAACGGCTTTAATTTTTTTATGGCACTAGCGTCGCCGCCAGCTGTTGCGCTTGATTTCGCTGTCCCGCAATTACTACCGCGCTTATACACGGCGCGACCTTAGCGCTTCCGCTTGCTGCTAGACGCGTCGTTCCTTTTACCAACGCGAGATCTTCTCAGGTACAGTTCTGTTTGCCTCTGTGGAACGTTAACTACGTCACAATCACGAGACTATGAAGCGTTTCACCGCGAAACACCCCGACGTTTCCTTTTCTTTGTAGCTTGGGGCTTCTTGAACTGGTCTTTTGTTGCATATGTACGGCATGTTCTATAGAATTTTGTGCTCGTTAACCGGGCATGCTTAGCCCTAGACCTAAATAGCATCGCTGTAAAACAACAAATTCTATGGCACTCTTATGACTGCCCTCCTGAAACGTTGCTTGTACAGGGAATCCCCAAACCTCGTCATGATGCTTTTTTAACATCGAAGAGCTCCTTGGTCGAATCTTTCAGTGGACGAATTGTGGTAACGCGGTCGTTGCGACGTGCAAAGGGCATAGCCTATGGAGGGGCAGAGCAAGCGCTAGGCACACATGTCGCAATCTAGGAGAACGCTTGAACGCACGTTTGATAGAAAACATGTCTAAACTACTAAATGTGGTGGCAAAATTTACATTTGTCAACGTATCCTCGTCAAGGAACATTGCATAAGCCACATTTCCATCGTTCTTTTAAATAAAAATAGACGGGTATATGATTTTTATGGTAGGTGAATACCAAATACACTATGAAAAAACAAAAAAAAAACGCTCGCAACCCCACTTCGTGTCCGAGTTCCAAGTTCATCAGTAAGAAGAGGCTCCAGCGGATGGCTCGAGCACTGGAACAGCACCAAAATAATTGGCAGGAACGGGAATTGATGTGCTGAATTTGAGAATTTCTATGAAGCTTAGCCTTGCGATTCGGGAACGCCAGCCAGCTTCGCTGTTAACATTGTAGCGGAAGCTACCCGCCACCCGAGCGCAAGCGGTTCCCCGCGAGACGCGGCTCTTCCTTTCTCTCCGGCTTCACCACAGTGCGCCTTTGTGGAAGACGCGTACTGGCGACGTCGCCGTCGGCTCAGTGCAGGGATCATTCCACCGCCGTCTTAAACAGTCCCCGTCGCGGGAGGCATAACTTGTCCGGCCGACTCGTGGCATTAGTCCGGGCGCCATTGCCGTCTGCTATCTTGGGGGGGCCTTTTTCCTCTGTCTTTTGAAAAACGCGGGGGTTCCTCTCTTTTCCCTCGTCGAGGGACGCTCTCAGCATGTGCATCTTAAAAACAACAGTCTCGTCAAAGAACTGCAAACCAGCTCCACGTCTGCTTTCTCGCCTCCTTTGGCAGCCGACATTCCGGGCACCTACGCAATTGGTGACCTGAACCATGCTTGAACGAACACGCCGCGAGGGGCTCCGACGACAACACTGCTGCCTTACGCCTGCAGTATTCGCCACAGAACTGAGGCTACCAAATGTTTGGCCTAAAAGTCGAAGAGTTTGGTTCAGCCAAGTGGAGGCCCGTTTTCAGCTCTGGCACATCACCTCGCAGTCGACGACGTACCTTCACGTCGTCGCAGCCCTGACCCCAGAAATTGCAGACGCTACCGACGACATTTTTTTCACCTCCCACACAAAGGGAATACGACACCCTCAAGAAAAAAGTGCTGGACTGCCTCGAGGCGCGTGAAGAAAGTAGGTTTCCGCAGCTCTTATGTCGAGGAGATCTGGGCGACCAACGACCTTCCCAACTGCTGCATTGAATACGGCAACTACTCGGTGTGCACGTAAGTCAGAGCGGCCAGCTCCCACTTAGCGACCTTTTTCTGCAGCGGCTCCCCCAGTCGGTGCGCGCGGTTCTCACGGGTTTAGATGAGACGTCCCTTGATCGGCTGGCGCAACTTGCCACTTGCATCACGCAATACTCTGCTCCAAACTTTGCGCCCATAGCAGCTGCAAGAACTCACGAACAACCAGATCGACTGTCACGCCTTGAGGAGAAAGTGCAACAACTTACCGAGAACATGCAGCAACTTCTGCTGTCTGGCGCCCCCAACAGGGCGAGTAACGACGCCACCAATCCCCTTCCAGACATCCACGCTCTCCCAGAGAAGCCAGTCACGAGATAGACAGAACGGAGTTTGCTGGTACCAACGTCGTTTCGGCACGGTTTCTAGCCACTGCACTCAACCTTGCTCGTTTCCGGAAACACTCCGGCCAGTCGTTACCTCGCGGCTTACGACATCGACCCTCAACCCAGCCGCCTGCTCTTCGTAGTCGACCACGTAAGCAAGTCGCGCCTGCTAGGCGATACAGGAGCCGAAATCTCAATTGTCCTGGCAGCCATCAACGCTGCAGGCGGGGAACAACACTGCCATCGCTACGTACGGCTTCCGCTCGCTGGCAATAGACTTGGACTCAGGCACCTGTTTCACTGGGTCTTCGTGGTAGCGGACGTTAATTTCGCCATACTCGGAGCAGACGTTCTCAGCCACTTCAAACTGCATGTGAGCGTACGTGAGCGTTGCCTCAAGGATAACAACTCATCCTTCACAGTACGTGGTTTGGAGCCAAACATCTGCTCATCTGGCATGTGCGCCTTCCAGCCAGTATCTGCCTGCCACCACATACTGGCCGAATTCCCTCCTTCGCTCACAAATCCCTGCAACACGGAACAGCCGGTGAAACATAACATGACTCACCCCATTGTCACCACCGTGCCACCAGTCACCGCCTGGCCATGACGGCTGTCCAGCAAGAGGCTTCAAGCTGCACGCAGTGGGTTCTAGCAGATGCTGCAGCTGGGAATTATTCGCCCTTCGTCTAGCAACCATTCATCACCGCTGAACATGATGCCTAAAGACCACAGGGACGACTGGCGCTCGTGCAGTGACTACAGAGCCTTGAACGCATCGACAACGCCGGACCAGTATCCTGTTCCACACATTCACAATTTTAGTGCGCGGCTGGCAGGTACAAAAATAAACAGCAAGATCGACCTCGTAGCGGCATACCACCAAATCTCCATCGAACCGGAGGACATACCAAAAACAGGCATAACATCTTCATTCGGCCTGTTTGAGTTTGCCCGTATGACCCACGGCTTGAAAAATGCAGCACAGACTTTTTAAACGTCCATGGATGAGGTCACCCGTCTTTCCTTTCGTCTTTGTCTACCTGGATGATATTTTGGTGGCCAGCAGAACTCCTACCGAGCACGAACAGCACCTCCGCCTGCCCTTTCATCATCTGGATGAGCACAGTCAGGGGTTAAAGCCTCGAAAGTGCGTGTTTGCTGTCGAGGCTCTCACCTTCCTCGGCCACCACATCACTGCTTAAGGCATTATGCCATTGGAATCGACGGTGGAATCCGTCAAGAAGTTTCCTGCTCCAACATCTTTCCGCAAGCTACGAGGGCTCCTCGGGGTCCTAATTTCCACCGGCGGTTCATTCCGTCTTGTGCTCGGGTACTCCAGCCACTGTCCGACTTGCTGTGCCGACGCGACCAAAAGGCACCAGAATTTTGTTGGTCTGACGAACACCAGAACACTTTCCAGAAGGCTAAGGACGATCTGTCCGCGGCTACCCTTCTGAATCATCCACTGCCTGACGCTCCTACATGCCTCATGGTGGACGCCGCCTCCACATGGGTTGGAGCAGTGCTGCAGAAACAGGAGGGTGCATAGTAGAAGCCACTGGACTTTTTTTTCGAAACGCCTGAAGCCTGCAGAAGTGCGGTACCGCACTTTGTGAAGTGAGATGCTCGCTATATATTGTTCCATAAGGCAATTCTGCTATTTCCTCGCAGGTCGTGAGTTCTACATCTTGACAAACCACAAGCCCCTCACCTACGTATTCAACAACAACAGTTCCGCCTACTCAGAACAGGAAATTCGTCAGCTCTCCTTTATGTCTGTGTTTTCTACAGACATCCACGTTTCCGGGGTCGAAAACGAAGCAGCCGACGCCTTGTCTCGCGTCAACGCTTCCGGCACAAATGTCTTGGACTTCCAGACGATGGCCGTGCTCAGGGGGAGGACACTGCGTTGACGAGACTGAAAGGTAGGAGATCTTCCCACGTGCTTTCGGAGGTTGCACTTCCCTACGTTCAGGGCACGATAACCTGCGATACCTCCCAGACAACCCCGCGACCTTTCGTCCCACTAATTGTCCGCGATCGGGTATTAAACACTTTCCACTGCATCAGCCACCCAAGTGTCCGCGCCACCCAGCGGCTGATAACAGAACGCTTTGTTTGGCCGGGAGTCAACGCGGACGTGCGACGTTGGGCTCGGACATGTGAAACGTGTCAGCAAGTGAAGGTGACTCGCCACAATCGGGCTGCACTACAGGAATTTCGGACTGCTGAGTCGGGGTTTGACCACGTTCACCTCGCCCTGGTAGGACCACTACCGCCCTGACAAGGTTTTACGTAACTGCTCACATGCATCGAAATATACATCCGATGGCCCAAAGCTATACCAATTGCGGGCATATGAGCTGAGACCGTCGTGCAAGCCCTTATTCAGACATGGGTGCCCCGCTTTCGCTGCTCCGCCCGCATAACAACTGACCGGGGACGGCAATTCCAGAGCAACCTTTTTTCCGCGCTTTCGACCCTGCTCGGCACGAGGCTGCAGCATACAACCGCCTACCACCCCGCCAGCAACGGAATGGTTACGCGCTTGCACAGGCAACTCAAAGCTGCACTGACAGCGAAACTCGATCACCAGCACTGGGTGGAAAAGCTCCCGCTATTTCTGATTGGCCTACGCTCAACGGTGAAGGAAGACCTCTGCTTCAGAGCAGCGGAAAATTCTTCTCCGACCAGATACTTTCCGCCCCAGCAGCCTCCGACCACATCGAGAAGCTGCGCGCATGGCTTGCGTAACTCAGGCCAACAGCACCTCGCATCACCCGCCACAAAAAGTTTTGACTTTTCGGCGACATGGACTCAGCTACACATGTGTTCGTGCGACACGACGCAACGAAGCCGCCTCTCGCTCCGCAGTACGACGGCCATTTCACAGTTTTGGGACGTAATAACAACAAGACCATCCCAATCGACGTGCGGGGCAAACGAGAAGTCGTCGCCTTCGACCGCGCCAAGGCTGCTCATATTGAGGTTTCTGTTTATGCAGCCTCTCACGTACGTTTTCAGTGATAACCAGTAGACTCTGACCTTTCGCCATTCAGCGGGTAACTGCTGCCTTTGTTTAAAAGCTCCCCAATCGAGGGGGGTGCCATATTTCCTCCTTCGGCAAGTGTCCGAAATTTGAAAGTGATTTATAGGCTTGTCGTGTCCTGTATAGTACGGTTTATTTTTGATTATATGTAGACATATGTGCTGTGAACAAACCTAATTTTTGTTAACGCGACTTGATGTTTCGAGGCTGATGCAAATGTTCGATTTTGTGTTATTGTGTGTGTGTGTGTGTGTGTGTGTGTCTGTGTGTGTGTGTGTGTGTGTGTGTGTGTGTGTGTGTGTGTGTGTGTGTGTGTGTGTGTGTGTGTGTGTGTGTGTGTGTGTGTGTGTGTGTGTGTGTGTGTGTGTGTGTGTGGGATTCAGTTGTCTTATTATCTGTTGTTAGTTTTGGCTAGCTGTGTCTATATTTTGTGCGCTCACTCTGTTGATATCATGTGCTCCCCCTTACTTTATGCCCACTCCATGGGCCTGTAAGGCATCTTGAATAAATAAATAAACAAATAAATAAATAAATAAATAGGTAAATAAATAAATAAATAAATAAATAGATAAAAAACGCCCAGTGCCGTGTGGTTTACAAAGTTTCACGCCGCAAAACGCCTGTTCTACCTAGTGTGCTGTACCTAGATGCAAGCCCTACACTGTCACTAACCCCGGATCTAGCTCCTCCAGGGTAGTATTCGGCACTACCTGCACACCAACCGGTAGCTCATTTCGTTGCACAAGTAGTTCTTGATCACTTGAGCGAGGCAATGGTCAAGTCACCGACAGCCTGGAGGTGGCTGTAAATTTCCGCCTTCAGGCAGCCCACCGCGTGAACTTCGCCATGGGGACGTATAAGCACTTGAATTGTGGGAGGTGCTTGCAGCTTAGCTAAACTTAGTCAAGAGCTCTTAGCCTCTAAAGAAGAGACCTTAGTCATAAACAAGCCAAGAAGATTTGGCGAAGAGGAAAGACATTGAATACAAGGCATATTTGCCTAATGCCATGAACTGCGCACAAAAACCGGACCATAGAAGAGAACCACACAACGCAGTGTGCTTTCACATGGTGAAACGCGTGATGTTTTCACCCCGTGCATTGAATTTACTTCTGATTTTTCTTTAGATAACGCAAAAAAAGTTAAGTAATTATTACAGTTCCCTGCTTGACGTCAGCACTGCAGAAACGTTTCTGAAACGGAGTCTGATTATCTGATATAATGGCGTGTTTACTTTTCGAAGAGAAATATCCTGTTGGTAAGAACTCTATACATTCAGAAAGAAAAAGTTAGAATCCGACAGGGCGAACGTGCGGACGGAATGGCAAAAACAAGTAATTGATGCAATCGTAATTGCTAATGCAGGCCCATTTTATGACGTTCTCGAGTTATGCACTGTCTATAAGTAAACTACAAAAGGTAAATTTATGCTATATAAGAAAAGATAAGCACAAAACCAGAAAAAATCAAACTGGCAGCCACTTGAAGACACGGTGAAAGAATTTGGAATCAAGGTTTTCAAAAAAACACTGTTTGCCCCAAAATTAAAAGTGCAAACCATGTGGAAATAAATGCTTCTAGCATATAAATAAATGAAGTCGACATAATATTGGCTAATGGGGAATGTCGTTTAGACGCTAGTAATGACAACCTCAATACGGCAATTACCGAAGGCGCAGCACCGTAACGGTAACAAAACCAGGATAGGAATGTGCCAGGAAGCTGCTTCGAAATCAAAGCACCTCAAAGAGAAACGCAGGAATACCAAGGTAAACATCAAGGACAAAAATAACAGTTGCGCAGTCGTAAAATTATTTAGCAGAAGAAAGCTCAGCCCAGGTGGTGCTGCAACATTGCAACAGTTGGTAAAACATAAAAAGTCGTGTTAAGGCCAGCAACAAACAATGGTCTTTTTTAAGCTTTGAAATAAACATTTCACTCGATCCTTTCAAACTTTAAAATTTGAGCAGGCCAATCTGTAAGTTAATATATTTTTTGCACACTGTAGAAATGAAAAAAAAATAGATATGGAAGCTTATGAAAAATTATGATTACAAAGTTTTCGTGCCAGAAAAAAAGTTTATTCTCAATATACATTGTCGATACGCATTGAAAGCAATAACTGACGCAGAGTATCAAAATCTATTTTATTGCAATAATGCTTTGTTCACATTGCTATACACGTTACAAACCATTCGCAATTCCCCGAACCGGTTTTTAATTGAAAGGGCGGTGACGTGACTAAATTTTCATCAGTAATATTATGTGGCGTACTTAGTTTTGTAATCTCAACCACTACGTTCCTCAAATAAATATAATCGCGCAAACGTCAGGGAAGGGAGTTTCGTTGGGAAGGACCGGGTGTTAGAAGCATTGATAATCACAGTTGCGCGTGAGATTGCTAAATGGAACGCTATTTTACGAAAGGTGGTGATGCCCGCAGGATACTAAAGACACAGCCATGAGAGTTTGCTTTACACAGAGCGCACGAATAACTCTGAGTAACATCTGGGACATCGGTTCTATCTACGTAAACGTCGGCTTAGGCATGTCAAAGATTCAAAATAGCTCCTGTAAAGTAGTGAAACCGTTGAAAACTTGAAGCCCAGTTCTGAGCTTGCCTGACTTTCTGAAAAACCAATCCATTGAATCTCGCTGACCACGTCACCCCATGCTTCCCAGTGCCTAAAGATTCCACCATTTTGATTTTAAAGTAAGCACTGGGTTTAACAGTTACATTTGCTCATAGCAAAAACGCTTCTCTAAGTTTCATCATTTTTCTCATAATTTTTATCGTTCACGTCAATTTCGCAATTTTGAAACGTAATGTGTGTGCTGCGAGCTCAGTTTATTCTAAAATTATAAACGTCGGTCGCTTGTTTAGTCCAAATAGTATTATCTCAATTTTCAACGCAAGCTTTTTCAATAGTCACAGTTCAAGTTGAAAATATTTTTAAGAACTAACACACCTAAACCATCCCCGTGTTCATTCGTACTTTTGTGACTGCGTACAAACAATAACAACTTATTGCAAAAGCCAGTAGTTACTATTTTACGCACTCTTAGAGGATACAGTGCGAAGGTGTGAGTAGACGTTTTAATACAAGGTGTCTCAAGAGGAAACCATAGTGTCTGTAAGATGAAGCATCAAAACTCAAAAGGCTACCGTCGCACTGATTGTTCTTATCCAAAATGTTGTTGAAGGTGTTTTAAACACACTGGCACACTTTATATTACCGTTTTCTAAAACACGAAAACTACCATTTTTCTCATTGACCGCCAAAAGCCATATAAATGATTTTAAACTAGATAAAAAGTCCGTACGCAGTTTGTTTCAGCGCATCAATCGAAACATGGGCGTGTGAAATAGAACAGAAAACGCAAAGAAAGTGATACGACAACTGAATGTGAAGGTATGTTGCTATACCGGAGCCATGCTACTTACAGTTAGCACGTGTACATCGCCAATACAACCCTGGGAAATGACGTCTAGCACGCATTCACGGCTGACACATTTTCCTCCCTTTACTGTATATTCTCCATCATGGCCGGTGCCTACTTTCTGAAAAGTCCAACAAAAACGGAAGTTGGGTAATCAGGTAAGGCAGGTTCTCAAGGTAAGCTTTTGTCTGCGCGCTCGATAACTGCACACGGAGTCTCTGTACTCAAAACACAATTTTCGTCGTTGGTTTAGGAATTGTTATTGTTTAGTAAATAGCTTTAATATTCCAAAATACATGGTGGTACAACTGTAGATGCAAAGCCGTGTCTGCAAGCAAAATAGTTTCATCAAAATGGGAAGCTCATGCTTTTATACCAAAAAGTGCTGGCATGCCAGCACGATGTAAACTAGTATTCTGTAGAAAACATGCAGGCTTCTAACCCCTGTTTTACAGATTAATACCGCGGTAGCGGCTTTTTTAAAACTTGTATGTGGTTGAATCGGGTGACGTTTTCAGGTATGGAAAATATTGTCAGCTTTACAACCTTTTTACACAGCTTAGAACCCCAGCACGGGGACGCGGCTTCGAGTCCCGGCCGCAGCGACTGCTTTTCCGTTGATGGCAAAAAGGTAAGACTTTTGTTGGCAACTTCGGCGCACTTTAGAGCTCTCCAGGTGGTCAAAATTATTCCCGAGTGCTCTACTACGGGACACCTCATCGTCTGTGTTGCGTCGGCGCATTAAACCCCACAATCAATCAATCTTTGAATACAGTAGTGCAGATAGCAAGAAGTTCTTGAGGATAGAGCTGAAACTAATCGTATATTCTATGCGTGCGAGGGTTATTCACACACTCCTACTCCTCCAGAACGTCCTCCGCTATCTAGAGCGACCACTGGTGACAAGGTCCTATACCGTGTCTTACATCGAGGCTTCACCGGAGACCGCAAGACGTGTACTTCGGGGGATCATTTGTACATGAGTACAGTCAGTTACACTTCCACGCCATAATTATGGTCCTGTTTCATAAATGTTCATTTTTGGAAAACTCTAATGCTACACAGCACCACCCTCTCTGTGTAGCCGTCCTAGCCAACAAAAGTCCAAAAAACAAGTGGTCACAGTCATTCGCCACAAAAGACAAAGAAACACAAGACAACAAAAAATGCAACTAGGTGCAGCAGTAAAGAAGCTAATATGGATATGACCATGTTTTTTTCCTTATGTCACGTGAGCCGACGTACGTGCGCCGAGTTGTTTTTAAGACGGTAGTATTTCTTGGGCTACCTCAAAAAATATTTTTCACTGCATATACGTCTGTTTGTCTGCGCCTCGATTGAGCAGTTTGGTCAAAGTAATTCTAAAGGTTTAACGATAGGTTTATATAGCCATAACCATATCTATACATCTACCTGTGGTGACAATGTCCATAGCTGTCAACACTGTTGAGCAAAAACAAAACATTGTGGACATCTAATGCCAAACATCAGCATATAGGTGATATTTGCAATGCTCATTTATAAAAAACGACATGGATGCTTGGTCGTTGCCATAGCAAATGATATACTAGCCTCTGCGGAAGTTCAAACCGCGATGCACTCCGATAGATAGACAAATACTTTGCAGTCGTTTTCTTAGGAGCGGGCATACGCCACACAACACAAGGATATAGTGGCGCAATTTGGCAGTGACCCTAGGCCCGCAACTCTGCGGGTTTCATAACGCCGCTACCACGTGGCGCCACCGGCCTCGCCGGCACTATCTTTGATAGTTTACTCTGCCCTTTGTGTCTACAACCTTGTTCAGAACGACTCTCGACCACGTCCTCAAACCCGGACATGAGAACACCGAAGTACTCAAGTACGTCTTGTAGTGCAGCGTAACCAGAAGAACATTGCCTGGTTGGCAGCGCGTTGGGCGACAGTGAATGTGATGGTGACACTCACGCATGCCAGTGAGACTTTGCAGAATCACCATGTCTTTCACCGAGGCGTCGCCGGATTCCGCTAGGATTGTACTACGGCGGATAATTAGTACATGAGTACAGTCAGTGACACTTCCACGCCATAATTATATTCATGTTTCATAAATAATCATTTTTGGAAAACACAAATGCTACACAGCACCACACGCGAGCCAAACCTTTCACTATCCTGGAGTTACTGACCCATGGCCCGTCACCAGATGGAAGACGTTAAATACATTTTCTTAAACAAACCTTCATTGCAACGACGGTGATGGTAGGAGAATAGCATCAAGGGTGGGCGGGCCAAAGACGAAGGCAGGCTTATGTAGCCCGGGCGGCGGAAGAGTATCGTCTTTTGACGAAATTTTCACCGATGCAAGCAGATACGTGGCAATTTTTTTATTCATTTTTCCCCGCGGCGTCACTTTAACAGCAGATCTGTTTAGGTCGACACAAATTCATCTGGCGGAGACTGAAAATCCCGAACGTGTGCCTCGTGGCGACCGCCCAGCCTACCCGGCGGGAGGCGCGGACACGGCCTTCGCGCATTGGCTTTAGCAAAAAAACATAGCAAGTGCACGTGAACGCGTGCCTTGCTCTGACCGCCTGGCGTCGTCCAGGCTTCTGCATGGCCTTACGCAATATTAGGGGCTCCTGTCTTCACCGTCGTCGTCGTGTAGCGAAAGGCGCGCCACGGCTCCGACGCGACGAAGACCATAATGACCAATCTGTCAAGCGATCCCTTTACAATCCACACGTGAAGACGGGCACAAGACCTGCGGACTAAGAAGTGGAGGCATACCGAGGTAAGGATGCGCTACAAGAGGATTTGTCCTATGCTCTGTGGCGTCGGAAGACGACGATGAAAGGAATGAGAACGATTCGTACTGAATAAACCACTCTACAGACTTAATCGTCTTTGCTTTACAGGGCCGTAAAAAACGGCTTTGCACCGCTGAGGTCCAGTTGCTCCCTTTGCGCTTTGATGCTATCTCAATGTGGGGAGAAGCAAGGTCGAAACCAAGCTCCGCTGTTTCTTCAGCCTTGCACTACTAGAGCAAGCTACGCCAATTATTTTCGAGAGGGCCACAACAAAAATGACGAGGTTCTTTCGGTGTTTTCTGAACAAAAAGAAACAAGAAATTTGCAATTCATGTGGGTGTGCCGGACACCGGAAAGATTTGTGCCCATAACTCGAGAAAAAAAATGGCAGCATCTCAACTCCGGGAAATAGTGAGGGCGCCGAATACTGGGACTTGAACCGACATCCAAGTATCGCCCCGAGTGACATCCGATTTGCGCCCCGACCGTCATTCGAGTTGAGCCGTGAGTCGCACCTTGATTATCCACCAAATGAAACTGCAACTCACGGCTTAAATCGAATTTAACTTGATTTTCGCTTGATAGTGGTGTGTACATGGATGGGCGCGGATGGACATTGGGAGTGCTAAGGTACTCGGCACCATTAGAGGCGAAGGAGTGAGACGTGTGACTCTCTGGTACTACCTCATGGTCGTAGCCCAATGGGTAAGACGACTGACACTAACTCTTTCTGGTCTACCAGACACAGGCTCGAATCGTGCCGGTGCCTGTGTGATTTCTTGCGATTGTAAATGCTATCCGCACGGAAGCGGACAAACATTGTGCGGTCCCAAGGTACTCTGCACCTAAAACTTGCCACACCTGCGGCGAATACGAGAAGGACAGTTCATATAGATGCACACCAAAATGTGTAAATGATCACGAACTGGTGACAAACGTTGCCGCCAAAGGGACAACACCACATATCTTCTCATTCATGGAAAATGAGACAAAATCACGCAACAACGTCTACACTACCACCATGCAGGATCACAAGCCGCGGGCAGTGACAGTCGAGGGGAAATGCAGCAAACGGGAACTACGCCCAACCTCTCACGGACAGATCTACTTGACAAAGCGCACGACCAGGAAATAGGTCGACCAGTCATTCCCAAGGCTACCTGGACATACACGGGTGGTACAGAACAGCAGGAGCTCAGCGTCCGCTGAGCGAAGCTCGTACGGCTCAGTGTCTCTGTCTCAACGCGGGGTGCTCAAAACCTCGGGCCAGGGTGGTTAACAGAGATCATCACCTGAAAGAAGAAGACTAGCGCAACGACAATAAGGTGAGCTGGGCAGCAGCGATTTCCCAACTCGAACAATATACTCACAACGCACCACATCCAAACTCGCTGGTTGAACAACAACTACAAAGAATCCGTGAACTGTTAGTCACAACGGTTCGCGAAAACGTTGCACTTAAACACGAAACAGTTACACTGAAGTCAGAGACCAACGCACGCAAGGTATCAGAAAATCAGGTACTCACAATCGAAAATGAGCAAATAGAAGTGAACAGGGCTGAAACCGATGCAGATGCAGATTCTGCTCCAACAAAGCAGGAAGCTTCAGAAATCTTCAAGAGACCGAGAATACAGGAATAAATCAAAAAGCAGTGCAGCGTTCACCTCGATAATCGCTTTAACTCCATCACCGGTGAGATATAATTTAAAATTGTCGATTTCGCTCCTAGAATCCAGAAACAAGTAGGAATTATGAACACAAGAATCACCAAGCTAGAAAGCACGTTGGTAGTACAGTGCGACGACACCAGGCTCACAGAAAACATTCACATCGTCGGGGAGCACAACTAGAAGTGAAGCCAGGCAGTAAGGTCCCATACCCAAATCGCATCTGGCAGTGTAACTTCAGTGGGTACCAACGGAAGAGACATAACCTACAGATAAACATTCACCATTTGGGGGATGCCAAAAAAGCCGACATCATTGCACTAAAACAAAAGGCTGTAATTGCCAATCCTTCGAGATATGTTAAATACGTCCAACCAGCAATTGCCGGCAAACCTCTGATAGTAACGTTAGTTGGACAAAACATCCAAGTCATCCAGCACTGCTCCGAAATTAAAACGGCACATGAGATACTTCTGGGAATGATCGGACGCCAGAACAAGGAAATATTATAGATTATACTCCTACTGAACACATACAGCAATCCGAGAACACAGCACAAATTTATCAAACTTTTAATGCCACGCTCAAAATTTTTAAGAAGGCCGTACTAATTATTGGTGACTTCAATGCACCGCACGTCGCTTGGGGTTATTATAAGGAGACCTGTAAAAGTAGAAGTCGTTGGGAAGACCTACATTACTGGACGCCACATTCATGACCAATTTTACCTACCCTAACCGCATCGGTAATAGCGTGTCCGAAGAGACTACTTCTTTCGCTGCCCAAAAACGCCAGAAACACCCAATCGCTCAACCTACACGAAGAATTAAGCAGTGACCATTATATAGTCCCAACCACAATAACAAGTACCTTAAGTAACACAAAAGCAAGAATCACTAGAATCACCGAGTGGGATAAATATCGACAGGTCCGCAACAATGAAAGGGAGAGCATCAATGGAATCACGGCCAATGATATCTGGGTGCGCCAAAAAATTGACGACGTCCACACCGCCGCCGAGGAGATTCCCAGGTGAGATGAAGAACAAAAAGATGTGGGTGCAAAACTCGCTCACATGTGATTCCCAAAATAACGGTTGCAACAGAGGCTCAGAATGCACAAACACTTCAGCAATCTTTTAAGAAGCACAGTCAAGCTTGATAAGGGGATACAATATTACACCCGACAACTTTCAAATCAGTCTTTGAACTCCCTGTGCGAAGCAGTGGATCGGCACGTTGATCAAATGAAAAACTTCGCACCCCCTCCGCTACCTTGATGATCCAGAAAAAAATAGAACAACCCGGCAGCACAATCTCGCAAAACTCATACATACCTATTCCGGCACAGAGCAACAACTTCTCCAAGAACTACGTCATAACTACCTCCGAGCACACCTGCCCACCCCCTGGCTCCGAACGCTGGGGTGGATACCAATTAATTGGACGGCGCTATAATACTAGCAGAGGTTAGTTACGCAATACGAACCCTACAAGTCAACTCCGCACCTGAACCGGATCGAATCCCAAATAAAATGACTCGAAATTTAGACAACACTTCGGTGGAGGTTCTGACAAAATACTTCAACAAATCCTTGGAAAGTGGCAACCTACCAAGTCGGTGGAAGGCAGCCACAATCGAAATCATAGAGCGACCTTCCTCATGTCATGTGTAAGATAGCTTCTGGAAGACGTAGTGCTCAACAGGCGCAATCGATACATGGAATAAAGAGATCTATATCCCCCCCATGCTGGGTTTCTGCGAAAAACTCCCTAATCAAGACACCATGCTCTGATTGAAGAAACTGATCCTCAAGGGAAACGGCGGTACCCTCCTCCACACATGAGCTGTACTTAGATAAAATATAGCCAAAACATTTGACTCCGTGAGGCATGACGGTATACTCCAGAGTCTGGAAAAGATAGGGTTAGGAACCTGATCCTATCAATATATCCACAGCTCTCTCAGCGACAGGGCAGCCACACTCAGGCTAGGTTGCATCCAAAGCAAAAATATCAACATCAACAGTATAGGAACGCAGCGAGGCTCAGTATTATCTACCCACCTTTCCGATATTGCTCAGTAGGACTTGATTGCTAGGACAAATTTTTCTTCAAATGCGAAGTTTTCGAGAAAACTGTGTAGCTTTCCTTTGTAGCCGTACGGCTGCATTTAGGTGTGTGTCCAACTTTTCTTTGCAGACACTTCCTCCACCTTGGCGATTTCCTGTACACCTGATCAACTACACAAGCTTTTTAGCATTACCACGTGTCGACCCTAAACCAAGAATGTAAGAACAAAAGCATAAAATTGGAGCCTGAAGCCATAAAAACGCTAAACAGAATCATAACATGGGTGGAATGGGAGAAGGAAGTGGTGGCCAACAAAAAGCGCGAGTTGCAACATTTACCAAAGCCTAAAAGTGACTACAAATATCGAAATCTTTTACATGGGACCTTCTAAGAATAACGAACAGTTTATGGAGCTTCTTCAGTTTTACCTGCAGTCTACAGTTTTCATGCATCAGGATAATTGTTATGTTCACAAATCAGGCGTATGCATAGTGTCATCAATAGCTCCTTCTCTTTCTGATAATTACTTTGCATTATTTGATAAACGCCTCGAAGGGCAGTTTAAAGATTTTGGGGCGGTGAAGGTTCTAAGATATGTAGATTATCTCGTGCTTGTAACAACTGCTGCCAGTGACCTTCCAAACCGGGATGGCGCAATTATCCCGCATTTTATTTCAGCCTCTACTGAACCTAATGTTAGCCCATAAAATGCCGCAACACAACCGTCTACAATTTTTAGATTTAGACATAGGCATTTGAAGTAATCACATCTGTTGGCAATACAAGCCAAGATAAATGAAGGTCTTTTGCGATTCCATGGCGCACATTCTAAAGCTGGTCAAAAGGGGCATTTTCATGAATTGTTGTAGCGCTGCTGTTTTTAAGTCATGCCAGCACAAACAATAAAAATTGGGTTTTTCAGCCCCGTGTAAATTGGCGAAACTGTTCCGCTAATGTGTAAAAGAAAAAAGAGACTGTGAAAAAAGACGCAAAAAACGCCACCGGAAATCCGTTTCAAACTTAGTCTACAAAATTCCTTTCACTTGCAAAAGGGCATACATCGGTCAAACTGGGCGCTGTTTTAGTGAGACAGCGCGGGAGCACAATCTTCCTGTTAAAAATAAATCGGGGGGGGGTCACGCTATGCATTGTAAAACCTGCGGGTGCGTTCCAAACCTAGAAGGTACCGAATTTCTTGCAAGAAGCAAAAGTCAAACAGAGAGAGAACTTTTTGAAGCCTAAAGAACTAGAGACTTAGTGGGAGATTGCGTCACGACGCCCCCGGTAAGCCTCCTACCCACTGAGTTAGCATTCTTAGAAGGTTATGTTTAAAATATTTTGATATTTGTAGTCACCTTTAGGCTTCGTTAAATGTAGCAAAACGGACTCTGTGTTGGTCACCACTTCCTTTTCCTATCCCAACCATGTTGTTATTATATTTTTAGCGTTTTTTTTTCTTTTGGCTCCGATTTTATGCTTTTATTCTTGGTTTAGGTTTCACACGTGTTAATGTTAAAAAGCTTGCGTAGGCTCGAAGTTTGAACCATTTTAGCTTCTCATAAGTCTCGCAAACGCAAGCTGTGTTGTTCTTAACTTCGATTCTTATACCCGTGTTATGATGTTATCATTTTATTTCTAGTAGTTTTATGCCCCTTTAGCTCGAATTTTATTCTGTCATATTTGAATTTAAGTGCGACACCTCCTTGTTGTGGAAGACGTACACAGTCTAATTAGTATCTGTTATCTGGTACATACTGTTTTGCTAGGCCATGTTATCGAGTTGCTTTGTTTTGTTGGTTGTATTTGATTTGTGATTCTTGCTACTCCTTATCGGGTGGTGCAACTTGTGATAGAAAAGAGGGTAACACCAGTGGGAGGTAGATATGTGTGTTGCTATTTCATGCAAAATAAAGTTAGAAGTTGCGCTCATCCTGTCCTCTCGTCTCTTCGTCCTCGTCTTTTGCGGAAACCTATTCTTTCGTACCTTATGGCTCTACTTGATGTACCCAGGCCCAGGAAACTTTTTGATAATAAATATTTGCAATTCAATTTTTATTTAGATGATATTACGCTCTGAACTAATAAAAGCACAGGCGGAGAAATAAAAGAACTACTCTAGCGCGTCGTAGATACAATAAACGCATTCATCTCTCCTAACGTTCTGACCTAGTCCGAGAAGTCAGCACACGTTATCCTCCGCCATGCACACCCTACGTGACGGTCAATGCCCACTGATGTTCCCCAGATTGAGCTCCATCACGCGGGAATGCCTTAGGATGTAGCGACCCGTAGAACGTCTGGAGAGTCTTTAAAATTGTGAGAATTGCAGTGCCTCTGTGAGCTCTTCGATGCGGTTGTGAAGGCCCAAGGCATCGACCCTCTCGTTTGGGATTGATATTGGCATTCCAATAGCTCGTTTATATTCTCTCGTACTCGTATTGTTTATTTCTTTCAAAAAAATATGGCAACAATCCCGAAACCATATTTGTAGACGCAGCACTCTACCCGACAACAACGCCATGGCCGTGGTGGTAGCGGACCACACCGGACAAACGCTCTCCTCGGTGACAGTTCTCACGAAAAGATACTACACCTTCAGAACAGGTAGCAATCGCTATAGAGATCACCACAACTTGATCCAGGTACATAATCAGCCACTCTAAGGCCGCCCTACGAAGCAAGAGCAAAAGACGGTTATCCCAACTCGCCGCTAGAATACTCAAGGAGCTACGATAACCAAATTACAGGACAACCAAATTTACCTGAGCTCCTGCACATGAAGGGTTACAGGGAACCGAACACGCCCACACAGCTGCTTGCAAGATCGTCATCGGAGCAGCAATTACCCCCCACCCCCAGTGGCGGCAGAGCACCCAGAGAAGTTCGATAGCCTCAACTCGTACAAGGAGATATTAACTGCTACAAACACAGCATGTGCGAGTTCTCAGCTGCCGACCGCATATTCAACGCTGCACACGACAAGGCATGGAGGCAACTTCAAACAAATACCTACCTGAACCCCCTGGTCTACAGTCCTTTCCATCCAGAAATCCTCGCGGAAAAGTGCAAACGCTGCGGCCACCTCGCAGCCCTCACTCACATTATATGAAAATGCCAGAGAAAACTACAGAACGAGACCCTCCTACCCTCCATACACATCAAATATCTAGAACACTGGAAAACCCTGCTGCGCAGCTCCCGTCCTCTTACGCAGCGGCGCCTTGTGCAGATGGCCGCAGAAGTCGCCAGGTACGAACATCTCCGGGCAGGCTAACACGGCAAAGAGAGCCCAGGCTTTCTACGTCTGAGCAAATGAAGTTCTCTCTGTCTCTCTCTCTCTCTCTCTCTCTGTCTCTCTCTCTCTCTCTCTCTCTCTCTCTCTCTCTTTCTTTCTCTGAAAATGGGAAAAGTGGGGCTTTGGCTTTAAATATAAGCAGTGTTGCACACTAGTTACGAGCGGTGTATTTTTTAGTAGATGAGAATTTGGTTGAGATGCGTTGAGTAGATGAGATGACTAGTTGAGAACCTTTAGTACATAGAAATTTCGTTCAGAAATCACGAATTCCTGCGTAAGTACCAAAGTCACGCTGGGTTGAGTGTCTTGAAAAGTTGAAACAAAATGAAATCAGGAAATAAAATTATGAATCTACTTGCAGGATTACAATATTGCCCTGCGCCAAACGCGTTCCGCTCGCTGTATCCAACTGACAGTTACCGCCCCTTTCTGTTGGAAGTATTGCACACAGCAAATTAGTGTTTTGTGTTGCGACTAGTAATACTATACTTTTCAGGAGGCTGCTGCAAAAACGTTTAGCAGTTGAGCTGTTCTACCAGCTGTAACATCTGTGTTGCAGAAAAAAATACCAAGAAAATGCGGAGTGCTCGTGAGAGCGTACCTTGCGATGACGGGCGAGCGTTCGCAGCAAGCGCTGTGGCTTTAGCAAAAAAAACTGACAATAACTACGAAGGGCAAGCAAATACGCAGCGCATGTGAGCGCGTGCATCATGAGATCACGGAGTCATCGGCTATCGCAGTGGCTTTAACGTTACGCGCTGCCTTTAAGCGCTATAGCCTGTAATGTTTGGCATGAGGAACACAATGATACCGATGCACATGGCGATTACTACTACCAGCACAGCGCAAAACAAGCACAGAAAACGTAAATAAACCATTTAGAAATTGTACAAATGCGTGGCAATGTGTTGTTCAGGGCTCGCGTATAAATAAATCCTGCAGTTTTGCTATACTTGAAGCCTTGCGTGACTTAGTGCAAGCTTCTCCAGTTAAGCTGGTGAGAGTCTACAGTGCTGGGGATTAGTTTGTATCCACCACTTGCGGTGCCGAAGACAACGACCCCTTCGAGGCAAATGACGACGATTACTACCTCCGCAACTATGCCAATAAACAATGGTACTGAAACAAATATTTTCCCGAAAATGCTCACCTGCAAAAGCTTCGCCATTGAAGAATTGCGCGCGAGTGCAAGCTTCCCTGAATTTTTTACTTGATGTTTTTTGTCCCTGGTCACATCCCTACCAAACATCATTCATACTGGTAGACCGGCATAAAAATGCTACGAACCACTACTCTTCTGACACAATTGACGACCGCACAAGTTACCATGTCTACCACCATCTACTTTCACAGTGTGATTTTAGTGATAGAAGAGTCGGAATATTTTATCTTTAGCACACTAAGAAGCGACGCGGACAGAGAATATGAGGACAAGCGATAACTGACAAATAATTTTTATTTAACTTTGGTGAAGTTTATACCACAAAAAACAATGGCCAACAGATATCCGAAAGATTCGGAATACACAATGCTACAAGACCAGCTTGGTGCCGTTCCACATGTCTGAGTTGCGGATACGAATCGTTCTGGTAAACAGTATAGCTGTTTAATTTCTTCGTTCCGCCGTGGAGCGTTACCGGGAAACTCAGTCCAATCCAGCGCATATCAGCGGCCCCGTTGTGAGGAGCGCCCGCCGTCGTCCAGGCTTGAATGAATTTTAATGTTGTTGGGGCAGCAGCCAGACAGGGTTATAATGCGCCAGACAGAGGGTAATAAATAAATTTGAACAGACTACCGTAAAACGCTCACGTAAAATGGCGTCACATGTAAAATCAAAGTTTCTGCAAAAGCTTGATTGCACTCAAAAATTTAAAAAGCTTTTCTACTGGAACCAGGGGTTTATCATCTAGTAGTAAAAGAGGGTGCAATCGTAAGTAAGATTTATAAAAGGCGGGAAAAATTTACGACACTTGTTTTCGTAACTGGGACACTCTATCAGTATATGCATTACTTTAAGGCGCATCCCACATTGCTCACATTCTGGAGGGTATTCTCCTAGGAAAAAGAAGTTGTGGGTCACGGGCGTGTGCCCAGTTCCTAAGCGAGACAACGCCACCTCTACAAATCTGTATGTCTGCAGCTCTGCCAGTCTCTCAGGTGTGGCTTCACAAGGCGGAACTTGTTTTAATTAAATTCTGTCCATTTGAACTACCAACTACCACTTTTTTCTTATTGATAATTTTTGTCTTCTTCAGTAATCCTGGTTGGGTAAACGAGTTTCAGTCACGTCGAAATGTTTTGTCTGGGCTGCGAGGACATCTGCCTTTTCATTGCCGTCCATTCCTACATGACTCGGTACCCAACAGAAAATCACGTGTATGTGATTTTCGCCACAGTCCATTAGTTGGTTGATTACTTGATCAACAAGCGGATTTTTTTCGGTTTTGCTTCCTGCAAACAGGACTGCTAGTTCGCTGAGAGCGTCGGAGAAGATGATTCACTGCGGTGTCCTTTCAGTGCACACCTTGTTTAAAACGAGCTGTGTGGCACGCAGTTTGGCAGTGAAGATAGAGCGTCGGTGTGAGCTCTTTGTATTCTTTTTAATAAGGCCCAATTTCAGCTGCTCCTGCATGCTTTTCTGTTTTAAAACCATCTGTGAAGCAGGTAGCACATCCATCATACCTGTACTGTAGATCTGAAACTCTTGCTACATTAGTTCTTTTGGAGTTTTGTTCTTACTGTAATTACGGAAGGAAGAGTCCTACTGTGGTTTACGATATTACCATGTAGCATAACCCATTCTGTGGTTGACGAACAAGGTATCATCAACATAAAAGTTGATTGATTGATTGATTGTGGGGTTTAACGCGCCGACGCAACGTAGGCGATGAGGCGCGCCGTAGTGGAGGGCTCCGGATTAATTTTGACCACCTGGGGATCTTTAACGTGCGCCGAAATCTCGTACACACGGGCGTTTTCGCTTTTCGCCTCCATCAGAAAAGCGGCCGCCGCGGCCGGGAATCGAACCCGCGACCTCGTGCTCAGCAGCGCAACGCCTTAGCCACTGAGCCACCGCGGCGGGTATCAACATAAAAGTCAAGAGCTTTATTACGAATGCCGTACCTGAAAGACGTGGTTGGAATAGTCCGGGGCTTGTTGGTAAAGAGAGCTTGAAAGCGAAATTACAAGAACAGCTGTCGACAAGGGTGAGTGGTGCAGGAATATATTCTCATTATGTACATGATTTCAAGCAGCATTCTCTGTTTGTTTAGCCATCATTGATGGGTTTCTGCGTTCAGGCTTTGTCTGGGAGATGTCCGGAACGCTTCTGTGCTTATTTTGAAGCCAATGGGGTGAATGGAGTCGAGATCTTTGAGAACAAGTTCGCGACCGCATCCCTAGATAAAACAGCAATAATCAAACTGAGAACGAATTAGACGGTTGTGCAGCCGCAACAGACAGGCACGATCGGAGCCCCAAGTTCTATAGGATAAATGTTTTAAAACATTCATTGATTTCAGATATTTTTCTTTTAGATTGTAAGCTATTTTTTAGATTTAGGCTTTTAAATTTTAACTTTTCGTGAATGTGCAACCAAACAATTTGAGCTCAGTTCGAGCAGGGATTTGGGGAAATTTAATGGGCAATAGAGGATCTAACACAATCCATCGGTGCTGGCTGAAAGGCACACAAACTGTTTTAGATGCGAAGCAGCTTATTGTAGCGCCTGTTCCCTCCGCCAATGCAGACCCCCACTGCGCATGCCTGGTAAGGCACAGCTGATGTTGAGTGTGACAGGATGCCCCTAGGAATTAGCCAACCAAAGAATCCGTCACGAGATAGCTACGCGTTCAACCACCGTCGTAATCTTCCAGTAGGGGAACTGCCTCCGGCAACGCCGGTATGAGTGCCACAGGCAACGCTGCCGGTAACGCCACCTGCAACGCCAGCGTCAACGCCAGTGTCAGCACCGCGGACAGCGCCGCAGAGAAGAGGGCACAATAAGAAGAACAAGAAGAAAAAGGAGCAGCACCTCCTCTTCCCGTGATTGTCCACCCGGAACATGAAGACGCCGACCTCATCCCGACCCAAGACTTGGTGTGCTTCATCAAACACGCAAGTCCGTGCGTGTCCGTGCGCAAGCGCCAGGACATCATGAAATAGGACGAACACTACAACTTGATGACGATGACAAACGCTGAACAATATGAGCTACTGCGCGAGAACATCCACCGGAACCGGAGGCCGTCATCACCTCCGTTACGGGTCTTCTTCACTGGACCGGCCGGTTGCGGCAAGACTTTTGTCCGCCGGCTAGCCATGGAGCTCTGCAACTGGTACAACACCGGCAACAACACCGCCTACAACGCGTTCGTCATTTGCGCGGGCACAGGAAAGGCGGCTGTGGCAGTGGCAGGAACCACGGTGCGCGGCTTTCAAGATCTCTGGGAAGACCACCAGCCCCAAAAAAGACGGAGGGCTCACCGCCAATGAGTTGAACACCTTCCGCGTGGCCTTCCACAACGTGAAATGCGTGATCATAGACGAGGTGGGCATGATGTCTGCGGACAACCTAAACGCAGTCGACTTGAGTTGACCCCATAGCTGCTTCACATACTACTCAGGGTTCCCCTCCAGGAACATGGTGAAATTTTTTTCTGCACAAAAGTTATATCGGTTTTCTTCAGCCCACTGCACTAGACAGTGTATGCCTATTTGCAGTTGCCTTCCGAAGGATACTAAGTTGCACGAAGAAAATCTTTTTGAACATCACTGGAATAAAGCGAATATATCACAGATTTCGGTATTACCTGTGCAACTGAGTTTAATTCGATTAGGAAAAGGTAACACTGAGGGCACCTCCATAAGCTAAACCGTTTTTCTGAGTGTACATATCCGGTAGTGCCGTTCGAAACTTAACTCGGGAAGAGCGATAGCAAATGTAACGACTCAGCATCCCAAGCAATCTACATTTTACACCATATCTCTGCAGATCTACCATTATACCATGTTTTCATACGGTGTCATGAGCCTTGTACAAGTCGAAAACATTGCATATAGAGTGCTGCCGTTGTACAAAACTCCCTAATTTTAGTTTCTAAGCAGGAAATGTGGATAGCTGTTTAGGGCCTTGCACGCAAACCAAACTGAAGGGCATCAACAACGTGATTTTCTTCCAGGAATTGCTGAGCCTCTCGTTATTCATACGTTCAAAACATTTTTTTTGAGGCAGCGTGTCAAGGCAGTTGGCCTGTAGCTCTTTGGTTCATTATACGGTCTTTAACTTGTTTCAGCCGCGGGAGCATTATGGTTTCCTGCCACGCTACTTGAAAGTAGGCTCCTAACCATATTTTATTCAAGAAGTGTATTATGACTTTTAATGTTCAAGGGGTCAAATGTCTCACAATTACGTTATGAATTCGGTCCGGTCCCGCAGCCGGACTTTCTCCCTGGGCAATCATTAAGAGTAGTTCAGCCATAATAATAGGCGCATTATATGCATCTTCATCACTTATTTTACATTATGTATTTTTTCAGCACGTTCTTTATACCTGAGGAATGATTCAGAGTACTGGGATAAACTGGACACTTTGGCAAAATGATCAGCTGGATTGTTTTCCTGCTCAGTAAGGCGTATATTACTATCAAAAAGTGGCCCGGTAAATGCACTGTAAGGGCACTCTATTTCCTGACCCAATCCCACGCAGTTTTTGCATTAATACAATTACTTATAGAACATCAATAGTCCTGCATTGAATCCTTTCTTATTGCTGTATCATATCGCCTGCCTATACTGTGAGCAGCTTCAAATTTACTAGACATTCGGCATAAGGGTAGCGCATGAAATGGGACCATGTGCCGTTTTGCTTCCTACGGGTCTACCTGCAATCACAGTTCCACTTCGGCTTTGACCTTCTGAAGAGTTTGCAGAGGACTCAAGAATATACATTTTTGCAGTGTCCAAGAGCCGTGAAGTTACTGTGCTCAAGTCCTGTATTTCATGCAATTCAATTTGACATGCCTGTTCAGAGGCTAGTTCATCATCATGATCGCATCATCATCAGCCTACCTACGCCCACTGCAGGGGGACGGACTTTCCCATTATTCTCAATTACCCCGGTCCTGTGTGAACCGCAACCAATTTATTCCTGCAAACTTCTTGGGCTCATCTGCCCATTTACATTTCGGCCGCCCCCTTCAACGCTTGCCTTCTCTACAGATCACCTCTGTTACCCTTAATGACCACCGGTTATCTTGCCTTGGCATTACATGCCTTGCCCACGTCCATTTCTTCTTATTAATTTTTAATAATATGTCCTTAACACGCGTTTGTTCCCTAACCCACTCCGCTATCTTCTTGTCCCTTAATGTTACACCTATCATGTTCCGCTCCATTTGAAGCTGAGTCGTTCGCAATTTAAGTTGAACCTTCTTAGTGAGCCTCCAAGTTTATGCCACGTAGGTGAGATCTGCTAAGATGCAGCTCTCATACACTTTCTTCTTCAGGGACAATAATAGGCTGCTATTCGTTATCTGAGAATGTCTGCCGTATTCACTTCACCCCATTCTTATCGTTCTAGTTACCTCTGCCTCATGGTTGGGATCCAAGGTCACAACTTGGCCTAAGTCGATATATTCGCTTACCATTTCCACTGCCTCGCCACCTACCTTAAACCGCTGTACCATATTGAGGTTATTGATCATTACATTGCTTTTCTGCATATTAATTTTCAGGCCCATGGTTCTACTCTGTCCAGTGCGGAAGGCACGCTTTGCAATTCGTCCCCCGAATTACTTAGCAAGGCAACGTCATCAGCAAATCTGAGGTTACTGAGCTTCGTCCATTAACCCTTACTCCCACCTGTTCCCAATCCAACGTTCTGAATACTTCTTGTAAACATGCTGTGAACAACATTGGAGAGATTGTGTCTCCTTGTCTGACGCCCTTCCTTATAGGTATTTTAGTGCTCTCGTTATGGTGGATGATGGTAGCTGTGGACCCATTGTAGATATCCTCTAGTATTCGTACATAATGCTCATCTACCCTCTGGTTTCGTAATGCCTGAATGCCTGCTGAGGTTTCGACCGAATCAAATGCTACCATAATCTATGAAGGCTATATATAGTGGTTCAGTATATTCAGCGCCCGTCTCTATCACCTGATTGATCGTGTTATTATGGTCCATTGTTGAAAAGTCTTTACGAAACCCTGCTTGTTCTTTAGGTTGACTGAAATCTAAGGCAGCAGAAATTCTCTTAGCGATTACCTTGGTAAGTACCTTGTAGACGACTGACAGTAATCTGATCGGCCTGTAATTTCTCAAGGCCTTCATGTCACCTTTCTGATGGAATTAGGATGATGTTCGCGTTCTTTCAAGATTCTGGTATACTTGCGGTCATTCGGCATTGGGGGTACAGGTTTCGCATTTTTTCAAGTACAATTTCTTCGCCATCCTTCAAGAGGTCTGCTAATATCTGATCCTGACCAGGTGCTTTGCCTACTTTCATTTCTTTTAAAGCCCTACTTACTTCTTCGGTCGTTACTGGTGGGATGGCTATCTCCTCTGAACTAATTTCTCGTTCGGCATTATCCTAGATGTCTCGGCTACTGTACAGATCCCTATAGAACTCGGCTACAGTGACTATTTTATCCCTATTTGTCATGACATTGCGTTACTTGTCTTTAGCTGCATACATCTGATTTTTCAAACGCCAAGACGCCTCTTCACTGCTTTCAGGCTACCTCCGTTATTTACAGCGTATTCGATCCTCTCCATAACTTACTTCCGTATGTCACTTGTCTTATGGTTATTGACTAACTTCGAAAGCTCCGCTAGTTCTATTCTGTCAGCTGGGGTGGTGTTTTTATGGTTTTCCGTTTCCTAATTAGATATTTCGTCTCCTGGAAAAGTTTACCATTATTCTGTTTGGTCATGGTGCCCCCGACTTCTACTTCACACACCGTGATAATGCGTGTAAGGTTGTCGGTGGCTTCTGTGTCGTAAATTCAGCTTCCTCGGTGAGAGCTGAATATTGGTTCTACCGCGCGATCCTGAATTATTGTTCTTCACGTCTTACTGTTACCTGATTAATCGGCTTCTTCTGTACTAGCTTGTTACGGTCCCTCCTCAAATCTAGCCTAATTGGAGATCTTACCATAAGGTGGTCACTACACCTTACCCTTACGAACATTTCCGCATCCTTGACGATGCCAGGGTTATCGCAGAATATGAAGTCGATTTCATTTTTATGCTACACATTCAGGCTCCTCCGCGTTCACTTCCGGCTTTCCCGTTTGCGGACGAAGGAATTCATGATGCGTAGGTTATTCCATTCTGCGACCTCGACTAGTAGGTCCACCCTGTTATTTCTGCAGCCCAGACCATAGGTCCCAACTCCCTTGTCTCCAGCCAGATTCTTGCCTACTTTAGCATTGAAGTCCCCCATAAATATGGTATAATGTGTTGTTACTTCAGCCATTGCCGATTTCACATCTTCATAGAAGCGTTCCACTACCTGGTCGTCGTGGCTGGATGTGGGTGCGTAGCTCTGTACCACCTTGCGTTTGTACCTCTTATTGAGCCTAAGAGTAGCCGGGACATCCAGGATAATGCTGAACGAGAAAGTAGTTCAGAGGAGATAGACATCCCACCAGTAACGACAGAAGTAAGGAAGGCTTTGAAAAAAATGAATGGGGGCTTAGCACCTGGTGAGGATCACATAACAGCAGAATGCAATAATATAGACATGTTTGCAACGAATACACTTCTTATTCATGATCTTTTTTGCCCCACGGTGTTATTTAGGCATCGACACTGTACGAGCGACCACAGCTAAAGGTTCCTCTCCCTCCATCTCCCACGGTTCTGCGCCGCACGCTGCCCCAAGGCCTTCCATTGTGGCGCTCGTTTATCGCTGCGGCGGCGGCCTCCTCGCCGTTCCCTGCCAGGTGTCGAACCGGGTTTTCGCACGTCTCCGTTCCCTCTTCGTTTATCTCTTCCTTACGTTTATCTTCCGCCTTCGTTTATCTCTTGCCGGTCGCTCCAGCGGCGGGCGACACGGGCCCTGCGCACGTCTCAATTTCCTCCTCGCCTATCTCTCAGCAAAAGGGTTGCAAGCTGGGCTAGTTGGAAAACCATATTCTTGGATGAACCCAGCGCCAACCTAATCAAATACAAAGGAAGTGGAACACAAGTTGTATCAACGTGCGTTTGAGAGAACATGAGTTTCCATAAAGGGCCCCCATCATCCCATCTTTCTCCGCATCGTACTAAGTGCAGTGATGTAAGCCTAATCTTCCTGCCACTGACATTTTTAGGCCCCAAAAACCAATGCCCTGAAAACTTATGGAAGCGTTCCACATACCAGAAAGAGGAAACAAGTGCGTCAGCCATGCTAGCGTGTGTCTTCATCCCTAAGAGATTGGTTATCTCCATGGGCCTTGACTGTAGCCGGTGTCTCTGAAGTTGCCTTATCACCGTGCTTTTGTAAGCTTTTTTTCTCATGCGCAGAGGCTTTTATTGTTTCGGGTTAACTATTTATATTCGCCTTTCTTGATATTGCCACGAACACAAAGATGACGTGGCTGTGTTGAACGAAAAACAAGTGTATTGGAGCGAACTTGGGCTCCCCTACAACTCACAAAATACACAGGCGGCAAAGCAGCAGTCCACAGAACAACGTGCATATGCAGGCGTCGGCGAACCGAATTCCCCGCCGTCTACTCGGCTGGAAGTTATTTTCCGACGCGTGTGTTACATCTAGAACACTATATATAAACCAAGGCTACCGCGGGCTAGTGGCGCTAGGGCGAAACATTCTCCCTGTCAAAAGAGAAAATTTGAGCGGCATAAGAAATAATTAACGGAACATGCACTTCAATCAGGGCACCGATAACACAACCAGGCGCAGCCGGACGATAAAAGCGAAACATAAATGAACCAATCCAATGCATCGTTCTCGGAAATAGTAAACTTTGGTTTTAATACCAGCGGCTGTTCTTGTGTTCCACTTCCTTTGTCTTTGCTTAAGTTCTCGCTTGTTTGATTCAAAAATAAGCCTGTTGACAATTCAAACCATGTTGACAATTCAAGCTAAAAACTCAAACAACACCACCAACCACAAAATACAAGGCGAAAACGTGGTTTTTAGAAGTTCGTGGGTAACTGCACGTGCCACACATATACAAAAACAAAAACACACTATTTAAGTATGAAAGTAGAAAGATAATTGTACCAGTAACTTTCGATGGAACCAATCGAGGTGAGTTTCCGATGCTATGTTATCAGCAATATCATTCCATAACCTGATTGCACTACGCAATGCGAATGTGTTAAAAGGCTTTCTTTCCCCATAGATTCGCGAGAAACTAAATCGGTTGTACAATCTAGTTGATAAGTAGGGGGATCGTAAAATGGGCAGCCTAGTTATTTTACTGGTATGTTGGTATATGTGAAAGAGGCGTAAGGCAGCGATGTTGCGGCGAGTGACTAAGGGTTGAACTGAATGATCCTTTTTTAAGTTTCGTTACACTGAGCCTAATTGTAATTGCGAGTAATGAAACGAACAGCCCTGTTTTGAATTGCTTCGACCATATTAATAAAGCAGTTGGGAGGAAGTGACCAGACTGCAGAGGCAAATTCAAGTTGGGGGCGGACAAATGTTTCGTAGGCTAATTTGCGGATGTTAAACAAAGTGTAATGTACGTTACGGTGTAGGCATCCTAATGATCTTGAAGCACTGGCGCAAATGTTAGTGATGTGAGGCCAATGAAATGTTATATCTAAGATGAACTACAAGGTATGCGGTCATTTGCCATGCATCACACCCTTTGATAACTATTTCAAGAATTTTCTGTGAGAAATAATGACCATTAACGTTTTAATAGGTTCGTATAATATGCAATAATCGGCAAATGTTCGTATGCAGGTTGTTAGGCCCTTAGCCAAGTTAATATAGATGAGAAACAGAAGTGGAGCAATTACGCTGCCCTACGGCACCCCAGAGGTTACAAAAGACACAGGTGACGAGTCGTTCTTGATGAGAGGGAATTGTTTACGGAGTGATAGAAAATTTCAAATGCTGATAGGGTTAGCGAATTATTGCATAGTAGATAATTTGTAAACTAGGCGGCAATGAGGTACGCGGTACAAAGCATTGGAAAGCTATAAAAAATGCAAGCTCTCTGAAGATTTTTACAGTATTTAGTGTGAAGGTCAGTTGTGAATTCAAGTAATTGCGTTTCGCATGACCAACCCTTCCTGAACCAATGCTGATCGGCAGAAAAGAAATGGTTTGATTCAAGGTGGTTGAATATATGGAAGGCGATGATGTGCTCCAGACGTTTACAACAAATGGATGTAAGTGAAATGGGGCGGTAGTTGTGGGGCAGATGCTTGTTTAAATATTTAAAATAGGTATAACCTTGGCAATTTTCTCGTCATGTGGTTATTTACCAGACACAAATGATTGTTGAAAATCAGGCACAATATTTTAATTGAAATGGGGACAGTATTTTTCAGTATTTTTGAAATATCAGCAACTCCGGCTGAGCTGGATACCTTCAATTTATTTATGAGGCATGTAATATCTTCGATGGTGATATCGATGGGCTGCATATATTGGTATTCATATTCTGGTACGTCAGGAGGAAAAGATTGATCTTCCTGAGTGAATATGGAAGTGAAAAAGGTATTAAAAGCACATCAGTATTGACTGTTTAAAGGAGGTTTGTGGGTATTATCATATAGCATTATACGGTTTGTGTCACGATGACGATATATCTCCCTAGAGAACTTTTTTTGATTAGTTTTCGAAGAGAACCCAGCTCTCTTGAAAAATACTTAAATTTGGCATAGCGATGCCGTACCCGAAGTGGAAGGGTTATGAAGGCCTTTTGTGTCCCTCGAGTTTGAAGCGGAGCGTAGTTGTCGACATTCTAGGTTGCCGGATTTGTGGGCTCGCGTATCCCAATTTGGCGCTAGGGGCACGAAACAGGCCAGTTTAAAAGCTCGTCCTTCCGAAACCGCTCGCACGCGCCGGGAAGAGAAGCACAGATAATCAAGGTCACTTTAGCCTGCAACAACAACGAAGGTAAGCCGAGCATATTCGCTGCGATGCCGTGCCCGAAGTGGGAGTGTTCTGAAGGCCTTTTGTATTCCTCCGGTTGCAAGCGGAGCGTAGTCGTGGACATTTCATGTTGCCGGATAAGTGGGCTGGCCGTATCTAAATTCCGCGCCAGGGGCACCGAAGCAGGCCAGTTTAAAAGCTCGTCCTTCCGAAACCGCTCGTACGCGCCAGGAAGAGGAGCGCAGATATCAAGGTCACTGTTTCCTGCAACAACAACGAAGATGATCCGAGGATATTCGCTGCGATGCCCTGCCCGAAGTGGAAGAGTTATGAAGGCCTTTTGTATCCCTCTGGTTGGAGGCGGAACGTAGTCGTGGATATTCCAGGTTGCCAGCTTAGTCGGCTCGCCGTATCTAAGTTCGGCGCCAGGGGCACCGAAGCAGGTCAGTTGAAAACCTCGTCCTTCCGAAACCGCTCGAACGCGCTGGGAAGAGAAGGGCAGATAATCCAGGTTACTGTAGCCTGAAACAGGGAAGGTCAGCTGAGCATACTCGCGGCGATGCCGTGCCCGAAGTGGAAGGGTTCTGAAGGCCTTTTGTATCCTCGGGGTTGCAAGCGGAGCGTAGTCGTTGAAGTTACAGGTTGCCATTATAGTGGGCTCGCCGTATCTGAATTCGGTGCCAGGGACACCGAAGCCGGCCAGTTGAAAAGCTCGTCGTTCCGAAACTGCTCGTAAGTGCCGGGGAAGAGAAGCTCAGATTATCCAGGTCACTATAGCTTGCAAAAACCGGGAAGGTGAGCCGTGCATATTCGCTGTGGGGCCATGCCCCATTTCACCCTAGTTAAATCAAATTCAGTTGAAAAGTAGTCTTTTTCCTTCTCTTTTTTATCTCTCTTCTTTTTTCATGCGCTGAAGCTAGAACTATACAACACCACCTAGCCCGAACCCAAGCCCTTCTTCAGAAAAATCCGCTCCACGAATACAGAGGTGAGTGACATGGGCTGTAATGAAAACAAACTCACGATGAACATATATGTCTTTCACAGCTCGCTCTTAATATAGGTGTAGGCGTAATGCCAGAAGATGGGAATTTAGGGAAAGGAAGTTTATGTGAACACTTCGTATCCTGCTTAGCTGAACGTAGAAGACATGCTTGCACTCGAGTGGAGAACATACCGAATCTTGTGTCTAAAAGGTGGTGTACGCCCACGTTTCAACATATACAGTAGTATTATAAGTGAGTCATGCCTCCCTTGTGCGTCGGTTTAGACCGTCATCACTGTATTCACCTCTTCGCTTGAGTAACGGCACCTATACCGAAATCGTGCCATGTAGAGTAAATCGGAAGTTGGAGGTATTAACAAAACCGGTACATTTCTGCATGCTTATGTGGTGAGGGCACGCCTTTCCATGGAGGCCTACCATTCGGTGAAGTATCGAACCAAATCCCTTCCAATAAGCGTTTTACACCCTTATTGCCCAAGAAGGTGCAGCATAAATGCAATAACGGAGCTCCAAAGATATGGCGACCTTTTTCGTATGTACCGACACCCTAAATTGCCGCTTTAGACGCTTTTTGTGTGTTAAAAAATGTATTGGCCGCCTGCAGCACCCTCGGTTTTCTGTAGGGCGTTAGAAGAATGTGAAATAGGTGTTCACTTGCAAAATAAAATGGGGAGCTTGGGGTAGACCAAGCTTCATCCGGTGTTGCGAAGTTTTGCTGGGTTTGAAAGGCTTAATTAAGATGTGTTATATTTTGCCATGCTCGTGCTTAACTCAGCTATGTACTGATGGGTGAGGCCACGTTTTACCGGATTTTTTAAGGATGTTTCAGTGTTTGCCTCACACTCACTGCGGATCCCGGAAAGAAACACGCTAGGTCGACCCCCAGCTTCGTTGTTTCTCCAGCCTTGCACAACTTGCGCAAAATGAGAATTTTTTTTGTTCTAAAATGTCTATCACTTTTAAAACAATATACTAAGAGGTGCACATGCATGCCCCCTTTGTGCTCCTACTCTAGCAGTCACAAAAATTGCATTCAGTGTTATAATACCCCATCAGCGTAATTCACTCCCTACATGCGATGCAGTTTTCTTGGTACTTCTTTCCTAACGAGGCCCAATTAAGCTAAAATGTAAACGACTCCACTGGAAATAAATTATGCTGATTCATATTGTTTTAACCATCGTGAGCTACAAAAACTTCCTCCTCTCGTAAAAAATATTCAAGTCCACCCGTTTACACGGGTAAAACATAGCTAAAAAGTTGGAGGATTTTTATACCCTTTTTCTTACCTTCCAACGCCCTAATCTGTAGCTTGCACGCATGTGGCAAAAAGGGTGCTGAAATAACACCGTTCTTAATTGGTGTCAAAGGGTGTGAAATTCGCGTTTGGTATTTCCTAAAATTTTATGAATTAGTGAACATAACCATCTAACGATCAAAAATATTTTCGAAATCCGCACGCTGTCTTGTATGTGCTCCCATTAAATCTCATTTATGCGACAAGTCCCCTCACTCTACAGGAGACCTTCCTCTGCAGGCTATAAAAGCAAAAAGTGCAGTTGTACTTTTCAGTAAGTTTGTGGACACAGAAAACTCACATCGGTGTAACAAAACATGTAATTGACTTTATTTTAGGCGACCACCGAGGTATTGTGCGAGACGCAGATGTGCTGAATAAGATTCAGAGCAGCGATTATGGGTTGTTAGATGCAAGTTAAGGCTGAGTCTCAAAATAGAAAAGCGGAAAAACGTAAAAACTCAGAAACCCCGCGTGCAGTCAGTCCGGGCCAGATCGGTGGAGTTTGAGGTAACTCTTCAAAACAACTTCGTGGTTCTATAGGAGCAGAATGACGTCAGTGTAGACAGGCTAAATGACAACCCAACATCGTTAATCCACGAATAAGCATCAGATGTGGCAGAAGCAATATGTAGGGCACAAACTGAAAAGTTAAGAAAACTAGGGCAATAATTGCCAAACGTGCGAACATGAAAGTGTCGAGTACGGCGGATCAGATTAAAATAGCCGAGCTGTCGATACTGGTTAACAGAAGGAAAGCAAACGACATTCGTGCAAATACTATGGCAGGGATCGAGGAAACGCTGGAAATAGAGGAAGCTTGAATGGAACTAAGAGAAAGCTAGCCATCGGCAAAGACTGGATGTACACACTCAGAGACGAGCACCGTAACATTTCGCACAACTTGGACGAGATCTCAAAGGTAGCCCAACAATTCTACACCAGGCTGAACGCCAGACAATTTAGACCCGGGGAAAAAAGTAAGAGTACAAGCTCAACTTGCGATGTCCCACTGTAACTAAAGGGGAGGTAGGAAAAGCGCTCAAAGGCTCAATAGAGAAAAGGCTGCAGGTGTCGACCGCATAACGGTGGATCATTGGAAGGAGGGAGAAGATATTGTACTAGAAAAGCTTGCTTAACTATTTTCGGAATGCTTCACTGCTCAAAATATTCCCATAGCCTCGAAAAACGACAACATTATTCTCATTCATAGGAACGGAAATCGCAAGGAGCTCAAGAATTACTGACCGATCAGCCTGCTCTTAGTTGCTTACAAGCTCTTTGCGAAAGTTAGAGTTAGCCGCATAAGTGACAGCCTGGATTTCAAACAACGCAGAGTTCAGGTTGGGTTTAGGAAAAGGTGCTCAACCGTAGATCACATCCTTGTTGTCAATTAAGTAACAGATCAACACGCAGAATACCCTAAACCTCTTTACATGACATTTTTACTCTAAGGGAAAGCGTTTTTTTTTCCTACTCACCGCAGCTGTGCTAGAAGCACTAAAAGGCCAGGCCCTCTAGGAGACCTACATAAGAATTCTAGAACATATATATAATTAATGCACGCGCCGGATAACCCTCCACAAGAAAAGCCATCAATTCCCTATCCGAAAGGTAGCAAGACAAAGTTGCACCATCTCGCCAAACCAATTGACAGCATGTCTTGAAAGGTGTTTAGAAAGCTTGAGTAGGAAAACAGGATTAAGGATAAACGGTGAATACTTGCCCGATTTGTGGTTTAGTAATTCTGAGTGAGACTGAAGAACGCATGCAAACAATTCTTGCGGAACTACAGTCAGAAACCACGCCTGGGAGCCGGAAATAAATCTGAATAAATCTAAAGTAATGACAAATAAGTATGCCAAAAACGTAAGCTGAAGGGGACCTTCAGCTTTGGAAACTAAACGCTACAAGAACGCCAACCACCAGAACGAAATCCGGCGCATAGTAGGTATAGGTTGGAGAACGCTCGGCAAGCACTCCCAGATAATAAAAAGTAAGCTACCACTGTCATTTAAGAGAAAAACTACAACCAGGGCAAACTGCCGGTTGTGACATACGGAGCTGAAATTTGGCTCCTTACTACACAAATAGAAAGCAAACTTAGGTCGGGTCTGCGGGCCATTGACAGAATAATGCTAGGATTAACACTCAGGGACAGGAAGCGAGCTACCTGGATAAGGGAACAAACTAGAGTAAAAGATATCATAGTTCAAATAAAGAGAAAGAAGAGGACTTGGGCTGTCACGTAGCGAGACGACCCGACAGCCGGTTCACAATTAGGGTAACAGAATGCATACCAAGAGATGGGTCTAGAGGAAGGCGAAGGTTATTAATCCGGTGGGGGGATGGAATAAAATATTGGGGGTAAACTGTGGACTCGAGCAGCGCAGGACAGGAGCGGTTAGAGGTCAAATGCAGAGGCCTTCATCCTGTAGTGTACGTGATTGGGCTGAAGGTGATGATGCTGTACTCGCTCTTGTCATGCATCCCGTGGATTTTCTTGCTCGGTTCATTTGTAATGGAAGTGTGACTTGTGGATGTTCAATGCCTCTGTATGTCATACTGTCCGCTCAGCCGATCCACATTGCCACGTGTAGACGCGTTGCCCGCACTTTTATTCTAGAGTGGTAAGCAACCTCACACCCTCATTTTTGGGTGTTCACAAGCACACTATTTTTTATGCTTACGCCCTTTTGAAGCCAAATTACCTTTGAAAGTGCGTGCCATGGAAGATTTTACACACTTTTCGGCCAACAGGGTAGTAAAAACGTCTAGCGGGCTTGCTTCAAGACGACGCCCTCCGCATCTCATTACGTAAAAAAATACTTAGGAAACAGAGCAAATACCAAAACGGCAAAATTCTTTGAAGTTAAAGTGCGTGCTAAGCTACTGAGAGAATGCTCAGATTTTTCTTCTTCCTAGGAGTCTTAATATAGTTTTCTTTCCAGTGCTGTTGTGGAATAGATTGAAGGTTGTTTGTAGCAATGCATTTTTGATGCGCAACAGTTGTGGCTGACGAGTACAATATTGTTGGAATCATCGACTAAATTTCTTCCGCTAACGTTTGTAAAACTCGGGAAAGTTTTCCCCTAACGTTTGTCAAAGAACCACAGAACCACTATACATACTATAATACAGGGTGTTCAGAATGCGAAATATGTAACTTTATTCTACTCTTGTATTTCTCTAAAAACCGTTGGATTCTTTTCCGCTTTTCGTAACGATACACGTCTTTTACGAACAGGGGAACGCTACCTGTCTTTGATACATACCTGTAAATTACAAAATTGTTCTTTTTACTCCTGCTAATTTTTTTAGGCTGACGCACAGCCCCGAGCGTAACTTGAAAGAAATATTAGGAATCAGAAGTTTTCCTTGGGACTTTAGCCAGCCGACTGCCTAATGAGTGAACACTGAGCAATTTCTTGCAAAAACTTTATCGTCAAAGCAACAACTGTGACGAAGATATCGGTAATGACGTCCTGTTCCACAAATAATTTTGGTAGATACTTACTAGACACTGGCTTCCTTCATGGGGCTTTTCGTCCTCTTTACCCTGGTCACAGCTGCAGTTTGTAAATGCTTGGCCCTGCAACAGATTTAGTCCTGTAGTGTTTTTTCGCGTTTATCTGATTGCCTTTCCGTCGAAGCGATGATAAATTATTTCATTGCCTTTTCGGGGTCATTGAGAGTAAGTCTGTCTAGCAAGGCTTCCTTACTAAACATATGTTGAACGCTGCTTCGAGAAATTAAAACTAGGCTGAAGAAAGCATTTATTCGTGTTTCAGAACTAGCAAGAGATGCTCCAAACGGTAATATGCGACACGCTGTTTGTTACCTAAGATATTGGGCTAATTTTTTTTACTACTGCCTATAAAACCCATTTAAGGACAATCCCCTGACAAAAAATCGTGTTAAGCGAAGGTCTGTTTTACATTTGTAATTGGCGTTGTTTCGAATGTTTAGTGCGTCTCATAATTGTTTAAGGGCCGAATAAGGGGCGAGGAGCGCGTGCCTTCAAGACGTAATTCGTGCAGACAAAATTTATAGAAAACACGAAGGCACCTTCTCCAAGTGCCAACGTGTTGTGTGGCTTTCTATTTTGACGGGACAGGCTATCGAGGGCATCCGTACAATGATTACTTTTTCGCTGCCGTTGTTACGTTACTACCAATCGTTTCTGGTGCACGTACAACCGCTCTTCGTTCACGTAGACATGTATACTAGGTTTAGAGAATGAAAAGCCGTAACAATCAATACTTTAAATGTTTGTCTGTTTGTCGCCGTTGAACATGATGACTACGTGAACCTTCTTTACTTTGCGATTCGCCCTTCCGTTGTCCGAAAACAGCTTTCAGGGCGGCCTGTTGTCTCACTCCGTTTTCCGCGAAATACATTGCGAAGCCTTGTAATTCGCTGAACATAACTAACGCATTACTCGCCACAGCTGGCAACAAAAGTACCGTCGGAAGCTGGCTAGCTCCACAGCTTGTTTAACATATTGTCATTAGTGCAGGTTACAGCAAAAACGTGAAAACATTATCGTTGGCAGTAAACGTGGGTACGTGGCAGTGTAACTTTTCCGTCGACTGCAAGCGTGGTACGTTTACATCATGGTGTCCCGATTGACTGCGACGCGTCATGTGGCAGTGAATTGTGGATGTTGCAAAGACATGATTCCAGTGCTTATGCTCCACGCGGCCATCATTCTTAGATTGCCCTTTTCAGATGGAGGGGAAAAGTGAAGCCGCCCGGCATTTAGATTTCGGCACGCGTAAGCAAGCACCTCCAAATGGTTGAAATTATTCCGGAGCATTAGAGAAACAAATCATGCCTCGTACCCCAAGCACAGATTAAACACCATAATTTTAATACAGTTGAAAATGTTTATAAATTAAAAACAACTAAGGCTTGGGTTGAGACCCTTTTACCATTTACAAATCGCTCCGGTTGAAGTTATCAACAATGCCAGTTTAGAAAATCTGTATGTCACGAACCAAAATTATCTCTAAAACTTTACAAATATCCTCTGATTCTGCGGTACCCGCCTTGGTGTCTGAGTGGCAAGTCGCTGTGCTGCTGAGCCCAAGGTCGCAGGTTTCGTTGTTGGCCGCGGCGGCCGCCTTTCTGATGGATGCGAAGAGCGTAACGCCCGTGTGTGCGAGATTTAGGAGCACGTAAACATCCTCAGGTGGTCAGAATTAATCCGGAGCCCTCCAATGGGGCACGCCTCGTGACCTCCACTTGCGTCGGCACGTTAAACCACATAATCAATCAATCAACTATTCCGCTATTTAATATTGGCGCCAAACCTAAAGGAACCTGGTCTGATATGTTGGTGTTGACAATTCGGCGAACTCTCAGAAATTCTTGGGCTTATTTTGCCATTGTTCAGTGTATGCCTACATATTGAGTGATATTGCTAGGCAGATATATACTAAATGATGGGAAATAACTGTTTTTGGTTACCTGCTTCGGTTTCGAGAGTGTAAAGGTATCAGTTTTCAAATTGGGAACATATTTTGCTATATCTGTGTAAACTTCTGACCCAAAAACAAAGGTATAACTTACAGGCCTAAAAAACGCTAAAAAATGGTGCAACATGCCGAAGTCAGCTTTATAAATTTTAGCCCCATTTTGCATAAAAACGAAACAAATTCGCGCAGCTTTACTGGCTGCACAATCTGTGACTCTCAGAAACATTTTTATTACCCTAACATAGTCAGAAATTATGTTTTCAAATATCCTTTAATAATTTTTGAACATCTGTTATACTACTCCTAAAAAAGTCTGAACATCGCTTTAATGGCGCAAGAATTTGCTTGGCTTAACCATATTATCAGTTGTAGATTTTATTTTCCGTGATTGTCATTCACTGAGTTGCGGTGAAGCTGATCGAGGAATTCGGAGGACGGTGCTGTAAATGTCAACAACCTTTATTTTATGGGAATATTTTATGGGAATAATATTTTATGGGAATAAAAAGACGCAATTTTCACCGAGCAATTGGCATAGTAACTACTTGTAGGGCAACCTTTTCGGAACAAAATATTTGATAATGCCGCGAACCATACATTGGGTTTGTTTATTTGTGTTTTGCTTTTACCGCCCGGCTGCGCCGGTCTGTGTTATCTCTGCGCCAAGGGAAGCGCGTGTTCCATTCTTTCTTTCTGTGCCGCATGTGTTATCTGTTGTGATAGGGAGAGCATTCCGATCTAACGTGAACAGCCCAGAATAATCTTCTTGGATCTACTATGTTCTCGATGCGAATCGACGTTTCGAGAACCACGCGCGCCAAAAGATAAAAAGCCTGCAGTGCGGTCGCCGGGGCATTCGATTCGACGACACTCGCTTGTGCAAGTCACTTTGTTGACCGCTGCTTCGCCGCCTCTGTATTCTTTTGAGTTGTTAGGGGAGCACAAGTTCGCTCCAATAAACGTGTTTCTCATTTAAGACAACTGCATCGTCCTTGTCTTCGTGACAATATTATTGTAGAATATAAGCAAGAGGGCAAATGAGTGCTTTGTTACAAATGCAATGTAAGAAATGTCGGCAATATAGGGCCTCCAAAGTTTTTACTCTTACAGAGTTTGAAGTTCACCGTTCGATACTGACCAAAGCAAACGGCATACATTGACCCTGATATCTTTAAATGAAGGCTAGGTACTTACAACTTTGGCGCAGGCAGAAGTCAACTGTCGTCCGTCGGCTTCTCGGACTTGGTAAATACAAATGCCTATGCACAATAAGGTTATTTTGTGAGCTTTTGAAAAATGTTATGCTGATACAAGAAAACACAAATACGGATTCGAAAACTACGTCCCTACCGCAAATATAGTAATGCATTAATACGAAAAGAAATATTGGCGGCTTATTTTGTACAGCTGCGATAAATTTTTATGTGATTTAGAGATTGTTTCCGAAGGTGCTTTAATGCTCATATTTTCAATTTTACCCAGAACAGGTATTGTACGTTTTGAATCATATCAATATGTAAGCAACCGAGAAGATTTCGACTGCTTTGTTTGCATGCGCTAATTCTCGCCTTTGCACGCAGAGCTGATGATTGTTCCCCAGCGCCGCAAAGCAGTCCCGGCAGCTCCAGCGACTAAGACAAGCAATGTACAAAACGTTCGCACACCTGTAAGACGTGGTTTCTGGTTGGACTGTATACAATAGCTGGGGAGACATCATGACAATATCACTAATTATACGGAAGGGCGATACAGGCATTCCTGCATGGTCTTACGGGCGTCCCCGGAGGTTAGGCAGGAGGCGGTGATTGAAGTCCCCATGGCACCAGCTTTTGGAACTGAATTGAGCGAGACTCAAGGCCAGCATTTCCAAATCATTCTAGGGGCCGCATAGTGTTCGAGGTCCTCAAAATCGCATGGGCGCTTTTAATGGCTATCGGGTTCGAAAAGTCTAAATTGAATGGTCGCTGGCTCACTCTCGCTTCCTGTACAATAATGGTCACAACGAAGAAACTGTATTTTACCCAAGCTGAGAGAGGGAAGGGAAAAGGGAGTCCCCCAGCGCCCTTCCCGTCAGACGGTTACCAGGAACCCGTTAGCCCTAGTTGCATTTTGAGTCAGTTAGGGAAGGCGGCGCTGATTTTCGGGTCGGAGCTTACGCTACCTCTAGTTGTCCAAAAACCCTTATTGTTATTCTGTGTAATCGGTGGTGTGGTTTTTTCTGAGAGGCCCTTGCGATATAATACATCTCAGCTCTCTTTGAGAACACCATCTGCACTGCAATTTGTTTGGGTCTGGATACAGGTGCACAAAGCAACGGGTTACGACAAGAGGAATTCCAAAGTGGCTTTGCCACATAATGCCACAGATTGAGGGAAGGATTTCTCCGAATATTTTTCAGACGGGATAAGTGATAGTGAGTGGTAAAATCTGAATGTGTCACCATTCGATCTCTGCCCCAGTACGCAGTGGTTACTTAAGGTTAAGGCATTCCCGGTAGCCTTATATTTGACCACTTTAACGTGCATTCTCATTATACGAAAAGAATGCATATGCTTGCGTCCTTATAAAAAGGACGTCGAGGAATTGTCACGTCCCGGCTAAGGTTTGCATTAGGAGCTGCACTAGGGGTGGGATTCTATCCGATTCAAAGTTTCCAATTTCAATCTTTGGGTCATTTCTGAATATTTTTGCGGGTGTGGAGAAAAAAGGGCAACACCAATGGCTGCTTTCTTCTCCGTCTCTGGACGCTTTGAACAAAACTGACCTAAAAGCAGTTAGAATTACCCTCCTGGTACACTGCCACTATGGCTATGGCCACTCGGTGTGAGTACTCCGCGGCGTCGAGGTAGAACACGGTTTCTTCTCCCGACGTCGGAGGCATAGATACGCCGGCTTTGCGAGGTGTCGATCAAGGTTATATACTGGGTGCATATTTCGATGCGTAGAGAGGAATGAATATGCCCCCGCTTACAGGATTACAAAGCAATAAGATTACCACAACTGGTAGAGATAATACTTGCTACTTATGCAGAGTATGGAAAGCTATATAAATGCATTGATGGCATTATTTAAACGGATACACAATAACGTCGGTCTGTCAAAGCCCAGCATAGAAAAAAGGTCTGAAGCAGGAAATATGTAGGCCCTGACATGCAACAAAAACTGGTAAGCCAACTTTATTGAGAAAAAGCTTCAGCAGGAACGAATAAATAAACTACAGATATCACGTAAGAACAAGGCTGAGAGGAAGTATCGTTTAAACGTCTCCATCTCAAAATGTAACGCACCCAACATCCGGTAGACCCCAGCGTGCGTACTACGGAACCTCAGAGCCTTTTATTCCGAATGAACAATATGCTACGCTGCAAGTAATCAGGCGTTATAGACATTGTTTGGGTCAGTATTGTTACGTGTCAGCAAGACGAAGGAGACGAAGCATAAAAGATGTGAGCGATACATTTACACGGCAGTACTAGTTCACTGTAGCAGTACTACCGAGTTTATGCCACCATCTCCAGCGCAAACTGCCGGACAGGGCTGGGAAGCAACTTCAACGACCTTCGCGAACTGCCAAGAAAATCGTGCGAGAAGAGCTCCAGGCACTCCGTGCAAATCAAGCTTCACTTCAGACAGGGTCCATTGCCGAGAATATAAGAGAAGAACTAAAGCAAGCTGCCTGGATTCCTGAGCCAAGGGGAGAACTCTGCCTGAAGAACCGCGGTGTTCGTACGCATCCGCCTACGGCAACCCTATTACCTTTAACAAAACATGTTACCTCTCAGCAAGGCATATAAGACGACGCATGGAAAATGCGAACGAAATATTTAAAATATTCAGTGACCGTGTGATGGCCAAGCGTATACTCCATAAATCAAGGTACCACTTTCTAACATTTTTTTTTAGTGAATGGTGACATATGGTGGCGCGTGTTGCAAGCAAAGATGCAAAGGACCAGAATAAGGTAAAATAGAGTATGCCAAAAGCACCTTTTGCAGCGTAGCCGCTTTGCCAGATATTTTCTGAAGCCAGAAAAGCGACAACACTTTCTAACAATTTTTTTAGTAAATGGTGACATACGGTGGCACGTGTTGCAAGCAAACATGCAAAGGACCAGAATAAGGTAAAATAGAGTATGCCAAAAGCACCTTTTGCAGCGTAGCCGCTTTGCCACATATTTTCTGAAGCCAGAAAAGCGACAACGGCAGTGTAATTCGGGTTTTTGTAAACCCTGTGGAGGGACAAGTAAGCAACCGCGTTGGGGTTTCACAAGAAGGCGATTTAGTGTCTACGGCGAGAGTAGGTTTACCTCCAACCACCTAAAACATTGTTACACGGGGTGTATGAATGGCAAAATGTAATTATTGCAGCCAAGGTAGATGAACTGGAAGAGACGTTCGTAGTACGTCGTGTACGAGTGGGGAGTGCCCCCTAGGAGAATTATGACAGAGGCCTGAAAAATCTGTTTTGAGAGGCGCAGCTCTCACAAGGGTAGCGAAAGTGACATCGCAAAAAAACAGTGGAAGTTAAGGCCAAGGGTTGAACAAAGGCATTTCAGACGCGGAAAACTGCATGCGTGGTTTAGATGCAGCAAAACAGAATTTTTAGGCGAGAGGAAAAATCTTGCAGCTTGCTTACCCCAGCTCCGTAGAGGTGTTTAAAGCCCTTAGCGGTTTAAGCCTCCCGTACGCTACATCATTGTTAACAGCGTATCATGCCATGTACTCCGCGTATGAGTACGTCTACCCGCAGCGGTAAAGCGGAAGGGTGTGGTGGTAAAGCGGGCCGTATCGTCACGGAGCGTATGCTAACATGTCGCTATGGTTAGCATAGACAGTTCATTTGACTCATTGGAAACTCAAGCAGTGGTTTATCATTTACTGACAGAATAAACATTTCTCTTATTCAATAAGCCTCATTACCAGTTGCACAAGAAGACCATAGTTTTTGTCGGAGAGATAGTTCCGGCAGTGACGCGTTTCGAGGGTCGCGAGCTCGCAGCGGAGGTTGCCGCTGGAAGCATGGCAGCTCGGCGTAATGGCCCTAGAGAACGCCACAAGCTGAGGAAACTCTGATACTGCAGCACGCGTCCATTACTCAAAAAGGTATTACTTCAACGGACCTCTTAAAAAACCGTTCAAACTTCCGTCGGCTCAATACAAAATCTGGTACTCCGACACCCGTCATTTGGGAAACGAAGAGGAAGTCAAGGAAGACGCTGATCCCAATTTATGCTACCTTGACGAGGGCCAATATCGCATTTCGGTGCCAGCAACAAGGACAGCGGCATGCCAAAACAGAATTTCTTATTTATATTCTGCATCTCCTAGGCAGGTATTTCGGATCGATATTTGTTGTCATACCTACAAACCTGTTACACTTTTTCATTCTCGGTACTTTAACCTTACACTTGCGAAAAAAGAAAAGTGTCTCATGGTTATGCCAGATGAAATGTTTTTCTGGAAAGTTGCAGGTGGCACTCGCTTCGCGACAGCATTATAAAAGTTCGCGAACAGGACATCAAATTGAAGTATTCTATGTTTACATCTTCCGAATATTTTCGTCTGCGTTGGAAAATGCAAAAGCCAAAGTGTTCGAAGTGTTTTCGAGACCAAAACTTCTGCTCCATACATCTTTACACTCAAACTCAAGTGATAGTATTTTTGCCGCAATGCCTGCAGAAATACCTGAGTCCGCTGATTTAGAGAGACTTCGTATAAGTATTCAACGGCTGTCAAAGATTTCAGCAAACGCCAATAACCACAAGGCACGGTGCTCGCAGTAGCGACAGATGTAGGTCAGGTGATGTATTGCATGCCACACAGTAACTTTCCAAAACCTGCTAAGTTTAAAAGGGGACTAAGAATAAAGTTCATAAGTTGACAAGGTCATAAGCTTATAGAAGAAGACACGGTATATAAAGGGACTCATATAATCAGACATAAGAATGATGTAACGTGGGACAAACACTAGCAGTGTTTTTCTTAGCAGCTCTGGCAGCAAGTGTAGATATGCTGTAGTTCACGCTCTAATAAGAGGATGATGGGAAGGAATTTTATTCAAACTATGCGGATGTTCGGTGAATCGTGCGGTTTTTTAATGCAGACTATTGTGTACAAGTGGCTTCAAAAAAGCGACCTTCTTACAGACATTGAGTGGCCCGGGTAGCATATTTCTTGATGGGGCTGTAATGACAGATGCACAGCTAGAAATATTTAGCAGTTCTCATGGCGAGAAATATAAAATATTATTGTAAGAGTAGAAAAAGGTTGTCGCCTCTGCTGCCACTCTCGCCGCGGAGAGCGTACAAACATCCGTGGCGAGGATCCTGCCCGAGTGGTTTGGATACATTGCAGCTTGACTGGCTGTTTCACCCAGCTTGGCAGAGTCCGGTTGGCAATACGAAAATTCAGATTCTTACACACAGTAATCTATAACGCCTGCTGTTAAAGAGAGAGTGCTACTCACAAACACACACGAGCTTGAGCACGCTTGCACCACTGCGACGTGCACAAGCTTTCCCAGGCCCGTGCAAGGATGCATCAAATGCACGAACAGAGACACATAAGCACGTGCGCTTAAACATTGGCGCACGTAAAATACGCTCGCACAAACATGCAGATAAACTTGTGTTGACGAGCACGTGCTGGTATTCCTTCCAGTTATAATTTATGCATCATTTTTCGAGGACGTCTCCGACGTAATGGCGAAAAATTCTTCGATGCCAAACAATCCTCTGCTATCATGAAAATTAATGAACAAAGCTTTTTTGCTCTCTTTGGGTTTTCAGGAAGATGACGTTGATGGCATTCTTGCTCCGTGCGCATCCCTAGGTTCTATCTTACACAAGATGACGCTCGCCTGCACGGATTGCACCAGCGGTGCACGGAAAGCGACTCGCGGGCGGCGCACGGGAAAGTTACACCATATAACGGTGGCTTTGGACGTGGCCATACCACGTACAAGGAGTCGACCGGTGAAGGGACTGGCAGAACATCTCGCGGGACAGAGTCAGTTACGGGCAGTATGGCGTTCTTTACGGTTAGAGTTCATGACGTCTTCGGCACAGAGAATGATACGGTAAATATTTCTCGTCACGTCTTGTATTTTTCAGCGCAATTGCCACTGGTGACGGCTCTAAGAAATCAACTACGCCAAGCACAATTACTCTCTCCAAAATGCTACACACAAGTTCGCTTCATATCAGCACAAGTGCGTCCCGATAAAAGCTTCACGTAACGCTAATTAGCACATCTGTGTGCGATCCACCAAGTCTTTATGATAAATACTGCCACTAAGTTTTTTATCTTTTACATTACCTAGCTTTTACAGATCTGCTTGATTCGTACACCGTCGAAATCTTTGTTTGCAAGCAAGTTCGAAAAGCTTCGTTTCACTTCCACATTAATTCTCATAAAATAGATGCGATTAGTTTAATCATGAGATAGAAGTACGCGTTCGTGATATAAACTTTTCCAGGGCTACCTCTTTCTCTTGAACAAGTGTACAATGTTGAGTATTCTAGATGGTATGACATGAGGCTGTCGCATTTTATGCTAAAGCTTTTTTGAACTTACGTATGTTCCGAATCTTATGATAAAAATTCTTAGTTTGCTCCCATCTACGGAAGGCATATACTTTGATTCCATTCCTGGTGAGAGCGTGCTATTGCACATTGAGCTAAAAAAGTACGACGTATTCCTTTATACAGCGACTGTAGAGCTTCTGAAACCGTCATGGACTTCCCAATATTCATTGCGCATTCGTACAAACAAACAGAAAGGGCGCTAGTTTGTTGCAACTGTTGGTTGGAATGCGGCTACCTGAGGTCCTTCCTGGCTACGACACGTCCTGTGGGTCTGCTCGTGGTCTTGATTTGGCTGCACACAAGGGGATGCATCATCCACAAGGCCTTATTAGCTATGGAGCTTAGTGTAGCTAAGAACTCCACTCAAAGAAAACCAGCGCGGCTTTCGATTGAACCACTTCCGGTGCGAAGGACTGTAACGTGGTGTGGAGCCAGGCTCTTCTCCTCAGATAAAGCGACCTGAAATGTACTATACCACCGTTATTTACGGAAAGAGTGCGCGTAGAACCGGTGTAAGAGAGAATTTTTCGAATAAAAATCCCAGAAATACTCGAACCCGTGTGTAAGCATTAAAAGCCACAACGCAACCCGCTAGGTCAGAGCGACCGTAGGGAAAGCTCGTTTTAGAAGTTAACCAAGATTGCGGCGGTGTTCAAAGCTGGCCGCTAGATGGAGCTAGGAGAAACAGAAAATTCCCGTCCTGCACTGCCTTGGAAGCGGACCGTCATTTCTGCACCACGTTTGGCGCCCGCAGTACTTCATACCTCTCGTTTGGCGCTCTAACATTATTGCTCATGGTTTAGTACTTCTTTACCTTTTTTTGAACTTACACTCACTCACAAATTTTAACGGTAAGTGTTACGATGTAAAAAATTTTGTGGTTGAAATGTGGAACTGTAGGCTTGTATTTTATTTAAAATCCCCCTGATCACACCAACGCAGGAGGGTGAAGGGTGTCATGAGGGGGGATCACACTGTGCAACGCAAGCCCAAGGGGGTAGTCTCAGATTAATCTCACAATAATTCCACGCCTGCCATAGAAATGTTCCAACATATTTCGATGCACAATGAAGGAGATTTCAGAGAACGTAAGAATTTCAGACCAATTCTATTGCACTCTGCTGTATACAGTATACAAGATATTTTACTGTAGTAATGAATTACCACATAAGTGACACTCCAGACTCCGACATTCACCTGAACACTCTATGTTCATAAAACGCTGCCAGACCATTGACCTCATTTATTTCATTCATCAGGCAGATGAAAAATCTCCAGAGTATAAATTTCATTTACATTTTATTTAAATATCGAAAAAAGCGCAGAATTCATAGACGAGGCTTCAGTAATAGAAGCGTCGGGAGGCCAGGGAATACAATACATGGAATTCAATAAAGTACAGATTAGATGCACTGGCAGAATTATCTTTCTCAGCAGCAGTGAAACGTTTACCATCGGGTAGAAAGTGAGGCACGAAGAAACCATAAATAAAAACAATTAAAGGTGTTCCACTCAATGTGAAAGCCGTCAAAAATGCAGAGCAGTTATTCGCCATATTTATTTATTTCTTTATTTATTTTATTATTTATTTATTTATTTATTTATTTTTTATTTTTTTATTTCTCACAGCACCACGAAGGCATTACAGCATAGGGGGTGACAAACAAAAAAAACAGAGAATAAAAAATACAGCAGATATCAATTCCAAACAAAAGAAGGCAATCACTCAACTGGAATATGGCACTGAGAAAATTTAAAAAGAAAATAGGTACATATACTTCAGTACTACACACGTTGAAAACGGAACAAACTGCGCATTTCCCTGCGCAGTTTTATGCCACAAAACAGCGTGAAAACCCATTTAGGCTTACTAAGGTCAACAGTGACCAACAAAGAAGAATGCACGTTGCAAAAAAGAAGATACTTCCGCTGCACACACACACACACGCACACACACACACACACACACACACACACACACAAAAGCCCTGTCAGACTCAACAGTTCTTTTTGGTTGATAGCACAGTTTCTGACAAAGGATCGTAAAAACAGTTTCTTCCAATGAGTGACACGACTGCTGACGATAACCGATTCCGCTTCCTGATAGTTTTGGGAAAAAAGAACTTGCAAATGATACAGTGTTGCATTTGTACTCTCTCACTTCGTAGGCATGGTCCACCCGCGCTGACTTTTAATGCGGTGATTCAATCTACTCTTCTCGCGGAACTCCCGCTTTAGAGAAGTAAATTTCATGGAATAATTTCAGATAGAGCTTACTTCTGCGGTGTTTTAATATTTGCCATTGCAATGTTTGTTTTGAAAATGTTGCACTGTATTCTTTATTTCTCGCATGTTTGCCTAATACATATTGCACCACGATGTTCTGATCCATTTCTAGTTTTTGTTTTTCAATCACAGTCGAAGAGTCTCATAGTGTACATGCATATTCCAACACAGAGTGCATATTTGATTTATACGACCCTGCTTTTACAGCCCCCGGAAAATCACGGGTATTTCGACGCAGGAATCTAGAGCTTGGCTAGGTAGACTACAGTGTACTCTACGGGCCGATGCCAACACAAAGATAGTGTGAAGTACACTCCTAAGTACTTCTACTCTCTAACAGGTGAAAGGGTAGTGTTATTGATAGTATAAGAGAGACTACTCGTTATTTTTTCGCACTAAACTTCATACAGACAGTTTTGTCCAGGTTCGCCTTCATTTCCCACTATTCGCACCATGCTTGAATTTTGTGTAATCGCTCTGGATTTGAAGGACATCATTTTCATTCGCTATTTCTCTATAAAAACTACAATCGTCTGCAAACATTTTCATACACGAACACCTTCACTGATATCGTTTATATAGAGTAAAAAAAGTAAAGGCCCTAACACTGACCCTTGAGGAACCATCGATGTCACCTCAACAAACCAGTCTCTTACCGTTCACAAGAACGTACTGCCGTTTTGACCTCAGGTACTCGGAAACCCAGTTGATTTGAACATTGATATTATAATGAGACAGTTTTTGTACCAGCAAATTGTGAGGGACCAAATCGAAGGCTTTGTTAAAACCCCCAAAAATTCACTCAACATCCTTTTGATTATCTAATGCCTTCGCAACATCATGACAAAAAAACTCCCCCCACCTCCCCGAAGGGGATCGTGCGGAAATGCGAATGCCTTGGGTGCACCGATAAGTGCGCTGCGGCAAGCAGTAACGGAGAGAGGCGTGCAATCCACAGCATTTATATACATTTTCCGAGCGCAGCGAGCGGAGAGAGGGTACGCGGAGAGGAGAGAGAGACCCGCGCAACGCGCCCGCCCCGCGCGCGAGCTCTCTGTCCCGCCGAGCTCCGCGATGTGAGCGCACTCACACGCCCGAGCGCGCTCCTCCTCTCCACTCACTCTCCGCTACTCCGCCCGAGCTCCGCGATGTGAGCGCCCTGACACGCCCGAGCGCGCTCCTCCTCTCCCCTTGCCCTCCGCTACTCCCGCCCGAGCTACCACCTGCTCCGGTTGCTAGGCGCGCCACAGCTGTTGCTAGGGGCGAGAAGGAGCGCGGAGAGATAACACCTGCGGGCGCACGCTGACGGAGCACGACAACCGCCCCGCCGCGCCGAGACGACGACGACGACGACGAAGGCAGAACTACGAGGCGCGCGCTCACGTCCGCTCGCGCTGGAGGAATGCAGGCGCACGCCGACGGAGCACGACAACCCCCGACTAAGAAATGCATTCGCATTTAAAATCTGTTAACTGCCTTGGCGAGTAGCCTTGGCGAAATCGATGTTGGTACGGGTTCAACTGAGAATGGCCATTGATATGTTTAATTATGGCTGTGTACAGAACGTGCTCAAGAATTTTGCAACAGATACTGGTCAATGAAACAATGAAACTAGCCGGTAATTACAGACGACGCTTCGGAGCCCTGATTTGTGAATTGGTACCACAGATGCTATTTTCCAGTCATCAGGTAGTAAGCATTGTTCAAGTAATTTTTGGAAGATTACTTTTAAGTATTTCGACAATATATGCACGCAAGGTTTTAATAAAGCATTTGGCAAGCCATCTGGTCCAATAGCTTTTGAAGTGCTCAGACCCTGAAGTAAGGTTTCTATACCACTTGTATTGGAAATAATGTCGTTCATCTCAGCCACCTCACCCACTAAATGCCACTCTTCTGTATCTAGTCGTGTTTGTACAGCCGAAAACACAGACTTAAAATAAAAGTTGAAGCATTCGGCCTCTTTGTTATCTTCGTTAACTAAAGAATTACCTACAACAAGAGTAGGTACTAAAACCGTGTCCTTTAGATTCCTCTTTGCGTATTTCCAAATCTCCTTAGGAATTGGCTTGAATTTGTTATGAAAGAACCGATGTAGGCCGATTTGGCAAGCGCTATTGCACCTTTCACATCAATTGTTATTGTCTTTAGGTTATCAGGGTTTGCGGATGTAGCGCGCTTAAAGTTTTTGTAAACTTTTTTTTATTCATCATGCCGCTCACTTTTCAAGCAAAGCTTTTTACCTCTACCCCCCAAGGGTTCTATCGCGACCGTTGGTGTCAACAGAAAACTCCCGCGAACAAATAAACGAAATCACTGGCACCGCCAGGAATCGAATCTTGAAATAATAGAGTAACAAAGTGAGAGCCCGTCGGCCTACCAAATTTGCTACGAGCCCACGCGGAGACGGGAAAGACAGGTGGTGCAGTCACCAAGCACATCTACGGATTTAGCCCCTGCATTCTAACTGAATGCCACGTGAAAGCGTCACGCAACCTCTCGCACCGCTGTTCCCTACGTTCACGGCACGTCTAGCGGCGCTGTGCGCGCCTTGCGTTGTGCTAGGAGTTGGAAAAATTAAAGGAAGCTGACACCAACTCATGGTATCTCACTTCTAGTACGCCAATGTGCTAAAGCCTGTGGCTTTCAGTGTTCACGTAAAAAATCACAGCTCCTTCTGGTCCGCCCTCACGCCATACGGCGCATCGAGGAGCACATTAAAATACGACTTGATGGCCAGACCATCACTTTAAGCCCCAGCATCAAGTTCCTAGGCCTACATCTCCAGGCCAACACCAAGACAGACGCATCCTCGCAGCGCCTCAAACACAAGATCAATCAAACCATATACATGATCAGGTGAGTTGCCATCAAGAAGCGAAGCCTCAAGGAATCCGATAACTTTCGATT